>NC_081408.1:293877641-294245141 GCF_030272615.1 Cryptomeria japonica
GACATAGTTGTAGTGGGGTATGGAGGGAGAGAAGAAGAGAAAGAGGGATGGGGGTATGGAGGAAGGGATAAGTTGAGAGAGAGAGAGAGAGTGAGTGTGAGAGAGAGAGAGAGAGACCTTGTATGCATTTGAGAGGGAGAGATGATACACTTACATGTGTATATGTATGTTTAATATATTATATTTATATAAACATATTATATATACAATGTCATATTATACACATATTATATATTACCTATATTATATGAATATAAAAATATTATACATAGAATATCATATTATACAATAGCGCGTATCAGCTATTTATAGTAAAGATAGAGCGTACGTGTTGTTTAATGGGAAACACGCACGTACGCGCTTCTTAACACTTTAAATACCCCATACGCGCTTTTAAACCATACGTACCCTATACATGCTTTTGACTTTTCAGGCTTGGAAATAGGCCTGGATGACAAAACTATGGATTGGAAGTTTGATTTCCATCCATTTCTCTCATTTTTGACATGTTTTATTTTATCAACTTGGTTTATCGACTTTGTCATCAACAGGTTTACACTTCATAAAGTGGGTATTTCTAAAAATTGCCACCATATTTTCACCTATCTTCTGAGCTTTCTAACCATATAATTTTTTTTCAATTTGAACAACAATAACATATTATTATTGAATTCTTTTACTAGTGTCTCCATAGTTCTCACAGACATAGGTGCACCATTTTTTGATTAACTTTTGATATACATATCTAAATTTAAAAAACTTTATATATTATTGTAGTGCACTTGATTCTTTACAATTTTTTTTAAAAAAATTGTATTTTTGATTTGTTTAGTGCAACTTATGCTTCGTGCATGAACAGGTACCGAATTTTCAGGATGTGCTCGATTGGAAAAATCATTAAAAAAAAATACTCAACAAAAAATTACAAAAAAATACACATCTTCTAGTGCAAACTCTTAACTATCTTTCTGCCAAAGGATTTGTCAAAATACTAAATCTAACTATGACTTTTTTGATGTGCATATCAGGACACTATGTTATGTTTCTCAGAAAAAATAGGGTCATTTTTTTGTGCGCAAAGAATTTGACCCCCTTAATCTTATCCAATTTTGAAAAAGTTTAGTAGTTTGGAAACTAGATTCAGAGTACTACAATATTTGTTGTTTGATTATCTTCATATCTTGAGTGGATGACTTTCAAATTTTGCCTCTAAGTTTAGGTTCACCTGATTTTAGAAAAAAAGTGTCCACTTATACCCCCCTTTTTGACCACCATCTTTGTGCACTTACCCACAAAAGAGATTTTTCTAAGGATTTATGGTATGAAAGTTATGAATGATAGAGTGCAGTACTATCATTTTACTTATTCTTTTGTGACAGTAGAAAATGGTCTTTTTTCAGAGTGCATAACATTTTCTTGAACTGTTGGATCCAAACAAAATTTTGATATGTTGTGTCAAACCAAGCTTTCCACATTTCCACTGAAGAGATTTTCCTAATTATCTCTAGTTGGAAAGTTATAAATCACAAAGTGCAATACTATCAAAACTATCATAACTAGGATAGTCATAAAAAATGGAAATTCTTGTTAGATTAGTTTAATTTATAGTTTGCATGCTAGAGTTTTCTTTTGATGATTTTTTTTTTATGTTATTTTGGCAACTAATATTGGGAATTTAGTGTTTGCAGGTCTTCTTGACAAAGACTTCACTCATTAAACACACGCTTGCCAAAGATTATAAACTCAAACTATTGATATCTTTGTTTTGCGGGTTGCCTCCGAAGATATAAACAAACATTCTGTCTTCTTAATCTTTTTAGGAACACTTCAATTTCTATAAGGGAAATAACTTTGTTTTACATGTTTTGGGGAAAAATAAAGAGTACGAGAGTATGCTCTTGTCCATTTGGACAATCAAAAATCCAGACCTTGAGGTTTTTTCTATTAGAGTTTGAGATGTGTTGATACCTTTAGAGGGCCTCCCTCTTGATAAGCCCCTAAGGCTCGGTGAGAGGGAATGACCCAAGTGAGTCCGACCAATGCTAGGAATCCAACTCACTATAATAAAATGCTTCTAGGGTGAAATTCCCAGGAGATGAAATAATTGGTGACACTGCTTCATTTATGAGTGTCTCATATTGAGCATCTTGTAGGGCTTGACGCTTTAAATCACGCTTGTGTCACTACATGGTTTCAACATCCTGTTGGGTTCGTATCTAAATTATGCTTGCATGACAGTCAAGTGATCCTTCCCAATGGAAACCTTACTAAAAACTATAAGATAGATGCTACCTGATTCACCTCCGAAAGGGGGATAATCTTTGTGCAAGAGAGATAGTAACTCTCCAAAGACACTTTCCATATTGTGCCCTCATTAGAGTTTGGTGTCAGCTAATACAACATTGAGAATCCATTGTGTGAGACTCAACAATCATATTCTGATTAGCTATTGGGTGTGTACCTAAGTTAGCAAGAAAATATTTTCTTCTCTAAGGCAACTTTTGTACGGTTAGCTTGATGTCATTGAATTATTATATATCTTGTGTGTTTTCTCTGTTTTCATTCCTCAAACTAAAATTGAAATACTAAAACTACAGAAAACAAATCAACAAACTAGTGATAAATTGTTCGTGTCAAAAACTGGTCTCTATCAAACATAAAAAATTTAGTCCTTATCAAAAACTGGTCTTTGTTAGTCATTGAAACTCTGTCTATTAGAATCTTGTCTCTGTCCAATCCTCTATCGTATGAGTCTACTAAATTCTTGTTCTACCACATAGCTATTGTTGTACAAGTCTTCATTGATCTTAATATTCTGTTATTTGGACCTACAAACTCTATCGTACAAATTCTTGTTCTTGTTAGTCAAAATAGTCAAACTCATCTAGATCAATCTGCATCAAGCATAAAAGTGAACATCATAATTCTGAGCATAAACAATCTTGATAGTGCACCCTTGTTGTTGTGTTGCATGATTTTGTCAATCATCTCTCAGGTAGTTCAAACAGTATCTTATCAGACCTAAGTTAACTTAGATAACAACTTACACAGGATAGATCATTCATGAAACCATACCAGATCTTAGTTACTTCACTCAATCACTATGTTAAACAAATAACTAGCTCCGGTTTGATCTTGACTTCTGCAACACATCTAGCTCTTGGTCCCTTCGATTGTAAATTCCTATTCAAACCAGAAGCTCTTCTAAAAATTGTGACAAGAATCCCATGGCTACCTTAGCTCCAATTCCCATGGCTACCTTGTCTCAAATGCTTCAAGATATCAAGAAAGAAATATATGACATGAAAATCCAACAAAATAAATCAAGGACTCCATTTGAAATACAAATGCATGATATCAAGAGAGAAACTTCAAGGAATGCTACAACGATTATGTGATTTGACAATAAAAAACCAACAAATAATTGTTAATCAAAAGCCACATCTCAAACAAGCTCACAAGACACCTTCACCAAAACATAAAGACATTTCCTCCAAATATCCTCTAGATAGACAGTTTACACCTTTAGGGCAATCGATTGAGTCGACTTTGAAAGAGCTTCTTCAACATAATCTTATCATATTGCCTAAAAAGACCACATTGGGGTGTGAATTTTTGAGTAAGTATTGTTCATATCATAGACAAAATGAACATAAGACTTCAAAATACATGGAATTAAAAAATAAGATTCAAGATCTCATTGATAATCGTGTCATTGAAATTGAAGATCATAATGACTCACCTAAAGAAAAAGAAGGAATTACTTCTAAGCATGATCAAAATCATGAACCATGTGGCCTCCATCCCTTCCATGATGCCTTCATCTCCTAAAACTTCTCAGCAACAATCCATACCATCTCCTTCAAATAATGAAACTTCTCATGTTTACCTTCAAGGGTTGTCTCCTATGGAGATACAAGTTAACACCAATATTGATACAAGTTCCTATAAATATTTTAAAATCCCAGATCCTATGCCATCATGCACTCCAATTCTAAACATACCCACTCCAGAGAGTCCCACTCAAAATGCTTCCCCATTGTACCAAAATATGAACACCTTCCAAGAATCTTCCATGCATATAAAAAACACTACCTCTTCCTTAGAAATGGCTTCATGTCAAGAGGATAATCTGGAAAATGAAAAAATAAGTCCTACCATAAATCTATTAGGATTCTCAAAGATACTGAGGGGGGGGGGGGGGGGGTGAATCAGTATCTAACCGATTATAGGATTTTCTTGAATTAAAACATGTAAATCATATCAATAATGTATACCGGTAAATAGAAATTAATGCAATAAACAAAGATAACAACAACCACATGAAAAACACACCATAACACAGTAGTTTAATGAGGAAACCCAGTGTGGGAAAAACCTCGGTGGGATTTGTGACCCACAATATTCACTTACTGGCCAATAAGTGAATATTACTCTTACAATGGGGCATGCACATGCAGGAAGACCAAGTGCCTAGATCTCACTACTCAATTACAAAATGGGAAGTCTCACTGACTTACAAAATGGATTATATAAATCCAATGTCTTGTTCTACTTCAAAATAGCATCTACTATGCCAGATCCAGTACCGGTTTATAGCTCTGCTTCATACATAAACCCTAAACCTATAATTCGCATAATAGGTCTACCTTATTTCACCTATTAACTTCCTTCCATAATCTCTAAAATGTTCTACAATGATCTCATACATATATGAGTCATTTTACAGCTTGCCAAGTTGTCTTACAATGATTTTACAATAATTTACAAAATATATTATAAAAAAAATTCCTATCGGCTTTTGTGCCGGTATACTTCCTTTCACTGTCGGTGGTCTGTGTGCCAGTGTAGAGTTTGACCTTGCTGGTGCTAGTAAATTGTCTTGCCAATGTCATAGGATTGTAATGTTTCCATAAATGAGAAAACCTTCAATCACCTACAATATCTCATTGGAGTGTGCATTTGCCAACAATCTCCCCCTTTGGCATTGATGGCAACACTCATGAGAAAAATCCAAAAATTGTCATCCAAAAAGAATCTGCCATAATTGTCTTACCAAAAATTGTGTACCAAAATAATATGTGCTCCCCCTGAGTTGACGAGTCATTTGCTGATTATTTTTCTCATTTCCACTACTCCCCCTTTGGCATCAATGACAAAGGTTGTCAAAGTGTCAATTGAGTGTGGTTTCCAGTTTCATCCTTGTAACCGGTTGGTTACAATCTGAAAAAGATCTGCCAATACCAGATTTAGGCTCTTAGTGAACTGTTTTCTATCTTTTAATGCAGCCTCTATCCTCTGAATTGTACCAGTGAGGTGTTGCATTTGCTCTGCCGGTATTTTCTATCCTTGAATTAAAGCCTCAAATATCTCTTTTCTTAAGGAGGTGAGGTAGTCCAATTTTGGACTAAGTCTCCATTTTAGATCTTTTGCCTTTCCTTTTATTCTTTCCTTTTCTCTTTCCAACTTTAGAAGTTCCTCCTCAAAACCTATTATTTTCTGCTCAAAAATTGATAATGGTTCAGATGAATTAATGAAATTATCAGCTAGTTGATTTATTTCTTCCTGTATATTGTTGATCTTTCGGTCTATATCTACTGTCAAAAAGTTATTTTTACATGTATCTCTGTACAAAGTTTTAAATTCTTTTAGTGTACTACATAGTTCTGGTAAAAGAGTGTCAAATTGTCTTGTACACTTCTTTATTTTCTTCTTCAAAGAATTTGTGTCTTTCCTTCTCTAGTTTCTCCTTGAATGCTTCCTCTTTTATTTGTTTAACTATCACAGTGTTGTCATTAATATACTTAGACAATGTGTCAAGTTGATTCAAAAAAAAATTATTATCTACATTACACTTGGGTGCTATCATTTTCAAAATTGGAATTGTGTCATCAATTGTTTTTTATGCTTGTGAACTACACTTTGTTATCTTCTTGATAGAATCCAAAAGAAGTTCTGTCACATTTGTTGGTTTGAATTCTGCATTGGAAGAACCAACAATCCATATCTTGCCAGTGGGAGCAATTTCTTTTCTTGTGGAGACCTCTGGTAGGTTAATTTGTGTTTGCATTTCTTTAAGAAAAGGTTTGGATTGCTTAGCTGTTGTCAATGACACTATCTCTGCACGAACCTGTTACTATGAGGGAGCCAGTTGCTCTACTTGTTTCTCAGTGTTGTCACCTATTGGTTTACCTTTTGTGCTATCTATTGCCAGTGGCTCATTTGCCATATCTATTTCCCCTATTGAATCCTTATCTACCAGAATATTGACTTTCTGAGTGTCAATGTTCATTGTATATAACACCTCAGAATCAGGATTTGTGTCCTCATGTGGTATGTCCATACTCTCACTAGCCGGTTGATTTTCAGTGGTAACTACCGGTGGAGTATCTAGAGGCGGTGGGGATAAGTTATCTGTTATTTTTATGTTGGGTGGTCCACCAACCTTACCTTTTCCCTTATCCTTTTGATAAACCTTGATGGGTTTAGGGCTTCGATATTCTTCCTGCTTTTCCTTCTTTAAAAGGAACATGTCCCATGCATTAGTTGTTTCCTCTGTTACCTCATTCACTCTACCAACCATAAGTGCTACATGTTGGTGTGCAGTTGAAAATACTGACTGGTTGGCCTCAGAGATCAGTTCAACTATCTCTTTAGGTGAGTTGACAGGATATACAACAAGTAGTTTTTCAATTTTTATTTATCAAGCTCAACAATAGCTTGCCTTCTAGCTTCAAGTCTTTTGTACAATTCTGCCGGTATTTCATCAACAACTTGCATAAAAAATTTCTTGTAAATATCCAAGTGTAGGATTAGACTATTTTCTACTTTCTCCTTGTCATCAGTTGATAATGAGTCATATAATCTGTTGATGTTTTTCAGCTTTCCATCCTCTGTTATTTCATTGAGAAGTTTGTCAATTGGAGCAATGGTTTGTTGAGTCTTCTTAGGGGTTAACTTCTTCTTTGGAGTTACTTTCTTAGTTGGGGGCCTTACTGCTTGTTGGTTCTATCTGGTTCTTCTAGGAGAAGGTGAAGATACCGGTGAAGGCTTCCTTTTTCTCACAACTCTTTTGAATGTAGCTGGTATATCACTTTCTGAAGAAGTTCCAACCAGTGAAAGGTGATTTTCTGGTTGAAATGCTTCTAACCCATCTTCGATAATACCAGTTTTTTAAGTACATCTTCCTTAATAGATTTTGCTTGCTTGGATCCTCTTCTAACTATTGCTTCAACCTTCTTAACCCTTTTCTTTGATTGAATTTGGTTTTCAATAGTCTCCGTGCTACCAAATACCTCTTCTTTAGGTTCCTTAGGTGCTTCTAAGAGGGCTTTTGCATATGTTTCTATTATGTGGTCATCAGTTTCATACCCCACTTTAGTAACCCTGATGGTTTTTGGGATAACTGCCTCCATCCAAATTTCATCCTTCTTTATAACAAAATAGATCTCATCCTTATACTTGTTCACAATTGCTTGTGACAATCTGAGTCTGGTCTTCATCTGGGCCTTCAATGCCTTAAAATACTCATTTATGTTCTTTTCTTTGTTCTCTCCCATGTTGTTTAGTACATTTGACAATTGTTTGCCTACCGATATATCAAAACTAATATTTCTGTTACCGATACCGGGTACTTGTTTGGTTATGTGTAGCATTAGACAGACAAGTAGGTTTCCAAATCTGAATGTCCCCTTTTTGTCTTTCTTTATCTTTCCCAAATTGTCAATTAGTTCATCTTTAAGCCATTTAGACACATCAATTTTTGCATTATCATTAATCATGTCATAGGCACTCTTTATGCATAGGCTAGAGACTGAGTTTAACCTATTTGCATGTGTGGTTTTGTAGCCTAAGATCATACTGATGAATCTAACATTGATATCTATTACATCATTTACTCTTAAGGATCTCTTATCAAATGTTGCGCCGGTTAGGTTAACCACTAGGTAATTTGAGACCTTCTTGGTTTTATCAGGTCTATTGCCGGTGGAGGGTAATCCTGTCATAGCCTTTACTACTTCTTTTGTGATTTTCTAAAATGAGTCCAACCAGAAGAATGCACCATGTACCCTGCTTAGTACTACCCTTATAACATCCTTGGGAAAATTCAAGATACTGATAATTTCAGTGAAACCTAGGGTTTCTACTATCTTGTGTTCAGGTTTGATATTACCGGATTCATCACAGATTATCGATTTTTACATATTCTTAATTTCCTCATCACCTAATTCATCTATATGACAATGTATGTACATTGTAGGGTCTTCAACAAAAACTACTCCTTTAGGGATTTGAGACAATGCACCAACATTATCATCTTTCTTGGCAATTTTGGGAACTAACTAAAATACGGGTCTAGGGCATTTAATAACTTTGACAACAGTAGGGTTTGCAATGAATTCAAGAACAGATGAAGAAGCCATGGTTATAAATACCTTTATCTGCCTTAGGAATGATTGCTTGATGAATTGCTTCACTTCTTTGCTTGGAATGCCTTTGCCTAGGAATTTTCATGCTCTCAAAGGTTTGAATGCTCGGTGAAATGAAAATGGAGCCAAAACACTTGTTTTATATTGCTAATTTTGCCAACCACCACATTTAATGCTTGTCGGTTAAGTAATGACTTAACTTATCTATTAGTATAGAAGTAATTTGAACTTCTCACCATCAATCGAGGGAATAATAGCATGTTTCACATTTGATTGCCAAACCCTCAAAAGAATTTTCTTTAGTTAGATGAAGAGTCTCCTGTCGGTGGAGTGTTACTCTATTCTGCCAATGGAGGAGTATTCCTATCACCATTTAGTTCTGATTTCCTGATCCATTGTTTTGAGAATTCTTTCTTTACCTCTTCAACTTTTTCTTTACCTTCCAAACTAGGACCTTTGTTATTTACCGGTGAGGATTTGCTTCTACAAAATTTAGCAACATGTCCAATCTTGTTACAAGCATAACAAGTCACATTATTTTTTTGAATATCTTTCCCATATCTTATGTCGATTTGTATTCTGCATTGATTAGATAGATGTCCAAATCTTCCACAAACATAACATCTTCAGTCATTCTGCAATTTTCAGAATTATGACCAACTTTGTTGCATTTTGAACATTGGACAGTGGGTTTATTGGTATTCTGATAATTTCTAGATCTACATTGATTTTCTCTATGACCATACTTGTTACAGTTAAAGCATTTGCCACTAAATTTATAAGCAGTAGGTTGTCTTACCGGTTTGCTATGATCCTGTGTGTTTGCAGTACCAGAGCTTTTACCAACTTCAAAGCCAAGGCCACAAGTGTCACCATTAGGTTTCTGATTCTTCAACAAGTCACCAAGTTCTTCTAAGCTTTTCTTGAATTTTTCTTTGTGCTAATTTGCAATATCCAGTTCTCTTTCCAAGATTTCTTTCTATCTCATAAGTTCATTTGAGTCATTTTGTGTATGTATCAGATCTGTCTTCAACATATCATTTTCATAGCTAAGTCTTTTGTTCTCATTTGCAACATCACCTAGTCTTCTAGTCAAATCTTCTTCATTTTTCTTCCTATCTTTAATTTCTTTACAAAATCTCATAGTCATATCTTGCATCTCATTCTTTGTTGCCATGTTTTCTTATTTCAACTTGTTTATCAAATCACTAAGAGTTTCTTTTTCATTATTCTCATTTTGCACCTTTTCACAAAGTTTTGTTCTCTTGTTTCTTGCAATGGTAATATTTACTTGAAGTGCTTGAATAATATCCTGTGCAGCCTTTAGATCATCTTCAAGTTTGATATTTTTCAACTTTTCTGCATCATAGTCTGAGATAGCTGCTTCTAATTGCTTCATTGAGTTTTTCATCTCTACCAGTGTCAAGATCTTCCTCAAGTTGTCAGGCTTCTAAAAATAGAAGACCATGCTCTGATACCAATTGTTAGGATTTCCAAAGGTACTGAGAGGGGGGGATGAATCAGTATCTATCCGGTTATAGGATTTTCTTAAATTAAATCATGTAAAGCATATCAATAGTGTATACTGGTAAACATAAATTAATGCAATAAATAGAGATAAAAACAACCACATGAAAAACAAACCATAACACAGTATTTTAATGAGGAAACCCGGTGTGGGAAAAACCTTGGTGGGATTTGTGACCCACAATATTCACTTACTAGCCAATAAGTGAATATTACTCTTACAATGGGGGTCTGCACATGCAGGAAGGTCAAGTGCCTAGAGCTCACTACTCAATTACAAAATGGGAAGTCTCACTAACTTACAAAATGGATTATATAAATCCATTGTCTTGTACTGCTTCAAAATAGAATCTACTATTCTAGATCCAGTACCGGTTTATAGCTCTACTTCATACATAAACCTTTAACCTATAATTCGCATAATAGGTCTACCTTATTTCACCTATTAACTTCCTTCCATAATCTCTAAAATGTTCAACAATGATCTCATACATATATGAGTCATTTTACAACTTGCCAAGTCAGCTTACAATGATTTTACAATAATTTACAAAATATATTATAAACAAAATTTCTGTCAGCTCCTATATCGGTATACTTCTTTTCACTGCCAATGGTCTGTGTGCTAGTGTAGAGTCTAACCTTGCTAGTGTTGGTAAATTGTCTTGCCGGTGTCATAGGATTGTAACGTTGCCATCAATGACAAAACCTTCAATCACCTACAATATCTCATTGGAGTGTGGATTTACCAACAAAATCAAGATCAAGACACCAAAACTCCTTAATCTCATCTAATGATTGAAAAAGATCCTATTTCCCTAGAATCCCATGATGATCCCCTTATACCTTTCCATTTCTTCCAAGATGAACCCCTTCCATCTCAAGAACAAATCATCCTTTGCAATCTCATTCCTAATCCACTTCCTATGCAAGATCAAGATATACCTTCCATTCTTTTTGATGATTCTATTGAAAGTCAAGAGAATAGCACCTTTAAAGAGGAATCTAGCAATCTTCCTCTTCCATGTCAAGATCAAAGTATCCCTTTATTCCCTTGTAATAATCCTCCATGTTCAGCTCAAGGATCCATTATGCCTAAAAATCTCCTTCATGATCCTATCATTGCTTACTTTCCACCTCCATCTCATAATGCACTCGCACCTTCTTTCCAAAGCAAAGTGTATCCTACAAGCAAAAATATTTATAAAGGAAAATGGGTAGATCTCAACAGGCAATAACCCCTCCATATTAAAGAAAATGTTAAACGTGATGGCCTAAGGGACATTTTTCAATATGTTGGTATCTCTCATAAATCCTACATTTCTCCAATTAAATCCAAATATACACTTTCCCCATCATCGCTTCCATCTATTCTAGGTCCTTATATCCCTCCATCCCTTTTGTGGGATCAACAAAGACACACGTCTTTGAGTACCTTCCATACATCTAAAATACCTTCATATCATTCCTATCCATTCATACATTCTTTACCTTCTCCAAGCAATTTGGATGCCAAGCATAAAAGTCATAAGTCGAGTAATCCACATGTATTCAAGGATCAACATGTCATCTAATCGACATGTCAAAACAAAGAAAAATATGATCCAAAAAGAAAAAGAAAAAATACAAAATGCCACAAAGGCCCCAATAAGAAAGAAGAAAAGTCAAAAGTTATATGGGTTCTATAATGCCCTGCTAGGAAACCCCAAAGGGATAAAGGTAAAACACACGAATGAACTGCATTTTTTTTTTTTTAAAGTTAAACACAACATTAAGATACAACGAGATATCAAAATTCAGATTACATAGCGGAAGACATCAACTAACACCTAAAGAGTTTCCCAATGCGATTACTTAATACACATTTAACTTAACTCACACAATTAATCCAATAAGCTGATTATCTTAAAAATGAGATAATTCTTAAACAAGGATAATTTCTTTCAGAAGATGAAAATATAAATCACATGCTAATGTTTATCCATTATGATACATTCATACCTTACATTCAAGATTTTCATTAAAATATAAGCCATGCATCTAATATTCTAACACACAAGAATTTCATCATAAACTTATGAGATCTTTCCATGCATACTTAATTTCCTGAACAACAACTGAATGTAGTCCGTTACTCTAAGTTACATTCTTTCATGATACAATTTACCGCATTTTAAAAGACAATTGCATACATGCATTTACGATTAAATTCTATCTAATCCACTTAATACATTATAACATAATGCCATTCATACATGCTAACACTAAACATGAAACATAAGAACAAAAGCATCACGTAACACCAAGATGATCTCGAAGTTCACCCCTAAAGGGCTACATCTTCAGGTCTGCTTAACTGCAAGACCCCTCTGATAATTAATAAAGTTAAGAATTCATGGGGTTCTCATTATTTACAATCCTCTCATCAAGGTGAAACATAACCAATATACAAATGACAACATCGGTCAATAAATAAATAAATGATCCCTAAAAAGGAAAGGATCCAACTAAACATAATCAAGCAAATACAAGGGTCCACTGGAGCATCAACAAAACTAAGTCATCACCACCCAAGGTCTAACATGAAACTAGGTACTCACAAGGGCATAAACAATAGGATGACTCCACAAACATGCTCCTACCAAGACAATAAAACAATGCCCTAGCAAACATTAGGGACAAGTGTCATCACACAACTTGGTATGGCTACTCTAGCAGGTCTTCATAGGTTCTGGCCCCATACACTAGGTTACCCTCGAAACCTAATCCAAGCCTTCGGCCCATCCAAGCCTCATGTGGACCCACACATCCTTTCGTGAAGACAAGGATGATGCTTTGTCATTTCAGGCCTTCTCACTACATACTGAGTCTGTACTAGCACTCATCCCATGTGTGAGGCATAATTATCTTACTTAGAGATTAACATTGTAATCTACTGTTAGGTTATCACTTATTAGATTCACTTTCCATGGGTTACCAAGCATCCACTTTGGGCGCGGCCCCCAATCGAAAGCCACTTTCCCATACAACACTAGACTATACTCAAATGAACTCAAAACCAAGGAATACACATGGTCAAGCAAAACGGAGTTCAAATTGAAGGGAACAACCATTTGGTCAAACACGACTTCATAAGAGGTGCACTGATGGATGACACTCTAAGTAAAGACCTGACCAACTATGGTCAACCACAAGTCTTCTTTCGACACCCACATAAAGGATATGATCAAATACGACACCACCACAAAACAACAGTCAAACTCGAGACCAAAGATTGAAATAGGTACCCAAATCAACCATACGACAGGGTCCAATCAAACAAACCAAGGCTTGCCATTACTTAAGCAAAAGCGAATACAGAAATTAAACTCGCATAGGCAATAACCAGTAGATACAACCTTTTCCGAATTGATTTAAACATTAAATGTCAATCAAGTCTTCTAAATGTTCTAAGTTTGATTGCAATTACCTACCTCATCTAGGTACAGGTCGTTCTTGGTTTTCTAACTCTCTAAGGTTCATTTGCATCTAACATATATAAATACGTCATTATGAATTTTTAAACCAAGTTCACATGAATATAATTAAATATCCATTAACCAACTAAATATGATATTACTCTACAAATAAAACATCATTGTCATGTTGGTTTGAAAATAATTGCCCAAGTTCATCTTTCCAGAACCAAGTTAAACTTTTTCGATTAATGAAATATACATTTAAAAGAACCAAAAATAGGCAAGCTTTTCCAAAATCCACAAAGTTACTTCCTTACGTACATAAAGAAAAATACCTAAATTAACTATTAATTTATGTCAATATTTATTAATCTGCGATTAATAAAATATAAACAATTAATAATTAATAACAAAACAAGAAATTAAGTATCTAATTAGAAAAAGATGCATTACTAATAAAATACAATTTTGAAAATTAATTAATGTATATTGCCACTTATACAATTAATTAATTACAAACTACTTGTAATTTATTAATTGAATGCCATATTTAAACTTTATTAAAACTTAATTTAAAAATTCACATTTAATAATAAAAAAATTATTATTATATTTTTTTTTGATTAAAAAAAAAACATATTACGAAAATAATAAAAGTATGGGGGGAGGGTACCCACGTCGACCCCCACGTGGGCTTCCCCCTTGGTAGCTCACATTGCCCTTAGGCAGCGCTGCTACCCAAAGGTAGCAGTCGCTACGAAAGGCAGCAATGCTACCCCAAGGAGCATGCTATACCACTCCACGTGGTGGGGGAAACTCTGCCACGTTGGTGGCGGTTTGATATTTTGTTTTTGTTTTATTTTTTTAATTTTTTTTTTAAATTTTACTTATTGTGTAAAACACAGTCCAACAAAGCCAGTCTCCCAAAGACTTAAAAGAAATATTTTTTTTTTTCTTTCAGAAAACTATAAGTTTTCTTAAGTATACATTTTGTTTGCTATTGAAAACCCAGATCCAAAGAAGGAAAAAAAAAAATTCTTAAAAAGAAACACCAGATTGGCAAAATAATAAGGATTACATCCATTATCCCAACACAGGCAAAATTCTCTGATTAAAGCTTGAATTTGAAAGCATTAATTTAGAATTTTTATCAAATTTTCATTCTAACTAACCAATCTCAAGTTTATTTTTCTTTTAAAACAATCAGAGCAACCATAATCTAAACTTGGACTGGAAACATGACAAGAGGGGATCGGATTGGAATTAAAATTACAACTGTTTCATCTCCCCCAAAGATATGAGATTTTTAATCTTCACAAACATAATTCTTCAAAAATCCAAAACAAATTCTTTAATACAAGAAGCCAATGAAATAAACCAGAGGCCTACTTGGCTCAGCCATCTTGGCAAGATTGAAGAAGAGCCCAATTCTCCAGCTTAATAAATTCTTTCTCCTCCCAAAACCCCCAAATTTTCCATCCAAAAATATTTTTCAAAAAAAATTAATCTCCCATTTTTTTCCAAAAAAATAGGTTAAATGGGAGAAGTTTGACCAAAATTTATTTTTTGGAATTAAAATATTTTTATTTAAAATATATCACAAAATCATTCTTTTCCAACTATATCAATATATTAACTTGGTTTTCAATCTAAAAATTGATTTTCTCAAATTACTGAAATTTAACCTTTCTATTTCAAAAAGCCAACAAGATTAAATTAATTCTATTCCGAGTAAATTTGAATCTTTCTTTTCATAAGCATAAACATATTAAGTTTAACATTAAAATTAACTATTTAATTGAACTTGCTCCTAATTTAAGTCAAGCAATTCAAATTAACGATACTCGCATAAAGAAACCCTGTTTAATTTAGTCCATTAATCTTTAATGCACAAACACATATTTAATCAAATTAAATACTAAGTACTAACTACTCAATTTAACCATACACACAAAACACATAACCCAAGAAGCCAAATAGATAGATGACTCGCATACCCAACCAAAGGGAATACCGACGACAACTGACGATGCTCACTTGAGCATGACTATGGTCAAGCGAGGGTCTTACAACTACCTATTTTAACTCTAAGGATTAAAGAGGCACACTCAAACCTATGAATTTAGGTGGAGATGAACCTTGCACCCATGCGGCACTGTACCTGAAATCTCTTGCAACCAAGAGTCATACATGCATACATATATATACTTAATGAAAGTGTTAGCCCGAGATTAATAACACAAAATAGGAGAATTAATAACTTTCATACAAATTGGTGTGAAAACCACATAAACAGATATGCACTAAATCAAAACATCTGACTATAACCTTATACTATGATAAACTAACCAAGGTTAAACTGAGATTAGAAACTGACTAGGACAAGGGTACTACATTCTTCCCCCCTAGGTTTCGACTTACTCTTGGAAGTCGCAAGACTAGATGGAGAACATGTCGCACACATTAGCCCTGAAACTCATTCAACAAAAATCAAATTGCACATAGGAATCTTTCCATAAATAAATGAAACATTATTGCTAAATCCTCTAGGAATTCCATTACCCATTGGCAAGATGCATCTAAATACATACATTTCTTATAACATTCTAGGAATTATCCACAATCATAGTAGAGAAACAAGAATTTTCTCCCTCTCATTACACCAAATTAAACCATTGAAAGAGGTAAGCAACAATTACCATACTCATCTATTAAACATGACAAGAAAACATTCCATCATGATCAATTTCTTTTACCAGTCCATCTTTTTCATAAAACTTTATTGCATAGAACTAGCTTCAAATATCAATTTATACAACCAAGTTGACTTTCATGAAATAACAGCAACAAAAATAACTCAATTGCTTACACTTGCCAGGCATATAAAAACCTTTCCAAAGACTATGTCCCATAACATAGTAACAAGTTAACACAATTTACTCCATGATTACACATAATAGCCATCCACATAACTGGAATGCATAACTCAAAAGGACACATGTGAGAATGTCTAATGCTCAGTCAAAGATAACATGCACGATCAGCATCTCTATGTCTGATCTTAGAACAATAATATGATAAAAAATATCCAATATCTCACTCAAGGCTTGATGGTGCTAGGGCACACGATAGAGGTGCTACCTTCCATACAAGACCTTCGTGAACATCCCTTGTTGAGTAAGGTGGTTAGCCTCCAGGAGATAGTCACCACACATAGGTAGGTAGTGGATCCTAGCTGCATCACAGCCTCACATACCCCCATCCTCAAGGTTCCTTACGTCTACTTCCTCGTACACACTCAACCAAGACCGTTTCATATGTCCTTGGAGAGGAATTTCACATTTTGACACAAGACCAGCATACAAAAATAATAAGGATTAACAAGTTTAGCCACCAAAGTACAGATGAATAAAGATAATAAATCATCAATTCCAACAATAAGGTAATAAAAAAAAAAATTCCAGAATTTACAACACCAAATCAAGAATAAAAAAGATCAGAAGATCGTGGCTAAACCTTCAAAGTCAAAGTCGAATAAATTGTTGGTCCACAAAGAATAAATAAGAATATCACAATTGCACATAACATCATTATGTGACTAGCATCTAGGCACCAATGAGGAAGGAAGGAACAATCGTCTAGCTATCGCAGTAGCTCATCATGTGGTGTGATATAGTCACACTACCCACATGGCATGGTGGTGTGCACCTCGACATCACCCTGCATCATGTCATCACGTGGCATGGAAATACCCCAAGTGGAGAAGACATGCAATGGACGTATCCCGCATGGTAGTGTACCTCATGGAAACAAGCACGCGCAGGTCACGTCCTGCATAACGATGCATCTATAAGGATACTCACCATAAGCCAGAGGTATACATGACTAAGGTCCACCCACATGTCCACCAAGACATACTAACTGGTAGCTCATGTGGATAAACCTACCTTTCATGAAGACAAGGCAAAGGATCCTCCAAAATACACCATCACCATGCTCAAGAATCACCCTCAAAATGCTCGAATTAAGGAGAGGAACAGGTTGTCACACATAAACCTATAAATAGATTCATCAAAAGGGAAAGTATTGAGTACACCTTTGATACAGTCTTATAATATAACTATATCATTCCTCGAAATAGACAAGCTAAAGTTGCTTCGTGCCGACATTACTTGTATGCCAATCCATACTATTCAAGAAATGGTGATTTCGAATACCACCCCTTAACATACTGAATTGCCCACAACCTGAGGTTGGGTACTCAGTAGGGAAACAAATAAGAAACATCACATAAACAGTATGGTTTCCCATACTCATAAGCATCATATCCTCCATGGTTGATTACTTCACCAATCCATGGGCACATATAATAAGTACTGGTTTCTTACAATACACATGAATACACCAGTACTGGTTTAGTCACATTAATGGGGAGTACTTTTCAGTATGCTACCATCCAGTCAAAGAAGAGTTTAATTATTCTTTCCACATGAATAACTGAATAAACTTTACTCTAGATACAAGTACTGAAATTACTAACAATTCACAATCACATAAGGAAATAACATCATTCCTATATCTTTCTCGAATTTCACTAAGCATTCATAGCTAAATTACTAACTATGCAAATTTTCTTTTTGAAGCTTAAGACTTTCACCTTTCCATAAGAAGCCCAAAATTAAACATACAATTTCATATGCATTATACGAATTCTTTTTAAATCAAAGCATTCTTAGTAGCATTTCTAAAAATCTTATAATCTAGGAAAAGAGAAGGAAAAGAGGGTTTGATAATCCAACTATTTCCTACAAAGACACAAGATCAATAGGATCACACTATATACTAAAATTTCTCACTATAGGCCTATCATTTAATTGCACGGTTTTCATTTCACTACCATTCTAGAAGGATGCCAAATAGCCTAACATGACATTTCCAATAATTATGGTTGCAACAGAATGTTCTAGTTTTCCAAACAATAGAGATCAAAATAGGTAATCTTTTCAATAATACCAGACCTCTTGAAAACACCAACTATTTTAATACCATATAGACACATATCATAATTGCAACCTATCATTGAAAATCAAATTACGATCAAAAGTTAAGCGAGGAGCTATCAACAAAATAATACATATCAATGCCTACACATCAAACAAGCTTTTCATTTGCACTTTCTAAACATAATAAGGTAATTACATATATCCAAAAGCAAGTTCAATGGAGCATAGCTAAAATAGATCCTCAATCAAATTGGTTTAATAAAACACATAAAACAATCTTTTGTGGAACACATTAATACACTCTCGAAACTTTTATAGCATGTTCCCTTTAATACTTCTTTTACAAACAAAGTAGTTTCACATAACAACTATTCACATATTAATGCACATTACTTAGGATAGAATTTAATTTTGTTACTCCTACAAAACACATGGAGAATTATTTTAATGTAAACATACAATTTCCTCCCAATAACCAATATTAACTTTCAACCTGAAGCCCTTTTATAATCTAAAGACACATAAGCATCATAGGGTTCACACAAGGGTTCAAAAAATCACAACCTTTCTCTTGCAAAAAGAAGAAAACTCAAATAAGAGATAATTACACATATCCCAAACATTTTAATTTCTAGAGAGAGAGAGAGAGGAGGAAGGGTGATAATGATTCAATTTGCTACATAATAAGCATTCAATAATTACCATACGAGTCCTTCCAGTGAACAACACTAAGCTAGATCATAATCTTAAACAAGCACAATTTGCACTTTCGGATTCAAGACAAGCATAGACCAACCCAAATGGATTAGTCAAAAGAGTACAACACTCAATAAGGAAGGTACATACGACTCTCTTTCAGAATATGAGTAATCGTAGACCAAGACATCAATAAGAAAACAAGGCACCTATAATCACTCAAAAACACCAACATCAAGAAGGTGAAAACAAGGTGTGAACATACGTGTTACACACAAGTTAAGGTTGGCTCAATCACTCACATCCAAAAGGGAGGACAAGCATGCACATAAGGTCGATACACCTCATACCAACTAATGACACAATGAAACCAGAGATCCTAGTGTTTGCAACATGGGCTCAGATACCAAATGTAATGCCCCACCAAGAAACCCTGAAGGGATAAAGCTAAAACACATGAATGGAGTGCAATAATATTTTTTTTAAAAGTTAAACACAACATTAAGATACAATGAGATATCAAAATTCACATTACATAGTGGAAGACATCAACTAACACCTAAAGATTTTCCCAATGTGATTACTTAATTACACATTTAACTTAACTCACACAATTAATCCAATAAGATGATTATCTTAAAAATGAGATAATTCTTAAACAAGGATAATTTCTTTTAGAAGATGAAAATTTAATTCACATGCTAATGTTTATCCTTTATGATTCATTCATACCTTACATTCAATCTTTTCATTAAAATATAAGCCATGCATCTAACATTCTAACACACAAGAATTTCATCGTAAACTTATAAGATCTTTCAATGCATACTTAATTTCCTTAACAACAACTGAATATATTCCATTACTCTAAGCTACATTCTTTCATGATACAATTTACTGCATTTTAAAAGACGATTGCATAAATGCATTTACAATTAAATTCCTTCTAATCCACTTCATACATTATAACATAATGCCATTCATAAATGCTAGCACTAAACATGAAATATAAGAACAAAAGCATCACGTAACACCAAGATGATCTTAGAGTTCACAACTAAATGGCTACATCTCTGAGTCTGCTCAACTACAAGACCCCTCTGATTATTAATAAAGTTAAGAATACATGAGGTTCTCATTATTTATAATCCTTCCATCAAGGCAAAACATAACCAATATACAAACGACCACATCGGTCAGTAAATACATAAACGATCCCTGAAAAGGAAAGGATCCAATTGAACATAATCAAGCAAATACAAAGGTCCACTGGAGCATCAACAAAACTAAGTCATCACCACCCAAGGTCTAACATGAAACCAGGTACTCACAAGGGCATAAACAATAGGACAACTCCACAAATGTGCTCCTACCAAGACAATACAACAATGCACTAGCGAATATAAGGGACATGTGTCATCACACAACTTGGTATGGCTACTATGGCAGGTCTTCATAGGTTTCGGCCCCATACACTGGGTTACCTTGGCAACCTGATCTAAGCCTCTGGCCCATCCAAGCCTCATGTGGACCCACATATCCTTTCGTGAAGACAAGGATGATGGTTTGCCATTTTAGGCCTTCTCACTGCATGTCGAGTCTGTACTAGCACTCATCCCATGTGTGAGGCACAATTATCTTACTTAGATATTAACATTCTAATCTACTGTTAGGTTATCACTTATTAGACTCACTTTCGATGGGTTACCCAGCACCCACTTTGGGCGTGGCCCCCAATCGAAGGCCACTTTCCCATACGACACCAGACTATACTCAAACGAATTCAAAACCAAGGAATGCACATGGTCAAGCAAAACAGATTTCAAAATGAAGGGAACAACCATTTGGTCAAACACGACTTCATAAGAGGTGCATTGACTGATGGCACTCTAACTAGAGACCTGACCAACTATGGTCAACCAGATGTCATCTTTCGACACCCACATAAAGCATATGACCAAATATGACACCACCACAAAACAATAATCAAACTAGAGACTGAAGACTGAAATAGGTACCCAAATCAACCATACGATAGAGTCCAATCAAACAAAGCAAGGCTTGTCATTACTTAAGCAAAAGCAAATACAGAAATTAAACTCGCATAGGCAATAACCAGTAGATACAATCTTTTTCGAATTGATTTAAACATTAAATGTCGATCAAGTCTTCTAAATGTTCTAAGTTTGATTGCAATTATCTACCTCATCTAGGTACAGGTCGTTCTTGGTTTTCTAACTCTCTAAGGTTCATTTGCATCTAACATACATAAATACGTCATTCTGAGTTTTTAAACCAAGTTCACATGAATATAATTAAATAACCATTAACTAACTAAATATGATATTACTCTACAAATAAAACATCATTGTCATGTTGGTTCGAAAATAATTTCCCAAGTTCATCTTTCCAAAACCAAGTTAAACTTTTTTCATTAAGGAAATATAAATTTAAAACAACGAAAAATAGGCAAGCTTTTCCCAAATCCACATAGTTACTTCCTTACGTACATAAACAAAAATACCCAAATTAACTATTAATTAATGTCAATATTTATTAATCCACAATTAATAAAATATAAACAATTAATAATTAATAACAAAACAACAAATTAAGTATCTAATTAGAAAAATATGCATTACTAATAAAACACAATTTTGAAAATTAATCAATGTATATTGCCACTTATACAATTAATTAATTACAAACTAATTGTAATTTATTAATTGAATGCCATATTTAAACTTTATTAAAACTTAATTTAAAAATTTACATTTAATAATAAAAAAATTATTATTATATTTTTTTTTTGATTAAAAAAAAAACATATTAAAAAAAAACACTTTTTATGAAAATAATAAAAGTATGGGGGGAGGGTACCCACGTGGCCGCCCCCCCCCCCTTGGTAGCTCACACTGCCCTTAGGTTGCGCTGCTACCCAAAGGTAGCAGGTGCTATCCTTAGGAAGTGCTGCTACCCAAAGGTAGCAGTCGCTACCCAAAGGTAGCAATTGCTACCAAGGGCAGCGATGCTACCCCAAGGAGCACGCTATACCCCTCCACGTGGTGGGGGAAACTTTGCCACGTGGGTGGTGGTTGGATATTTTATTTTATTTTATTTTATTTTTTAAAAATTTTACTTACTATGTAAAACATAGTCCAACAAAACCAGTCTCCCAGAGGCTTAAAAGAAATATTTTTTTTTTCTTTCAGAAAACTATAAGTTTTCTTAAATATGCATTTTGTTTGTTGTTGAAAACCCAGATCCAAAGAAGGAAAAACAATTTCTTAAAAAGAAAAACTAGATTGGCAAAATAATAAGGATTACATCCATTATCCCAACATAGGCAAAATTCTCTGATTAAAGCTTGAATTTGAAAGCATTAATTTATAATTTTTATCAAATTTTCAGTGTATCTAGTCAATCTCAAGTTTATTTTGATTTTAAAACAACCAGAGCAACCATAATCTAAACTTGGAATGGAAACAGGACAAGAGGGGATTGGATTGGAATTAAAATTAAAATTGTTTCATTTCCCCCAAATATATGAGATTTTTAATCTTCACAAACATAATTCTTCAAAAATCTAAAACAAATTCTTTAAAACAAGAAGCCAATGAAATAAACCAGAGGCCTACCTGGCTCATCCATCCTCGCAAGATTGAAGAAGAGCCCAATTCTCCAGCTCAAGAAATTATTTCTCCTCTCAAAACCCCCAAATTTTCCATCCAAAAATATTTTTCAAAAAAAATCAATCTCCCATATTTTTAAAAAAACCTAGGTTAAATGGGAGAAGTTTGACCAAAATTTTATTTTTGGAATTAAAATATTTTTATTTAAAAATGAATCACAAAATCATTCTTTTCCAACTATATCAATATATTAACTTGCTTTTCAATCTAAAAATTGTTTTTCTCAAATAACTGAAATTTAACCTTTTTATTTCAAAAGGCCATCAAGATTAAATTAATTCTATTGCGAGTAAATTTGAATCTTTCTTTTCATAAGCATAAACATATCAAGTTTAACATTAAAATTAACTATTTAATTGAACTTGCTCCCAATTTAAGTCGAGCAATTCAAATTAACGATACTCGCATAAAGAAACCCTGTTTAATTTAGTCCATTAATCTTTAATGCACAAATATATATTTAATCAAATTAAATACTAAGGACTAATTACTCAATTTAACCATACACACAAAACACACAATCGAAGAAGCCAAACAGACAGACGACCTGCATACCCAACCAAAGGGAATATCGATGATGACTGATGATGCTCACTTGAGCATGATTATGGTCAAATGAGGGTCTTACAACTACCTAATCCAACTCTAAGGATTAAAGAGGCACACTCAAACCTGCGAATTTAGGCAGAGACGAACCTTGCACCCATGCGGCACTGTACTTGAAATATCCTATAACCAAGAGTCATACATGCATACATATATATACTTAATGAAATTGTTAGCCCGAGATTAATAACACAAAATAGGAGTATTAATAACTTGCATACAAATTGGTGTGAAAACCACATACATAGATATGCACTAAATCAAAACATCTTACTATAACCTTATATTATGATAAACTAACCAAGGTTAAACTGAGATTAGAAACTGATTAGGGCAGGGGTACTACAGGTTCCTAAGGCACTTGTACAAGAAATACGCTCTAAGTAACTACAAAAGCATGAAAAATCAAAAAGCATGTGTATCCCTAAGCGTCTGCTTGAAGCACAACAGTCTAAAGAAAAATCAAAAATGGCATCCAAAATTTTTGTTCCTCCTTCCAAACCTTTCGAGTCTATTCCTCCATCACCTCCTTCATCCATTTTGTGTTCTTATGCCCAAAAATATGTAACCTTTGCTCCATCCAATGTTAGGACCCGAAGGCAACTGAAGAGGGGGGGAGGGGGGTGAATCAGTTGTCTCTTAGTTTCAACCCAAATATAACTTAACCAAATTTAATTCATAATACCATTAAAGTTTAATGCATCAAACAGAAAGACAAATAACATCCACAACACATGACATGGATATTTGTACGTGGAAACCCTGTAAACGGAAAAATCATAGTGGGAAACCTTACCCACAATCAAATGATACTATTGTAGATAATATGTGTGTATAATATGGGGTGTGCACATGCAAAAAGGTGAACTCCCTAGAGCTCACTGCTCAATCACAAAATGGGAGTCACACTAACTACAACTAGATGGTTAAATACAATGATAATGTACTGCTCAAAATATCATCTTCATATGCTGGATTTAGTACTGGTTAAGCTCTAAATTGCCTTCTTCAAACCTTCCTTGAATCTTTAAATGGTGTATGTGTGTATAGCTTTTCTTATATTCACATATACCAAAATACCTTATGCTCTACCACTTATTACATTCCCATATCAATCTCACAAATGAGATCTTACATAAATACCAAAACCTAAGACCAAATGTGTAGGTCAACTCACTAAGAATATTACAAATGAATCAATATGAGATGCATCATGTCGGCCCAGTGAATTTATAATAATAAAAAATCATGTCCATAACATGTCACGCTGATCTGAAGTAGATAACGCTTGTCGGTCCATAACCTAGACCTATTTGCCGATAACAACAAATATGCAAACTTGATTAGACCAATAACTAAATCACCAAAACAAAGTGTCCAAAAAATGTCTTCGACATAACCAAGTAATCTCCAAGTCATCCTTAGTGCCAGTGAACAATATAACCCGCTGTTGAACCAGATACCGGTGACTGTGAATAAGTCATTAAACATGTCAGTGAACATAACCAAAGATCTCCAAGTGTTGATAGGTGTTGACAAGTGTTGACATCAATGACAAAACCAGTGCAACACATCCAAAATACCAACAATATCCCCCTTCGGTGTTGATGGCAACACAAGATGGAAAAACCATCTAAGTGCCAAAATAGAAATGCCAAAACCCAAAAATCAACAATCTCCCAAAGAGATCATCAACCAGAAATCAAAATACAGATACAGAGAGTAACGATCTCTCCCCCAATGAATAATCTCTCCCCAAAAGATAATATGTTTTAAAATTTATATCTCTCCCCCAATGAATAATCTCTCCCCAAAAGATAATATGTTTTAAAATATATATCTCTCCCCCTTTGATATCAAATGCCAAAGCAATACAAAAAAAAGATTCAAAATGTTCATAGAACTTATTAAAAAATACCAACTTATCCATATACTCCCCCTGAGAAGTAGCTCTCCTCATCCAAATTGTAAAAAAGATTTAACTATTACTTCTATCGATTTGATGTCAAGCATCAGCTGTCTAAGTCTCTACTGGTGAGGGTATAACTCCAAGCTACTCTCTGAGATATTCAAAAGTTTCCTTAGGCAAAGGATTAGTAAAAATATCTGTAATCTTCTCTTTAGTATTCACATAAACCAATTTCACTTCTTTTGCTTCAACATTTTCTTTTAGAAAGTTGAATTTGATAGAAACATGTTTAGTTTTAGAGTGAAATACTAGATTCTTAGATATATCAATTTCTGCCATATTATCACAGTAAATGGTTATAGGTTCTTTCCATTTTACCTTATGTCCTTCAACATTTTCTTAATCCATAATACCTAGGTACAATTAGTTGTTGCTGCAACATATTTCGATTCTGCTATTAATAAAGATGTGCAAATTTGTTTCTTGCTCAACAATGAAATCAATCTGCTACCAAGAAAGAATGCTCTGTCAATGGTTCTCTTTCTATCATCTACATCTCCTGCCCAATTTGCATCTGTGTATGCACATAAATCAAAATTTTCATCTTTAGGGTACCATAAAACAATATTTGTTGTGCCTTGTAGATACCAAAAAATCCTTTTCACTATTGATTCATGATTTTCTTTAGGATTACTCCAAAATCTTGAAAAAATACATACTGTATTCATAATATCAGGTCTTGTTTGTGCCAAATATAGTAAACCTCCAATCATAGACCTGTATCTTTTTGGATTAATAGGTGTTGATTCATCCTTTAATTATAGTTTATCAGTTGTAGTCATAGGTGTACTTACCAGTTTAGAGTTTTCCATGCCAAATTTCTTTAGTAATTCCTTCAATTACTTTGATTGATTTATGAATAGACTTTATCAGTCTGTGAAATCTGCAATCCTAAAAAGAATTTTATCTCCCCAATCATAGACATTTCAAATTATTCCTGCATCCTATTAGAAAAGTCTTTACACAATCCACCTTCTGCTTGAAAAATAATATCATCAACAAAAACTTCTATAACCAAGATGTCATCATTAGTCACTTTGTAATATAAGTTGTTGTCAACATTACCTTTAGTGTAACCAAGCTTCAAAAGATATTTGTCCAATATAGCATACCAAGCTCTAGGAGCTTGCTTTAATCCATATAAAGCTTTCCTTAACCTAAAAACCATATCTTTTTCATTTTTCAAAGAAAATCCATCAGGTTGTTCAATGTACACTTCCTCTTCAAGATCACCATTCAGAAATGCACATTTAACATCCATTTGATATACTTTATAGTTCTTGTGTGCTTCAAAAGCTAAGAATAGTCTGAGTGCCTCAATTCTAGCTATCGGTGCAAAGGTTTCATTATAATCAATTCCTTCTTTCTGTGAATATCCCTTATACACTAATCTTTGTTTGTTTATGATTACCTTAGCATCTTCATTTAGTTTATTTCTAAATACCCATTTAGTTCCAATTACATTTTTGTTTTTTGGTCAGGGAACCAATGTCCATGTGTTATTCTTTTCAATTTGTTCCAATTCATCTTCCATAGCTTTAATCCAATATTTATCTTCACATGCCTCAAAAATAGTTGTCAGTTCAATTTGAGAAATTAAGCATACCTCTTCATTTGATAGTCTTCCTCTAGTCATAACACCTTGATACTTGTTTCCAATTATCTGAGATTCAAAGTGATTCAATCTTACATACCTGGGTGTGTTTACTTCCTATTGTTCTGCAGTCACTATGGAATTCTCAGATGATGCCAGTGTGACTTGATCAACATTCTATACTCGTGTACTCATTGCAGGTTCATTTGATATTATCTCTATTGCCGGTTCAGAGTCCATGTAACTTGAATTACCTCTAAACTATTTATCAATCTTCACATTTGCACTCTCAACAATTTTTTGTAATCTCTTATTAAAACATCTATATGCCTTTGTTTTAGATGAGTAACCATGAAATATTCCTTCATCACTTCTAGGATCAAATTTTCCGATATACTCATCTCTCCTAATATAACATTTACTTCCAAATATTAAGAAATATTTAAGAGTATTACCAAACCATAGTTCATGAGCGGTCTTACCAGTTTCACCTTTGATGTGAACTTTGTTGAATGTGTAAACCACTGTATTCACTCCTTCTCTCCAGTATACATGAGGTAGATTTGCTTTTGATATCATACTTCTAGCTCATCTAGAATAGTTATGTTCTTTCTTTCCACAACTCCATTTTGCTGGGGTGTCTAGGGTGCTCATATTTGTCTCCTAATTCCATTCACTTCACATAATGTATTAAATTCCTTTTATGTGAATTCACCTCCTTGATCTGATCTCAAACATTTGATTTTCTTACCAGTTTCATTCTCTACCATCACTTTGAATAGTTTTAATTTCCCAAAAGCTTTTGATTTCTCCCTGAGAAAAGTAACCCAACACATTCTAGAATAATCATCAATGATTAGCATAAAATATATATCTCCTTGTAAACTTCTAGTTCTTGCTGGACCACAAAAATCAGTATGAATTAAGTCAAGAACATTATTAGATTTTTCAGGAATACTCTTAAAAGTTTCTCTAACTTGCTTTCCAAATTAACATTCCTTACATACTGGATTGTGAGGTTTAACAATCTTAGGTAAATCCCTTACTGCCTTAGTTATATTGATTTTCACAATGCAATCAAAATTAACATGACAAAGTCTCTTATACCATAACCAACTTTCATCAATATGTGCAATCAAGCATGTTTTCTCATTGTAATTCAAATGAAAGATATTACCTCTAGTGTGATTACCGGTTGCAATTTCCAAGCCAATTCTATTCATGATTTTGTATTTACCATTCTTGAATTGTAACTGAAATCCTTTTTCAACTAATTGGCCAACACTAAAAATATTATGCTTCAAACCTTCAACATAGTAAACATTATCAGTATTGTGCTTACCATCATAAGATATAGTGCCTTTTCCTTTTATCAAACAAGCTTTATCATCCCCAAATCTTACTAGACCTCCATTGTATTCCTGAAAAGTTAAGAATTTACTTTTATTACCAGTCATATGATGTGAACATCCAAAATCAATGATCCATTCATCCTTTTCTTCAATTTTAGCTGCCAGGGCACGCTCTACCAGTTAAATAGTAGGTGTCGGTTGATCTTTTATTATAGCAACAAGTGCTGATCCATTATCTATTGGTTCCTCATCAAAATCATTAGTAACTCCTTCGTCAACATAGTAACAAGATTTGTCTCTATTCTTCTTAAATCTGTATCTCTGATATTCAGAGTTAGGCTTATATATATTTTTAGCTTCTTCTTTCAATCTTGCATGTCTATTAGGACACCTAGATGTTGTATGACAAATTTTATTGTAGTTAGAACATTTAAATGGTGCTTTACCTTCATACTTACTTCCAACTGGACCTTTAGGCATTTTCCTTTCAAATAGTTCTTCAAGTACTTCATTCTCCCTTCTCATGTCTTCAACTTCTCTTGCATAAAGTTCTTTCCAATCACGATGATGATGATGTTGTAGATGATGATGATGCCTTGAAATCTAAATCTATCTTAATTGTAGCAACATGACCAAATTCCTCAAGTTCAAAAGCTGAAAGTTTTCCAACCAAAATATCTCTAGATACTGGTCCATTAGGCATTGTTCTCAATTAATTGATAGCATTTACTTTCATCTTATATGTTGGTGGCAATGATCTTAAAAATTTAGAAACAATTTCATCTTCACATAAGGATCCTCCACAACATTGTATACCAAAAACAATTTTAGTTACTCTTTCCATAAAAGTGGAAATCCTTTCATCTTCTTCCATTTTCAGATTTTCATACCTAACCCGGAAGCATTCCAATTTTGCAATTTTGAATGTGGTATCACTTTCATTCAATGTTTTCAATTTTTCCCAAATATCTTTAGTAGTAGATCAGTATGATAATCTCATGATTTGCCGATCTGACAATACGCTCAAATGTGCTTCTTTGGCTTTGCAATCATTCTCCTGATCTTTAGCCAAGGTTGGTGGATTAGATTGACTTTGAGTAGGACCAGCATAGCCATTCTTTGTAACATCCCATATGTCTTTTCCAATGCAATTTAGATGCGTCTCCATTTCGATCTTCCATATAACTTAGTTAGTTCCATCAAGTTTTGGACTGTCCTTCCTAAAATAGTTAGTTTCCATAGAATCTCCTCAAGCTGTTAAACTTCTGCAAAAAGAAGACTAGGCTCTAATACCAATTGTTAGGACCCAGAGGCAATTGAGAGGGAGGGGTGAATCAGTTGTCTCTTAGTTTCAACCCAAATATAACTTAACCAAACTTAATGCATAATAACAGTAAACCAAACTTTATGCCGATTAATAGTTTAATAGTTAATTGCAATACTGGTAAATTTTAATGCATCAAACAGAAAGACAAATAACATCCACAACACATGACACGGATATTTGTACATGGAAACCTTGTAAAGGGAAAAACCAAGGCGGGAAACCTTACCCACAATCAGATGATACTACTACAGATATTATGTGTATACAATATGGGGTCTGCACATGCAGAAAGGCCAACTGCCTAGATCTCATTGCTCTATCACAAAATGGGAGTCACATTGACTACAATTTGATGGTAATATCCAATGATAATATACTTCTCAAAATAGCATCTTCATATGTTGGATTCAGTACTAGTTAAGCTCTAAATTTCCTTCTTTAAACCTTCCTTGAATCTTTAAATGATGTCTGTGTGTATAGCTCTGCTTATATTCACATATACCAAAATACATTATGCTCTACCACTTATTACATTCCCATATCAATCTCACAATTGAGATCTTACATATATACCAAAACCTAAGACCAAATGTGTAGGTCGTCTCACTAAGAATATTACAATAAAATTATTTACAAATGAATCAATATGCGATGCATCATGTCAGCTCAATGCATTTATAATAATAACAAATCATCACCATAATATGTCATGCTGATCTAGAATAGATAGCACTTGCCGGTACATAACCTAGACCTATTTGCTGGTAACAACAAATATGCAAACTCGATTAAACTGATAACCAAATCACCAAAACAAGGTGTCCAAACAATGTCTTCAACATAACCAAGTAAGCTCCAAGTCATCCTTAGTGCCGGTGAACAATATAACCCGCTGGTGAACTAAATATCGATGATTGTGCATAAGTCACTGAACATGCCGGTGAACATAACCAAAGATCTCCAAGTGCTGATAGGTGTTGACAAGTGTTGACATCAATGACAAAACCAATGCAACACATCCAAAATACCAACATCCAAATCTCAAAATATGAGACTCACTTCTCCTCTATACGTCCACGATGCCTCAAGGCATTTTCCAATGGTGATCTTTCCAGCATTTCCATCTATCCATACACAATTCTTCCAATATCCCATGCATTATCCAACACCTCTTTTTCACCCTTTCATCCCTCTTATCCAATCCTTTGCATAAATCCTTTCCCTAGTTTTATTTCATTATCCTGCCAACATCTTTTGTCATACCTTCATAGCCATGGTCTATTTTAACTAATATTCTAAGGGTACCATCCATATCAGCGAGACGTTGGGGTACATCTTCCATCCCCTATCATGCCTCCATTATCTTCCAAAATATTAAAAAAATGATGAAAAAGTGAAAAAAAAATCAGAAAAAAGAAGTAAAGAGAAATAAATCAATGCTTGTGTGAAGACCACTTCATGTGGTGCCTTCATCAAGTACCATGATAAAAACCAGGAAAATAGGCATCATGTGTAATCCATTATCCTTTTGCACTTTACAGTTGGGGAAAGTTCCATCCATGTACATCCATCTATTATCCTTCATCCTTCATCCTCCATTATCCCTCATCTGCTCTATCTACATTCATATCCCTTTTCCATCTTTGATCTTGACAAGGTTAAGGATATTTTTATGCTTCATGTGTCCTATCTATTACACTTGATCTAGACCCTTTAGCTCCTCTCCATTTCTCGCTTACATCCTTCATTACTCCCTTTTGATCTTGCTTATCATATCTACCTCCTATCCAAATCTATCCCTTGATCTTTATCAACATTATGGACAAAATGCAAAAACATGATTTCCACAAACCTCTTGACATGGCCACTTCTTTGGACCATATGGCTTCGTTATGCTATATCATTTCTTTGTTATGCTATATCCTTTCTTTACATCACTAAAATCCTTGGTTTACATTGCTATATCTGTACCCTATGATTGGATTAACATCATGAGATAGTCCTTGAAAGCATCCACCATCATTCTCTTATCCATTAATGTACTCAAAATACCTTTTTCCTTGCTAGACACTAGGAGGAAACATCAAAATCTTAAAAAATCCTAAAATGTTCTCAACAAACTCCTAAAAATCTAAAAAATGTCCTGAACAAACTCCTAAAAAATCATAAAATGTCCTCAAAAAATTCTAAAAATCATAAAATGTCCTCAACAAACTCCTAAAAATCATAAAATATCCTGAACAAAAATTCTAAAAATCGAAAACGTCCTGAAGAAATCCTAATAATTATAAAATGTCCTAAGAAAAAAATTAAAAAATTAAAAAAACAAAAAAAAAATATTTGCCAAGTAGGTGAAAACCTAGTAAATAGACGCCTCTTGTACTCAAGCGCTCCATCTATCAATACAACATTGGCATTTCCTATTTTCATTCCTTCTTTCTTGCATCTTTGCTTTCACTTGTACATATCTTTTAGTCACTTTCATGACATCCTGGTTCTTTTAGAACCCTTATGGCTTGGAACCGATCATTGTCCTAGTCTTAGGGTAATCGTTTGAGCAATTTAGATATCCTAAGCAATATCAACCATGTCATCTTTCAGTCAGTGGTACCCGATCATCTACTCTGAGTCAGTAACCTATCTCCTAACCACTGTAGAGTTTTATCACTTAGGACACAAGCGAAACAAGACTACTTAAAATAATCACTAAATTTTTTGAGATATACATGAAATTTTGTTTGTGTGTTGTCTTTTAGATTTGGCTTTCTCTTATTATTCCCTCTAAGTAACTCAAGGAATTCTATCTTGAGTAAGAGGAGCAAGGATTGGGGGCATAATACTTTTCTTTGTTTTTTGCTTGTAGGAATGAATCTAATGATCTGGAAACATCTAAGCATCTGGGTGGCTGTGATAAGTGCCTTCATATAAAGGTGAAATTGCCACACATACCTCGACTCCGCTTATTTGTATGCTACAAGGAGGTTGGAGTCATTTATTTGTCTGTTTGGGGGAATTTCTTAAATGTACAATCTAGATGCATGTGTAATTTGTCCAAGGATATGAACAAAAAAAGGGTCATTGTGGAGAAGATAATTAATATTGCATATGAAAAGGAAGGAACTCTATTTTGCTTGCTACATTTTTAAAACTCCCAGTGATGTAAATTAAGTATTCCAAATCCAGTGACTAGGTTTAGGTTGCATTCATCCTAAATTTTATGCATTTCAAGTGATTTCAACATGATAGCAATGATCTCTTTATCTTTTGAATGATAGTTTGAAGCATCATCATTTCTCAGCTAAGTGGTTTCTTTTTCATCATCATTTCTCTTATCGAGTACATGTGTATTGAGATGTTAGTTTCATACATGAGCATCTTATATAGATCTATACATTTCATTTTATACTTATTTGCATTCATATTATTGCATGAATAAAAATAAATATTTGCATTACTAGTTACTCATTCTCCTCATTTATTTGCATAAAAAGAAACAAAAATAAAAATCCATATTCCATTTGCATTCATTCATCTATAATGAAAAGATATGCATACATATAGAATAAAGTATATAGAACAACATCTCATAATCAATCAACACAAGTACGATGAAATCAAATCAAGTGCTCGTAAATCGGTTGTCTTGAGTCCATTTTTGGGATCGAAATTGAAATTTGATGTCAATTCTCTAATCAATATTTTATGACATTGACCACTTAGCGCTTTTATCAACTACTCATTCTCTTCTTCAATTTGCACTCAATTTCTTGTTAATCAATGCTAAATCTCAATTTAATTCTCACATTAACTCTAATTTTAATCTTCAACATTAATATTTGTACTCAAATAACTTATCATCGCTACAAAAAAAATTGCCTACAATCACTGTGCAACCCTCGCTATCTTTTGATTTTGCTCCTGAGGGGGCATACTCATGACCTAAAAGTCAATAATTTCTTTCAAAAATCTTCGTTACAAGTCGAGTATCTAAGCTTCATCAAATCAATCACTAGGGGCATATCAGTTTTATCGCTTCATATCAAGGTGACATTGTCTTTGTCTGAATTAGTCTCTTAACGTTAATCACTTTCATCACTTTTCATCAAGATGATTATTCATTTAAACTCAATCAAGGGTTTAAAGAGTATCTTTGATCACACACTCAATCTAAGAAAGTGTTCATTTTCATCGCATCGAATCACGTTGGATAGTTTATCTTTTCTCATTGTATCTTGATCAATCAAGTTCAAGATAGGCTTTCTCTTCACTCACTGAGTCTAGTTCAATCAAGTTCAAGTTCAGTATCTTTTCTTTTCATCGGTCCTAGCTCAATCAAGTTCAGGATTGGTTTTGCTTGAATGAACTTTGTTCAGTTTCATCACTTCAAAACATGTTGAATACCTCGCTCTTCATCTAGTTTGTGATCAATCAAGTTCAGAACTGGTATCTCCCAGACATCAAATTTTCTTTGAACAAACACACTGCTCAAACATTAATTCAAAGAGGGGCAAATGTCATACCATAAAAATGGTCATCTAAACCATGAGTCCCTGATCTCGACAACGTCACCAAGGTGCTAACCAAAGGCAATTAAATAAATCTTGAGCACACAATTAATTTCTAAAATCATTAATGTCACATGGCAAAATTAATTACTCAATATTAATTAAATATTTATTTAATTTATTAAATCATTCCAAGTAAATCATTTTAAACAATTATCTTATTTATTTTAATTAAATATCTTTTGCATATTTAATTAAATAAATCAATTTTCCATTAAATCATCAAAAAGAGGAATTAATTTGAAAAATAAATAAAAATTGCCATAAATCTTTAAAAAAGGAAACAAATCAAGAAAGAGGAATTGGAAATTATGAGCATAAATCTTCAAAAAAAGAAACAAAACAAAAAAGGAATTAATTGACAAAAAAAAGAATTAAAAATTGAGAAAATAAATCAATTGGAGATAATCTTGAAAAATAAATTAAAAATTGATAAATAATCTCAAAGAAAGCAATTTAAACATATAAATATTAAAATTGAATGAAATAGAGAATAAATAAGTTGTTTCATGATTTTATCTTAATTTTAGTTCAATTTCCTTTAAAACTGAGAAAAGCACCCAATCACATCAATTCACCGCGATTGTGCTTCCTCTTGGAAAATATTGACCGCTCATCATCATTTGATCTCAACTATTGGTTTCTTTCTGAATTTTCAATAAATCGAGGCTCTCATCTCCTAATCAAAGATCTTGGATTATATATTGTTATCATTTTGCTTTTGCTCCAGGTTCATTGATATTTGTGGAGTCAACTATTCATATATTAGTTTTTTTTGTTTTTTTTCAATAAAAGTGGCATAACCACTAAACTTTATTATATAAATTTTAAAATGATTTTACAACGGGTTCAAAAAAGGCATACTAGAAGGAAAGAACCTGCAAGAAAACCTCCGGTTGTCACCTTGAGAAAAGAAACTATAGTACCCTTACAAAATAGGAGGATCTTGATGACCTGAAATCTCACCCATACCCATATAGATGCCCTATGTATAGAGATCCCATAGGGCATATATCTCAACTGATTAAAAAAACTCAGTTACAAAAAGTGGGGCTGAATTGCCAAAAAGTTTACAACAAGAAGAACCAGAAGCCCATCAACTGATAACAACAACAAGATATAAAGTGTAGAGGAGCATGCCGAGATCCTAAGAAGTGAAACCAAGGAGGACCGAAACTGAAATAGATCAGAAATCTCCAACTCCATAGAATTGAGGTAATGAGAACTACCCAAAATCCATCTCACAAACAACCTACAAAAAAATATGAGATATCTGCAAAAGGTGGGAACAGTTAGTCCAAAAACCAATTACTCAAGCTTTCCTCGGGAGGAGAAGGTAGAGCATCCTGAGGAACTAGTGACTGTAAAGGAATCGCAGGGAGAGGAGTCGCAAATGAAACAAAACATAAATTAATTAGAGCATGAAGACCAATTAACACTTCCCATGCTCTGACCAAAACCTGGGGAGATATAAAACCAAACAAACTTTTCATAGATTTTAGAGCTTCATCAATAGTGTCACAGATCAAGCCCATTCTAATTTCAAAGAGAAAATGTCCATAGTGACCATCTTCCAAAAGATTTTGAACAGAAAGAAAGCCCCCGTAAGGAAGAGTACCCATATCAAAAATATCAAGCATTGGAGGTGCCACAAATTTTGATGCAATAAGTTGGGCCAAAGTTTTATCCCATAGAATATCATAACATATAGTAAAAAAACAATACAAAACTTCTGAAAAAAGAGATAAAAGAAGGAGAGAGCAACCAATGATTACCTACCACCCTGCGAATTTCAGAGTCTAGATTATGCAAAACAAAAACTCTCCCAAGCTTTGTAGAAACATAACCATAATTGTCAACAATGTCTTCCTCAGGAGTAGATACTAAAACATGATAAGTCAGAAGAATAAAAGACATGAGGAATAGTTACCTTTCCCTCAGAGAGAAGAATTCCTTAAGATACCGTGAACGCATATAAATAGAGACATTCTACACCAGAGTTAATATATAGTTGAAAGAAAACTAAATTAATTGGCCACCATACACCGTAATGAATGTATCATCTGTGTGAAAAGCCAAGAAAAAACATGCCGAGAAATGCATCCTGATCGATAAAATAAAAACAAAGGCCTATAATAATTTAACCACCTTTCATAATAATAAATGATCCGCTCATGTGAAATAAGCAAGTCTCCAAAAAATCATTTTAAGAGATGCATCTCGGGTGAGCCACAAAATCATTAAACCTCATAATCGCCTCTGTGAGAAGTACCATACTATCTCCACTAAAGTCGATAAACAGTACAACAATAATCATTATATTGAAAGCCAAGTCACATCACAATTAATCAAAACATGTAATCCATATCCCATGTATGAGAGCAACCTCGAAAAAATCTATGAGAGAAAAAAACAATGACAAAGCATGCCGCCACTCTCAAAGCATTTTGGAGATAAAAAGAATGAAATATAGACAATAAACATAGTCTCCCATAATGCTTATGATAGCTTGCAACCACACTATGTATATGGCAACAATTACCACATATAGATTTAGATTACCAGCTGAGCATAAACACTTTTTATAATAATGCATGATCTGCTTATGTGTAAAAAACATGTTTCCAAACAATCAATTAAAGAGATGTATAGCGAGTGAACCACAAAAAACCAATAATGATTTAACCTCACAATCGCCTCTATGAGAGGTACTATACAATCTCCCCTGAAGCCGATAAATAGAACGGCAATAATCATTACATAGAAAGCCATGGCCCATCACATTTAATCAAAAACATGTGGTCAAAATCCCTCGCTTGAGAGAAACCTTAGAAACAAAGCTCTGAGAGAAAAATAATAGCAAAGTATGCCAACACTCTCAAAAGATTTTTTTGAAGATAAAAATAATGAACCAGAGCCAATAAAGATAGTCACCCTTAATGCTTATGACAAATCGCAACCAAACTATGCATCTTACAATTCACATACAGAATCAGATTACCAGCTATGCATAAACAATAATAATGCCTATCCGGACTGGCAATAGAGGAACACTTTATAAAAAGTTAGAGATAAAAAGACCACAAGATTATTGCAAGAATTCCAAAACTGAAACAGGAATTTCAATAGAGCTTATATCACAAAGAATAGCATTACTATCAATAGCAAGATTAGCTAAAAAATCTGCTACTTGATTAATTTCTCTATAACAATGAGTAATGAAGAAAGAATCAAAGGATTCCAATTGCTGAAGGATAAGATCAAGAAGATATTGCAATTGCCAACAATGAGATTTCTTTTTTAACACACTCTGAATGATCACCAATGAGTCCCCTTCAATTATGAGGTCTTTAATACCAAGGGAAATAGCCAATTCCAGACCCAAAGACAGCCTTAAATTCAGCAAAATTATTAGATTGAATACCAATTGCATGACACCTAGCATGAATAATATGAGTGTGATGGTCAAAAATCACCATACCTACCCCAGCTAAACCCGGATCTCCATGAGAGGCACCATCAAATTTCAACTTGAACTTACCAAGAGGAGGTGGTTTCCAAGATGCCAACTTTCTTTTATTTAAGACATCACCTTTTATCAAAATTGAACCATGGGAAGGAAGAGCAGATAGCATGCTCCAAACTCTAGTCACCCTACTATCCCAATGAGAAAAAGAAGTGAGATTATCCAAGTTCCTACATATATGTGACAAAGCAACCTTAGAAATGGACGATTCAATCTTCAGGAGAACCTCAGGGAGAGAAGAGCTAGTGTTTCTAAAGATCCTGTTATTACGCTCTAACCAAATATTCCATATTAGAATAGATGGAGAAATAATCCATAAACACACATAAAATGATGGAGTAAATAGAAGTGGCCAAGAACTAAAGAAGGTAATTAGGTCATTTCCCATAACAAATGTCAAATTCAATTTATCAAACAACCACTGCCAACATTGATATGCAAAGTCACAATGTAAAAAGAGATGGGAAGAGGATTCTAGGTGTTTATTACACAACACACATGTGAAAGCAACCGTGATACCCAACCTATCCAATCTCATCCTTGTGAGAACCCTATCTTGAACTGGCAACCAAGCAAAAGCTCCAGCTTTTGGCAAATAGGCTGAATGCCAAAAAAGTTTATACAGCCAAGCAGGGTGATCATTATCCTTCATGAGGGAATTATAACCATCCCTCACCATATATTTTCCTAAAATATTCTTAGTCCAAACCAATTCATCCTCAACATCAAAAAGGATAACCACCCTCTCACTGAGGACCTTGGTATACTGCAATTTCAAATCATGATCAATAACCAAAAAGTCAATGGGCTTCCATTTAGCCAATCTCATATTTCCACTATAAATAATGTCAAAGTAATCTTCCACCAAGGTGCCCCAAAGGGAAGAAAGAATGGATATCAGGGGGACCAGTTCCTTAGACTTCGTAATGGAGGGTGACCATTCCAGCTTTCGTCCCAAAATCTGATCTTAGTGCCTTTATGTACAACCCAGGAAAGATTAGGCAAAATAATAGATCTACATTTACATATGAAGTTCCACATAATAGAACCTGAAGGTAAATTAGAAATCTGGAAAATATACTCCCTAGGACCATTATTAAGATATTTAGCAAACATAATCTGAGTCCATAAAGAATCAGACTTCTCATACAAATTCCAAACCAATTTAGCCCCCAAGGCTAAATTTTGTTTTTCCATTTTTCTGATACTAGTACCCCCTAGGTCCTTCGGTAAGAAAACTTTATCCCATGTCACAAGAGAAAGTTTTTTCCTCCCATCTTTATTACTACCCCAGAGAAAAGACCTTAGAGTATCCTGTAAGATTACCAACACATCCTTTGGGGATCTTAATACTGACATAAGATAAATAGGAATTGCATTCAGCACAGATTTAATGAGAACAATTTTTCCAGCTAGATTCAACCACCTATAATTCCAAGAAAGGATTCTCTTTGAGATGGCCAAAATGATTTTATCCCAAAAGCTAGAATTATCCTTTTTGATAAAGAAGGGTATACCCAGATAAGTACATGGAAGTGAGCTGGACTCAAAACCCCAAAAAGACAACAATCTAGTTTGGATTAATTGCGGGGTGTGAAGAAAGAAGATTTTTGACTTCTCAGAATTTATTTTCTGACCTGCAAAGGAGGCATAATTTTGAATAACTTCGTTCATGACCAAAGCTTCCTGCATAGAGGCTTGACCAAATAACAAGGTATCATCTGCAAACAAGCAGTGTAATATAGATCTTGGTACTCCTGGGATTTTCACCCCAAGCCAAAGGTCTTTCAATTTTGCAGCCTTAATAGCCCAACTAAAAGACTCTGCTAAAAGTATAAACAGAAATGGGGAATGAGGATCTCCTTGTCTTAAACCTCTAGAGGAGGAAAAAAACCACAGGGGGAACCATTAATTATAATCGAAAACCTTGCAGACGAAATACAAGCCATAATCAATTTAATCCAAGCCTTAGAAAAGCCTAACCTTTCCAAAATAGGACCTAAAACCCTCCATTCTACTCTATCATAAGCCTTAACCATGTCAAGCTTTAAGATCATGGTCAGGATCTCTGAAGGGAGATAGAATTTAAAACTTCATGAGCTACAATAGCTCCCTCAGGTGTCTCCCTATTTGGTACAAAACCACCTTGTTCTACTAAAATGAGTTTAGGGAGGATTTTGGAAAGCCGACTAGATATTGCTTTAGTGAAAATCTTATATAAGGTATTACACAGAGCGATAGGATGAAAATCAGAAAAAATATTTAACAATTTCCTTTTTAGGAATAAGAGCAACCATCGTGGTATTAATTTCTTTCAAAATTGATCTATTTCTCCTACTTTCTTCTAGAGCGAGAAGCAGATCCTTGCCCACAAAATCCCAACACTTCTAAAAAAATAAAGGAGTGAACCCATCCGGACCTAGGGCCTTATCAGGATGCATAACAAAAATTGCTAGCCTAACTTCTTCAAGGGAAAAAGGAGACATCAACATCTTGTTATCCTCGTGTGACACTAGAGATGGAATACCAGAAATGAAATCATTTTGAAAATTACCACATTCAGATGATAACAGAGTTTTGAAGAAACTTACTACCTCCGCAGCAATCTCCTCAAGCTCTATAAGTAGCTTTCCTGAAGAATCTTCTATACAAGAGATCCTATTCCTACTCCTTTTTAATTTAGTAGAAGAATGAAAAAACTTAGTATTTCTATCTCCATCAGACAACCATACCTCTCGAGATTTTTGTCTCCAAAAAATCTCTTCTCTAGTCAGAATTTCTTCAAGCTCTATCCTTAAAGATTTTAGCTCATCAAAAACCAAGGGAACCATACCATGATCAAGCACATGCTTATTAAGAATTTCTATCATATCCTGAATTCTTTGTTTTTCATGAAAAATGTTTTTAAAATGTAAATTATTCCATTCTTTAATGTTCAATTTTAAGAACTTCATCTTATTAACAAATTGGAACATTCAAGAACCTGCACAGAAGGGAGCAGATTCCCACCAATTCCTTAGGAGAGGTAAAAAGGAGGCATCTTTGAACCACATAGGTTGAAACTTAAAAGGAGACTGAAAGGGAGCCTTATCCTCCAAATACAGAGAGAAATCAGAAAATGATCAGAACCTGACATAGGCAAAATGGAGGAAGAAAATTCAAGGTCCGGCTGTAACCAATTTTTAGAGAGTAGGAACCGATCTAATCTTTCTGCTATTTGTGAGAAATCCCTTCTCATATTCGTCCAAGTAAAAATCCCATTTTGAGACTTGCAATCCAAAAGACCCATATGAAGGATGAAATTCCCAAAATCCTCCATGATTCTTTTGTTTGGGAGAATCCCTCCACTTTTCTCACTAGGATCCAAAATCGCATTAAAGTCCCCTCCAAAGACAACAAGAGACCCCTGCCTCAAAGGAGAAGCCACCCTACTCAAGTCCCTCCGTAATATATTTTTACCCTGAATCCCAGAGGGAGCATAAATATTGAACAACCAGATTTTAGCCTTAGAGACCTTGCTAGTAACCAAGAACAACATCCAATGAACTGCTGAAGAGACCAATTGTACCTCTATATTATAAGCATTCCATAATAAAGCTAACCCTCTAGAAGCACCATAAGAAGGGCAAGAGAGAAAGTTCCATTTTTTCCAAGATGTAAAAAGCACACTAGAAAATTCATCAGACAATTTTGTTTTTTGAAGCATAACCAAATCACACTTGATTAAATCCAATTGCGATTTAATCAAGTGTCTCTTGTTAGGGGCTTTTAAGCCCCTAACATTCCATGATATAAGTTTCATTTCTCTTGAGGGGAGGTTGAAACTCCCCTCTTCTCAATATCAAGAGACTTAGCAAAGTCTCCAAAGCACTTCTGTAGGTTCTTTTTGACAACCCCCGACCTAGTCACAAAAGGACTAAGCAATTGAAGCTTATCCTTCTTTCTATTACCTAAGGAAAGCAAAATCTTCCTCTTATCAGTCCCAGGAGAAAGGGATAGAGTCTTTTGGATCCCAGCAGCAACTTCTAGCTTAGTCTGAGAAACTTTAGGATGCCTACCTCTTCTAGGAGAACCAAAAGGAGTGGACAAAACTAAAGAGGATTGAACAATGGGCAAGTCCTTACCATTATGTGAAGGGGAAATTAGTTTATTAGTCAATCCCTCATCTTTAGAACCCAAGATATCAAAAGGATTTGAATTTGTAGCAATAGGAACAGACTTGATTTTTCCTAAGTCACTATCAATAGAGCAAATAACTCTATCTGTCACCTCCACTCCACCAAGGGGGGCATGTTTTTCCAGTAGCTCATTCACCTATTGTACTACCTCTAAATAAGGCACAACTATCTCAGGTAACTCATTAAAACCTAGATTTGGTTCCTTATCTAATGATTGTGGACCATGATGAGAAGAATTAGAGGTTAAAAGTTTAATCTGAGCAATTAAGGATGAGTCAGACAGAGTCTCTCCTCTAGAAATGTTTCCAAAAGAAACCATTTTAGAAGCATCTAAGGCTACTGGGTCAAAAGGAGAAGCAACAATTTTATTTTTTGAATTGTCCACAATATCCAGAGGATTTGAAATAATCTCAGAGTCCTTCCTAAAAAAGTTAGAGATGGGCTCTGAAATTTTTAATGTTTTGTTCATGGAAGGAGAGACATTAACCTAAACACAATTCAACCAATCTTCTTTAGTCATATTTTTCGCACAAGCCATAATCTGCTGAGATTGTATTATAATGTTAGGGTTCACAGCTATTGAATCCATCCCCTGGTGTTTTTTCTTAAAGTCCATAAACAAAGGAGCATCTATAATAAGGGGGGATTTTAAAAGCTCAGACTCCAATTTCTCAATAGTTTGATGCCAAATCCCATCATGAGACTTGATATTACAAGTACGGGGATAAACAGTTTCAGGCATAAGTAAAACACAAATTTTTAGCAGAACCTCTCCCTCCACAAAATCCAACTTGGATGTGATAAAAGTACCAAATGAGTTACCAATTTGTTGTAGAACATCGAGGTCCATGAATTCTAACAGAAGCTTAGGAAGACCAAACCAAAAGGGAGAAAAATTACATTTTGACCAAGCAGGGACATAGAAAGGTTTCCAAGCAGAAACAAAAAGAAAATGCTTCCCAAACCAATGGTGAGGAGAATCCAAAACCCTATCTCGAGTCATATTAGAATCAAAGACAATAATAAATGAACTTGATGAAAGGAGCTGAAAATAATGAATGTCCATCCAATGTTTTTGTAGTTTAGCAAAAAGTTTGGACAAACAGATCTGGTCCCCCCAAAGTTATCCAATGATAGCATTCAAATGAAGGGAATAAGCCTTTTTATCAACATAAGAACCAAGGAGATCAATGCAAGGAATGAGAACGCAAGCATGAGATGGAGGATCAGTAAAATGACATACCTTATCCTTTTCAGGACTAGCATTGTTAGGCTTTGAACTTACTTGACCAACCACCGGAGTCGCAGAGACAGAAACCCTAGTTTACATCGCATTGGTACCCATTTTGCCAAAAGGATTTGCCGAAACCCTAACTTCATGACCCAACCATCGAGGACCAACCACTCGAGAAAATGAATGATTTTTTCCATAAAAGGATCCCCGATGAAAAGTGGGATTCCAATAGTGGTGCCCTTGATTCCCATGAATTGCAGACCGCTAAGTGTAATTAGCCCTAAAAACTTGTCTGCGAGGAAGATTACGATGCGGATTGGAAAACCCCTGAAAGTAGGTAGACATAGGCCCAAACCATTTACTATGAACTGGTTGAGCTGGTTGTGAAGATGGAAGTGCCTTGTCCTCCCAACAGCCTTTGGTAAAAACCCATTGAGGGGTGTGCAACAAATCATCCCAAGTGACATCTACCCAAGCCCCTAGTCGTCGATTGTCCTCCATAGCACTGAAAAATTAATATTCATATATTAGTTATTGCATACATATTTAGATCATTTATCTCATTCATATCTTAATCATGTTAGATTAAATCTTGAAAATCTTGCATATCTAGCATAAATCTTGCATCCATCTAGCTCATATTCATGCTCATATAGATTTTAAAATCATTCATTTAGGTGTTGTCTAGTCACTGGATAGCCTAGCAATCTAAAAGCAATCTAAACTTGCATCTACTAGAAGGAAATAGGTCTCTTTGTAATGGTTTATTATATATTGATTATTGATTTACTAACAATGCATCTAATGACTTAATTGAAGTGTTGTGTATTACAACTTGCAAATACAGAGTCACTTTTCACACACACCAGCAGGCACTTGAAATATTTATTGTGGCTAACAGAGCCGCTTTTGATCAAATTATTGAAATAGAGAAGAAGATAATTGAAAGAAAATTGATTTTTATTTAGAATTGTTTAAAACAATGTACAAATATCTACATGGTTTGTTGTAACATAGAAACTCTTATAGGAAATGTAGATAGAAGATTAAAGGAGTTACATTATAAGGTTGCCAATATTGCAAACTCTTTTGATGGATTAACCTCACTAACAACTTCTATTGATGGACAAATTTTGTCTTTGGAGAACCAATTTTTGTCTTTTGAAAAGGAAAGAGACAAAGTTCATTTGGAGAGAAATAAGTCTTAGAGGATTGGTGAGTCCTATATTGGATTCACTCGATGTACATAAGAAGGAATGTATGGATATGATTTCTAAGCCAACATTGACAGAAGTCAAAGAGAAGGAAACATTTGCACACTTACTGAGTGGACTTGTATCCATATTTGAAACCTTCAAAACCGGCTGGGATACATACTTACAGTTGCTAGACAAGGCTTACCCAAAAATTTTGAAATTGGTCAAGCTCCGGTAAAGAAATTTATATTTATTAATTCTTTCAAATTCTTTAACCTGTCTTTGGAATTGATGCCAAAGAGGGAGTGTACATAATGTGAAAAAAGATCAGACAAAAATATGGGAAGGATATCAAGAAGGAGTGTATTCCTCAGGGGGAGCATACTTTAGGTTGAATAGGTGGGGAATCCATTTTTCACATGATTATTGCCATCAATGCCAAAGGGGGAGATTGTTGGCAATTGACACTCATTGGATTCATATGTTTTCATTAGTGGCAACATGGCAACATGGTTACTTGGTAACAAGATTCATAAGCAAGCTTATACTAGCACTAGGAGGCATTCACCGATAGACACCGGCATTGAAGAATCTAGGGTTACACTAGCACTGACATCTAGCACTTTAGTGAAGCCGACATCAGGCTTGGACCTGAAGGAAGGTTTATTTGTAAAAATCATAAAAATCCAGCATTGTATATAGTTTATAATACATTTTAAGCTCACATAAGGCTTATTGTTTGTAAGGGTATATAGGTCAGTCTGCTAGGTCATTTTGAACATAGTGAAATAGGAGAATAATAGCATAACTTTATAATGCAAAGTATATGTAAGTAGATAATTTGTATGTGAATGTTATATCATGCAATGATCTATAGATAGGTTTCAAAGTATTCTTGGAGAAGAGATACTGATAGAAGTGTTCAGGTGTTATGAACCAGTACAGAGCTGAACTATAATCGAAACTCTTTTTGGAATAGCAGATGCATTTTGTGTTTTATCTCAGCAGAAGCTTTTAGTCAGTGAGACTCTTTTGTGATGAGCAATTTTCACTAGGTAGGGTGCCTTCCTACATGTGTAGCCCCCACTTTATGTAATATCCTTTCATATGGCTAGTGAACTGATATTGTGGGTCACAAATACCACCGTGGTTTTTCCTCTTTGAGGTTTTTCACATATAAATTCTGTGTGGTATGGTGTTCATTTATGTGGATGGTTTATTTTCTTCAAGTTATATGTTTATTCATTTACTATTTTTTATGTGTATATTATAAAAGGGTAAAATCCTATGATACTGGCAGAACACTTATTCACCCCCCCCTCTCAGTGTTCTTGGATCCCAACAAATAGTTGATTGGTTGTTGAAATTGATGATAGTTGGTTATGGTACAAAATATATTGTCATGTCAATTTTGATAACCTGGTAAGAATCAACAAATCTAGTATGGTGAGAGGTATGCCCCAAATTGTTAAACCAGTCAATGTGTTATGTAAAGAATGTAAGATGGGCAAGATGAATTATACATCTTTTAAGAGTAAATCTTTTTCTTCTGGCCATATTCCTGATTTAGTGCACACTGATCTATGTGGTCCTATGAGGACTATAAGTTTCTATGGTCATAAGTATTTTATGATTTTACTGACGATTTTTCAAGGATGATGTGGGTAACTATTTTGAAGGAGAAACTTGAAGATTTCCGTAATTTCAAAGCCTTTAAAGCCCTAGTTGAAAAGGAAACCAACAAGAATTTGAAGTTTTTAAGGTCTGACCGAGGTGGAGAGTTTACTTCTAATGAGTTTGTAAGGTATTGTGAAGAACATGGAATAAAAAGTTAGATATTTGCATTAAGGACTCCACAACAAAATCGTATTGCAGAGAGAAGGAACGAAATTATTGTTGAAGCAGCTAGGACTATGCTATTGCAGGGAGATGTACCGAAGATGTTTTGGGGAGAACCAATTAGCACTATTGTTTAAACTTTGAACTAGGTTCTTGTGAAGAAGGGTAATGCTTAAATACCCTATGAGATTTGGTGTGATAAGACTCCTAATGTTAGTTATTTTGAATTTTTTGGCAGTAGATGTTTCATTAAAAGAGATGATTTTACAGGTAAATTTGATGCTATGTATGATGAAGAAATATTTCTTGGTTATTATACCAAGAGACAAGATTTAAAGTGTTACCACAAAAGGAAAAAAAATATTATGGAGAATGTAAATGTAAAGGTTGATGAATTCTCAAATAAACTTGATGAGACCAGTAGATCTGAGCCTGTAAATGATAAAGAAAAACTTGTATTTATTGAACCGAAAGTGCAGAAATATTATGAGCAAAACCATGCAAAAATAGGTGCTCAACCGGTAGACGATGAAGAATATGATGAACATGAAGAAGAAGTCACTGCACCAGAACCGATAATCCCTAGATATGTAATGCTAAATCATTCATAAGACCAAATTATAGGTGATAAGAATACTAGCATGCATACTACAAGAAAAATCAGAGAAAATTCCTATCTGATTTTCACTATTGAACCAAAGGCAGTAAGAGAAGCTTTGAAAGATGAAGATTGGATAAATGCAATGAATGAAGAAATTGATCAGATCGAGAAAAACATTACATGGTTTCTTGTTCCTAGACCAAGAGACAAAAATGTAATTGGCACAAAGTGGGTATTCGAAAACAAAATTAATGGTGATGGTGAAGTTGTTAGAAACAAGTCGAGGTTGGTTTGAAAAGGGTATACACAAGAAGAAAGAGATGACTATGGTGAAACCTTTGCACTTGTTTTTGTCATGCTCTATGAAGTTTACATGTACCTGCAACCACAATGAACTTAATAAATCATTACAAGCAATGGTTAGTAAATTGAAACAATGAAAGACAAAACCATAGCTAATCGACTTATTGCCTCCTAGTAAATGCGAGTATGAAAAATGCTCTCAAATCTGATTATGCATACTCCAGTGACTTGACTACACTTAGATGGAGGATTTGATGGATGAAAATGTATGATATAGCAAGAATAGCATAATTAAGCTATATGATTTCATGATTGATCTAGAAAATAAGCTAGAATGAAGATGCAATTAAGCTAAAATTAAGCATGATAACATTGCTAAGAATGATAAACTAGAAGTTAGATGCCTATAATAACAATGCATAAGATGAAAATGAGATGGGATGCAATCATGATATGAAATTGGGATCCATATTGCTCAAAATGAGGTCTATTTATAGGATTTTCCAAGGCTAGGGGTGATGTAGCAGGAATCAATGATCAAGATTGATCTGAAGATAACAATGGTTAAATTGGAGGAAGTTGGCAAAGGGGGCTGGATTAAAGGGAACATCTATCATCTCTATGGTGACAAGTGTCAAGAGACTTCTAGAAGGAGTTGGATGAAAGGGAACACTTAGTGACAAGTGTCACAAGGTTCTAGAAGATGTTAGATGAAAGGGAACATGGTAGTAGGTAGAATGGGTTAGGTTTAGGAGTGGTAGAAGTTAGGAGAATTTGAATTTAGAAATTCAATTAATATGAAAAGGCTAATTAATCTCAACAACTCATGATTGATTTGTTTCAATTAATTAGGGGATTAGAAGAAATGATTTTGGATGGAGAGAATTAATTAATTTGAATTAATTAATTAAAGGGCATGAAATGAACCTATTAAATAAATCCTTAGATTTATTAATAAGTAGATGAAAGTGGAGGATTTAATCAAATTGCTTAGTGAATTCAATTAAATTGGGAAGGGAGATTAATTAAATAATTGCTTATTTAATTAATTATCTTCAGACCATTTTTAGGTGTATACAGTTTCAATACTTGAAGGTGTTAGAATGTTACTTGCCTTTATAGCTTTTACAGGTTTTTTTACCCCATTATTTGTTTTGAACAAAATAATGTGTAGTTAATTTTGTTTCCCTCATTCGGCTTGATTCATCTTTAGTCGTGCACCTTTTGTTCCATTATGTTTCACCTTTTCTGCCCCAATGAACCAGTAGGTTGAACCTACATATTGGTTCATGGTTCAAAGTTCAACTGGTCCCTTTTTGTGGGTCGTGGATTTGCTATGTTATTAATCCAGGGAGCATGAATGTGTTAAGTCAGACTTGAACTTGAACTTGTGAACCATTTCTAAATCGGTTCAAGGTTCAAAGTCTTCCTTTATGTTTGTTAAAATTCTTTGCTCATTCCCATTGTTGTGTTCCGCCGCAAGTTGAGAGTTCTTTTGTTTTCTTAGGATTGAACTTTAACCATTAAGTTACTTCTTGTGAGATGGTTAAAAGTTCAAAGGTTCATTTAAAATTGGCACTGAGGACATTAATAACATAAAAGGTGGCATGACAAAAGGAATATTATGGCATCTTATGATTTAAAATTCTAAATTTGGAAAGAAATCATTAAAACTCAAGTCATTTGTGCGGAGTTGATGTGAAATTAAGAAATTTGTCAACTTTCCATCAAATCGTTGGTTATCTCACATGTTCGAATGAATCGTTATGAGGGGTGTGTAGATGTTACCTAGTTTTTTTGCTTCTTAACATGTGAATTCTCAAATTGTAAAAGTAGTAGTTGTTGTTCTTGAATGAGTGAAAGACACTGAAGGTAATTTAACTCTATAATTCTGAGGGTTTCATAGATTTCATGGTGTTAATAGGTGAGTTTTGATAATTTCTCTCCACTGTGTTACTAGCTCAAAAAGTCAGTGTAGGAAAATGCTTTGTTTTGGAATAGAATTATGTCTTGTTTAGGAACTGTTTGATAAATGTAAAAGTAGCCATCATGAGGCTGAATCTTCCAAAAATTTCTCACACATCATGTCTAGTTAGTATACTTCTAGAACTGGGCAACACTTCTTTGGCCCAAGCTCACTTAGGATATTTATTAGAAAGAGCTAGAAACCCTGGGGCTGATTCTATGATGAAAATTATAGTTAGAAGTGGCTTGATTGAAGATATTACTTTCCCAAATTCTTCTCCACGTCTAGAACTAGTGATAGCATGTATAAATAGATATGATGCTAATAGAAGGTGCATTAGGATCTACAATGGTGAACTGTTAGTAGAAATTAATAGAGAAATGGTGATGGCTACAATGGGAATCCCTCATAAAGAGTCATATGAACATTGGTCAATTGGAACCTCATATACCTTTTTCTCTAAGAATAAATGCACATATAGAAGCGTCATAGCAAGGAATTGGCTTCTAAAGGTTCAAAAAGTCTCGGTTACCCAATCCTCTTAGCAGAGAGAATTTCATCGTAGAGGTGCGGGACATTGTAATATTGTTAAACAGACTCAAAGGTAACCCACACTCTTTCTATTGGGAGGATTGGATGTACTGTTATATTCAGGTGTTGTTAGCTACTGAGAAATATCTTGACTAGGCTCAGGTTATTGCCGAAAGACTCCGTGAGGGCTTGATTAACTTTGTTGGGATGTCCAGTTTTTACATGTCCTCATATTTATTTTATATATTGGCTTGTACCAGAGAATGGCAAGGGTTGCATAATGAGCCTTGGGTGGATGACATGAATGTTTATGATTATTACCCTTACCTAGAACAACAAAGACATCCAAACAATTTCACAACATGGAATGATGTCATTGCGGGAAGGCTTGCCTTTGAATTGTAGGGAGATATAAATAAAAGAATGTGAGTTGAGGCCATGGAGTTGGTCGGTATATATGGAAACTAATTTATCCAATTTTCTAGGTTTACTTACATGAGAGTGGGGCCTTTGAAGGTGAACCATTCAAGTTACTCATTCAAGGAGCAAAAATAAGAACAAAGAGCCAATGGAACTTCAATTTGTTGTGGACTTGGATTCAGGCGAGGAAACCTAGGTGATCATGGATCAACAAGTGTTAAATAACCCTTCAGTGCAGGATACAGATGAAGGGAAAGAACCTGAAGAAGATCCAAATCTAATGAGCACTATGACTATGTAAACCCACCAGATCAGCAAACACCTCCATCTAAAGAAACTTATAGTACTTCATGATGGCTTAGAGCTTCTATTGGAAAGAAACACAACATTGTTTCTATTAGAATTCCCATGGAGGATATGGTAAGCAAGTACCTTGGGAAAATATCCAAACCCAAGAAGCTCAAAGAATAGGAAATGATGGAAGTTGATGATGAATCAAGCCACTGGGTAGTGGAAGTAGCTAAGCCCATCTTAGATAGAGATCCAAAAAAATCCACTGAGAATGATTTTATTGTTGAGAAAATTGATCTGGGAGTCGCTTCAAGAGCTGTAGATGTTAAACACTTAGAATCCTCTACTAGGAGAATGATATCTAGGACCTGGAAATATGAGAAGGATAAATGGGAGTTGAAACAAGTTGTTACCTAGATGGGAGAGTATATTAATACCATACATCATGTGATTCCTCAGCCCCTGACATAGATGACATTGTCCTTTCACCCCAAATCACGAGTGAATCAAAAACTATTAGATCAAGTCTACAGAAGTCGCATGATATCTGAAGTTTTTGATGAGTGGCTTGATTCCATAGTCTAGTAGGGTATAGACAATATTGCTAGCCTGATCAAGGTATATGATAATGCCATAATTGTGAGTAAAGAGCTGGAACTTGAAGCTACCACATGGGAAAAAGAAAGAACTAAATGGGTAGCATTCTTGGCACAGATGAATGACATGCATAAATTTGGTGTTATGAGATTTCTAACTGAGAAGCTAGTGGAAAACTTGGATGACAACATGCTATATGTATCAAGACATAATGTTGAATGGAGAAATTCTATCATTAAACAGGTTAATGAAGAATCTGTCAAGTTACTAAAAGGATTAAAATAAGTAATTGATACAATGCAGAAAGATCTAAAATACATCAAAATACAACTCTTGAATTAGGATGGACAAACAATTGAACCAATGATAGAATGCTCAAACCCTTTAAGGAAAGGGTGTAGCTAGTTAAAGAGACAAAGTCTCTAACTACAAAAGATTTTTCAAAATTGGCAAGGATAGAATCAATGTTGGTAGTTAGCTTTAATTAGTTAGAAGCGCAAAAAATAAAATTTATGTAGGCAAACATGGACAAAGAAGTTTGAAAGTAGCACATTCTACACATTGGACTCCCACATGATCAAGTTATCCTGAATTTCTCAATAGCACATCTAGAGTGGCAAAATGTGTATGGTGCCACGAAAAAAAATGACAAATCAACAACTTCTTCTTCAATGATGGATTTTTGATTGGTCTATGGATGAGCTGTCATCCTATCTGTGGCCATTGTTCATTTAAGTTTTATCTAGTTCAAAGCAAATAGTTTCTTTTTAACTCTAGGGTAGAGTTTAAGAATTTAGGGTTATTTTAAAAGAACTATTGGCCTAGAGGCTATAAATGTAGTTAAGTAAGATTTGTTTGGTTGAAACAACTTTGATTAGAATTAGCAGACTTAATTTTCATGGCATTGCAGTGTAGACATTTAATATATGAATGGAATGATATATTTTGTATGGTCTTCAAATCTGTGCATTTGAATGATAGAGAAATCTCTGTTGGGATGTATGCTTGTGTACAAAATATTTTACTTCATTATCAGTTCTTCATAAGTTGGTGAATTCAGTATCTAAGAAAATTAGTGGTACATTGTTGCTTAAATGATTTTGATCCCCCTTGTCCTGTGACACATGAGCGAGTATCGATCAACATTTATGCTACATTGAGTATGCTTAGTGAAATAAGTTTTACGTTGAATTGAAATGTTCAAAGTTTAAGTCTACGGGCTTTAAATTTTTTCATAATTATCTTGTAGAATTCTTATTGTGTTGACAATTGAATGTGAATTCCTTTCTCACTTTCTAGTGAAAAGTGTGTTTCTCTCTGAGTTATTTGCATAAAAATTCATTGAAAATCTTAGACGAAGCTACACTCATATGGTGAGGGTAAACTTAAAATCAGTTCACCCAGTTGTTGGTTCATTTTCTTTTTCATGAAGGGTATGCATGGGTCATCATTTTTAAAGAAATATATAAATATTAAGGGAAAGGAAAATCTATTAACCAACAGATTTTTGGCGACTCTGCTGGGGAGTCGAATAATAAGATTGGTTGCCTGGTTACAGGATACAAAGAATGATCTTTTGAAATTTTAAGACTATCCATTTCTATAAATATTTTGGATTGTGAATAGGCTAGAGCCAAAAAGGTACACTATGTCTCAAAGGTGTGAAGGAATAGTTGACTTTGTCTTTCAATAATTGTAAAATCTAAAATTTCAGCTATCTTTTTCACCTAAGAAATGAGCAAGAAGTATACCTCCTTCTTCATCCCCTTCATTCCATGTATCTTCAATGTGTCAAGCCCTAACCTTGCATGGTGTTACCTTACCTAGTGTAATCAACCCAAAACCTCTTAATATCATTATTCCAATGGTAGCCAACAATCCTTGGGGGGCCACAGTAGGTCCATTGAACCTTCGTCTAAATTTGAATGCTTTACCTAAAGGAGTGAGGGATCATTTGTCTAAATTTAATGGTGATGGGAAGGTCATAGTTGATGAATATTTTAATGCGTTTAATGTTGCATGTGGTATAATAGTTGTCCAACATGAAGATATTGCAGTAAGGTTGTTTATACAAACATTAACTGAAGTCGTCGTAGAGTGGTTTTCTCATTTGCCAAACAATGTAATAACAAACTGGCAAGATTTGAAAAATAGATTTGAAGCTAGGTTCAAAGTAACAAAAGATGAGCATTCCCTTTTGGCCCAGTTAGCTCATCTAAAAAAAGAGATTCTTGAATCTATGAGAGATTTCATGGCTAGGTTTGACAAAATTGTTCATAAAATCCCTGCAAATTACAAACCTTCAGATGATAATTTGAAATGTTTCTTTATAAATTCTATGGCCTCAGAGATAAGTTTCTTGACTCACAAACAGAGAGTTTCAACTTTGAATGATGTTAAAACACTTTATGTTGAGTTAGAAGATGACTTGATTACTGTGGGAAAATGGAAGAGAGAAGTGCGGGTGGTTAATTCTTAACCCTCTACCTTTTCAGAACTTGTAATTCAAAGACTGATGAATGATGTCATAACACTCAAAGGATAGTTACCCAAGGCTATTACATCTTACTCATAGCCTTATCAAGACATACCAAGGAGGATTATAAATTAATCTATGAGAACTAGGAATAAAGCCTTGCAATTGCCTCTGTCTCAACAAAGACTAGCCATTGAAGCTCCACCACATAAGGGGAATATGTGTTTTTCTCATCTCACTGATACACTTCCTAGAGCATGAATCAGATTTAGATAGAGGAGGTGATATATGGGTGTCCCTTGGAGATCCTACTTGTTCCATCCTCACTAGATGTCAGCATCAGTCCAAGAATATAGGTACCACAACCTTTCCCAAAATTTTAAATAAAGGTAGAGAACCTTTGATCTGAAACTTAGAGAATGGTTCAAAAGTTCAAGAGGTTCAGATGTTGAAGAGTGATGATCCCGATTCTTCCTTTAATATTGTTGAATTTTTGCAAGGCATAAAAAAATCAAAATTTTCCTGCTGAATATCTTAGGTTGAATCCTAAAGAGTTAGAGAAATTGATTAAATATGTTCAAGGGGAAACTTCTTAGTTACAATACACCAACACACCATTTATTAATCTTGAGTCTTCACTAGTTGAAAAGGATACCAAGTCTATAAAATTATCTAGTATAGTTCTAAAGACATTAGCTACTGAAACAATTGAATCACCATATTTACCTAATCAAAGGCCTGAACCATTTTACGTGTTCTTATTTATCAATGGGTTTAAACTTAATAATTGCATTATTGATTCTAGAGCATCTGATAATATTATGCCTGCTACAGTTGCTAAAGCATTAGGCCTTTCACTCACTAAAACATTTGGTAAATTCTATTCAATGAATTCAAAGAAAATCCCTTTACTAGGTCAAATCAAAGATGCACAGGTACCTCTAGCGATACATCCTAGCAAAAGAGTGAAGTTGACTATTTTAGTTGCTGATATTACCGTAAGTTATGGAATATTGTTAAGAAGGACCTGTTGTAAGGATTTGGGAGGAGAAAATAAAATGGATTGTTCTGAGGAAATGATTATCATTGGTAAACAAAAATTCTCTTCAACCTGAACCAAATTTCAAGTACACCATTTCCCCCTTTGATGACCCAAAATCACAAATATTGTATCATAAATATGATTTTGGCAATAATTTTCTCTTCTCTGATGACAAGGAAGGTACACTAGAAGTTGAAGTGGAACTTACTAGAGGCTTGTGGGAGATGGAATTCGATTGTAGTTGTTCATTGGTTGGATCTGGTGCTGGAGTGGTTCTTATTTCACCATAAGGTGAAAAGATTCCTTTTTCTTTCAAACTAGAATTTAAGAACACTAATAACCCTATAGAATATGAGGCATTGTTATTAGGAATAGAGCAAGATAGAAAAAAGGGAATCAAATTGTTGAGTGACAAGGATGATGTAGAATTGATTGTTAAACAGGTATGAGGTCTCTTCTCGGTAAAGGATGAAAGGCTCATACATTATAGAAACTGGGTCTTGGATGAGATTGAATATTTTGATGCTTTCTCAATTGAATCTATTCCTAGAGATCAAAATTCCCAGGTATATTCTTTAGCAGTGTCAACATCTTTGTTGCTCCCACATCTTGACTTTGGTGCAGATGTTTATAGGATTGAAGTTGTATATCGTCCTAATGTAACTGATAATTAAAATTTATGGTAGGTGTTTGGAAATGATAAACACATCAACCAATTCTCGCAAAATGCTGAAATGTTTGCCTCTTCCTTCTTTGAAGGTGCAAAGAATCAATGTAATGAGTTTTGTCTAGATACAAGGGGAGGTTTTAAAAATGAAGTTTTTAAGCTGAAGGGAAATTGAATTCCAAAAGGCCTTGAATCCTTAGAATGCCTCTTTGATTGCAATGACAGGTATATTAAAGAAAATATTTCTCCAACTATTAACACATCAGGAGAATATGAAAAGATTAATTTAGGTAATGAAAATAATCCAAAGATGGTCAATTTAGGTAGGTGTTGCAGTCCTAAAGAAAGACATTTGTTTGCTAAACTGCTACAGAAGTATTTAGATGTTTTCACCTGTTCTTATGAGGATTTGAAAGACTTCATAAATGGTCAGTTTCAACATCATATTCCCCTCATGCCCACAGTACCTCCTTGTAGACAAAGAATAAGAAATTAGAATCCCAAGGTTGGAGATGCTATTTTCAAAGAAATAGATAAGGTGCTTTAGGAAAGGATCATTTATCCTATTCATTATTCTACATGGGTGGCCAATATTATTCCAGTTTGCAAGAAGAATGGAGAAATAAGGATCTCTGTGGATTTCTGAAACTTGAATCAGGTTAGTTTAAAAGATAATTATTCATTGCCAGTGATTGATCATATTCTCCAAAGTATTGTTGGATTAAAAATGATGTTGATGCTTGATGGTTTCTCTGGTTATAACTAGATAAGTGTAGCAAAAGAAGACCTATTGGCAAATGCACACTCCAATGAGAAATTGTAGGTGATTGAAGGTATTGTCATTGATGGCAACCTTACAATCATATGATACCAGCAAGAACTGGCACCAACAGACTCAACACTGTCATACAGTTCACCGACACCAAAAAGAAAGATTACCGACACCCAGGCCAACAGGAATTTTGTGTAAATGTATTTTGTATTTAATTGTAAAAACCTTTTGGAAAATTGTAATATGACTCATATAAGTATGAGGTCATTGTATATCATTTAGGAAGTGAATATGATGGAAGGATTAATGCAGACCTAATATGCGAATTGTAAGGTAAATTTTGGATAAGGGTTTATGAATATTGCAGAGCTTAAATCGATACTGAACTTGGCATAGTAGATGTTGATCTGAAGCAGTACATGATATTGGATTTGTATAATCCATTTTTGTAAGTTAGTGAGACTTCTTTTGTAACTGAGCAGTGAGGTCTAGGCACTTGGCCTTCCTGCATGTGCAGGCCCCTATTATATCAGTAATATTCCCTTATTGGCCAGTAAGAGAATATTGTGGGTCACAAAACCCACCGAAGTTTTTTCCACACCAAGTTTCCTCATTAAAATACTATGTTATGGTGTGTCTTTCATGTTGTGTTTATTGTTCCTATTTGCTGCGTTAATTTTAGTTTACCGGTACACAATTTTGATATGCTTTTCATATAATAAGTTCAGAAAATTCATATACCAGTCCGATACTGATTCAACCCCCCTCTCAATATCTTTGGGAATCCTAATAATTGGTATCAGAGCTTGGTCCTCTATTTTCAAAATCCTAACAACTTGAGGAAGATCCTGACACCAGTAGAGATGGAAAACTTGAGAAAGGAATTGGAAACAACTCTTTCAGACTTTGATGTAGAAAAGGTGAAGAATATCAAACTTGAAGATGATTTGAAGGTTGCACAGGATATCATTTAAGGACTTCAAGAAAATTTCACTATTGCAAGGAATAAGAGAAGAGAACTTTGTGAAAAGATGCAAAAAAATGATGATGAAAAGGAAAATCTTAATGATCTGGTGAACAAACTGAGACAAGAAAATAGTACAATGAAGAATGAAATGCAAGATATGATTGAGATTTTGTAAAGAAATTGAAGATAGAAAGAAGAATGAAGATGACTTGTTTAGAAGATTAAATGAAGTTGGAAATGAAAACACAAGACTTAGTCATGAAAATGATATGTTAAAGACAGATTTTATGCATACAAAAAATGATAGAACTAAACTCATGAGACAAAAAGGAATCTTGGAAAATGAATTGGCTACTGCAAATCAACACAAGGAGAAATTCAAGAAAAGCTCAAAATAACTTGATGACATGCTGAAGAATAAAAAACCTAATGGTGATACAAATGGCCTTGGCTTTGAAGTTGGTGAAAGCTCTGTTACTACAAACAATCATGATCACAGCAAACTGGTAAGACAACCTAATGCTTATAAATTAAATGGGAAATTATTTAACTATAACAAGTATGATCATAGAGAAAATTAGTGTAGATATACAAATTATCAGAACACCAACAGACCCACCGGTCAATGTTCTAAATGCAACAAAGTTGGTCATAATTCATAAAATTATAGAATGAATGTAAGATGTTATGTTTGTGGAAGATTTGGACACTTATCTAATCAATACAGAATACATACCAACATAGGATATAGTAAAGCTATTCAGAAAAACAATGTGACTTGTTATGCTTGTAACAAGATTGGACATATTGCAAAATTTTGTAGAAGTAAGACATCATCGAAAAACAACAAAGGACCCAACTTGAAAGGTAAAGAAAAATTTGAAGAGGTAAAGAAAGAATTCTCAAAGAAATGGATCAGAAAGTCAGATTAGAATGTTGATAGGAATACTCCTCCACTGGCAGGATGGAGTATCAATCCACTGGCAAGAGACTCTTCATCTAACTGAAGGAAAATCCTTTGGGGGTTTGGCAACAAATTGAAAAACATGCCAATGTACCCTCGGTTGATGGTGAGAAGTTGAATTACTTCTTTACTAGAAAGATGAGTTAAGTTTGACTTAATCGACAAGCATCAAATGTGGTAGTTGAAGAAAATAACATTATAATTAATTATTTTGGCTCTTTTTTCATTCACTGAGCATTCAAATCTTCGAGAGCACAAAAATCCTGAGCGAAGGTATCCTTAGCGAAAAGTGAATCAATTCATCCAATCACTCTTCCTAAAGGTAGATTGAGGTATTTATAACTACGGCTTCTTCATCTGCACCTGAATTTATTGCAAACCCTACTGTGATTGAGGTTATCAAGCATCCTAGACCCGTATTCAAACTTATCCCTGAAATTACAAAAAGGGATGATACCCTAGGAGAATTTTCAAAAATACCTAAGGGAGTAGTTTATGCAGAGGATCCTAGAATATACATACATTGTCATATTGAGGAGTTAGGAGATGATGAAATCAAGAACATGTATAGGACTATGATTTATCATGCAAATGGTAACATTAAACCAGAACACAAGGTTGTAGAAACCCTAGGTTTTATGGATATTCTTAGCATTCCTAACTTTCATGATGATGTGATAAGAATAGTCCTAAGAAAAGTCCATGGTGAGTTCTTTTGGTTGGATTCCATCCATAAGATCACTAAAGAAGCAATTAGGTCTGTAACAAGGTTACCTTCCACCGATAGCAGGCCTGACAGAACTAAGAAAGTCCCAAATGACACTGTGATAAACTTATCCAGCACAACATTTGACAAAAGATCCCTAAGAGTCAATGATGTGAAGGACATCAATGTCATATTTTTCAGTATGATTCTTGGCTATAAGGCTACACATGCAAATAGGTTAACCTCAATATCTAGCCTATGTATTAAAAGTGCACATGACATGGTGAATGACAATGCAAGAATAGATGTGTGTGAATGGCTCAAAGATGAATTGATAAACAACCTAAAGATACGAAGAAAGATGTGGATACTGATTCATCGGTTGTAGACATTGTTAAACCCACTGAGCTAGAGCAACCAGCTGACAAAATATAGAAACCAATTGAGACATCGGTTGTGGACAGTGCAGAGGTGCATACTGAGAAACTGAAAGTGAATATTGAAACTTCATCAGAGAAATTGGTAGTAGAGAGCACAGTGAAATACTCTGAGGCACATGTTGAGAAATAGGAACAAAAATAGGTTAAGGTACAAGTTCATGCACAGACAGTGCCACCGGCAATAGCTGACAAACCCAAGCCTTTGCTAATAGAAATGCAAACATAAACTGACCTACTAGAGGTCAATACAAGCAAAGAGGTTACTCACACCGATGGAATGTAGATTGTTGGCTCTTCCATACCAACAAATGTGATAGAGGTATTATTGGATTCCATTATAAAATCACAGAGTGTAGTGCACAAGCATATAAGGCTATTGATGATACAATTCCTATTCTAAAATTGATAGCACCTAAGTGCAATGTGGAAAATAAAGATTCTTTAAATCAACTAGACACATTATCTAAGTATATCACCGATAACATTGTGATAGTTGATAAGATAAATGAGGAAACATTCAAAGAGAAAATGGAGAAAGAAAAACAAAAATTCTTTGATGAGAAAATAAAGAAGTGCATGGGACAAATTGATACCCTTTTACCGGCACTAAGAAAAACAATAAAGGATTTTAAGGAGTTGTATAGAGACACATGTAAAACTAATATTTTGATAGTAGATATAGACAAGGAGATCAGTAAGGTACAATAAAAAATAAATGATATAGCTGACAATTTCATTGATTCATCTAGACCATTACTAGTTATAGAGCAAAAAATAGCAGGTTTTGAGGAGAAACTTGAAAAATTGGAAAAAGAGAAGGAAAGAATAAAAGGAAAGGAAAAAGATCTAAAATGTGGACTTAGTCCCAAATTGGACTACCTCATCTCTTTGAGAAAAGAGATCTCAGAGGCACTTGTTCAATGACCGAAGACACCAGAAGAGAAAATGCAACACCTCACCGATACAATTCAAAGGACAGAGGCCGCATTGAACGACAATGAAAGGTTCACTGAGAGCTTGAATCTTGTATTGATAGACCTTTTCTAGATTGTAACCAACCGGTTACAAGGATCAAGCTAAAACTGCACTCAGTTGACACTTTGACAACCTTTGTCATTGATGTCAAAGGGGGAGTAGTGGAACTGAGAAAAATGATCAGAAGTTAAGGGGAGAATCTTTATAACACAGTTTTTGGTAAGACAATTTTGTATTTTTCTCTTGAGTGTTGCCATCAATGCCAAACAAGGAGATTGTTGGCAAATGCACACTCCAATGAGAAATTGTAGGTGATTGAAGGTATTGTCATTGATGGAAACCTTACAATCATATGATACCAACAGGCACCGACACCGACAGACTCAACACTGACATACGGTTCACCGGCACCAAAAAGAAAGATTACCGACACCCTGACCGACAACAATTTTGTGTAAATGTATTTTGTATTTAATTGTAAAAACCTTTTTGGCGAATTGTAATATGACTCATATAAGTATGAGATCATTGTAGATCATTTAGGAAGTGAATATGATGGAGGGATTAATGCAGACCTAATATGTGAATTGTAAGGCAAATTTTGGATAAGGGTTTACGAATATTGCAAAGCTTAAACCGGTACTGAACCTGGCATAGAAGATGCTGATTTGAAATAGTACATGATACTATATCTGTATAATCCTTTTCTGTAAGTTAATGAGACTTCTTCTATAACTGAGCAGTGAGCTCTAGGAACTTGGCCTTTCTACATGTGTAGGCCCCTATTGTATCAGTAATATTCCCTTATTGGCCAGTAAGCGAATATTGTGGGTCACAAATCCCACCGAGGTTTTTCCCACACTAGGTTTCCTCGTTAAAATATTGTTTTATGGTGTGTCTTTCATGTTGTGTTTATTGTTCCTATTTGTTGCATTAATTTTAGTTTACCAGTACACAGTTTTGGTATGCTTTTCATATAATAAGTTTGGAAAATTCATATATCGGTCAGATACTGATTCACCCCCCCCTCTTAGTATCTTTGGTAATCCTAACAAGACCAGCATAAAAAAACCTTCACAACCCCTTGGGGAACTTTCACCTACAATCAAATGTCTTTCGACCTAATAAATGTAGGAGAAACTTTTCAAAGGGTGATGAATCTCTCATTTGGTCACCTCATTGGTAACACTATAGCTATCTATCTTGATGATTTGACAGTTGTCTCTAAAAGAAGGAAAAATCACCTAAGAGATTTGGAGACTATGTTACAAAGATGCAGAGACCATGGAATTTATCTCAACCTGAAGAAATTGATTTTCTGTGTTACAGAGGGAAAGTTGCTAGGGCATGTAGTTTCACAAGATTGTATCAAGATAGATCCTAATCGGGTAAAAGCCATTCAACAGTTAAGACTGCCATCAGATAGAAGTGGTGTCAAATCATTCTTTGGGTAAGTGAGTTTCCTTAGGAGGTTCATGCCAGACTTTGCTGAAATCACTAAACACATTGTAGGGATGATGAGTGAGAAGTATATTTTCAAATGGAAGGAAGAAGCAATTTCTCATGCTCCAACATTAATAAATATTGATTTTAAGAAATATTTGATCATGTATTGTTATGATTCAAAACACACAATGTCTAGTATTATTCTACAAAAGAATGAACTGAATGAAGAAGTCCCTATTGCGTTCATGAGTACTCCACTCAAAAAATCATGAATTGAATTAGTCATTAGTAGAGAAGTAGGCCTTTGCAGTTGTTAAAGTTGTAAAGCATTTCAAGAATTATGTTTTATATCCCCATCGATTGTCTTTGTACCAAATCATACCGTGAAAAGTATCTTGACTCAGCAAGAGGTAGGAATGAATAATAGAGAAATTTGGGTTTCAAAGGTTGAAGATTTTAATATAGATATTTAACCAACCAAGTTAGTTTGAAGGAAAGGATTATGTCATTTGATAGCTGAAAACAAGGAAGAAGAAGACAAACTCCAACTAACTTTATTTGTTAGCTTGCAAGATGAATGGTTCATTGATGTGGCTCATTAATTGACTTATGGAGAACTCCCTGGGCATTTAAATGCAAAAGAAAAGATAAATTTAATATTGAACATGGTGAAATATGTGATTGTTGGTGATATCCTATATAATTTTTTTTGGATGGGTCATTCTTAAGGTGTGTTGACAAAGAACATCGGGAGAATCTTTTACAAGTTTTCCATAATGAGGCATGCAAAGGACACTTTTCATCCACTATGAAAGCATTCAATATCCTCAAGAGTTGTTACTATTGGCCAAGAATGTTTAAATATGCAAATAAATGGGTTGCAAGCAATGAGAAATGCAAGTTATTCTCAAGAAGACCTTAGTTAGTTGCATTGCCATTAAGACCAATAATTATAGATGAACCCTTCAAGTAGTGGGGATTATATTCATTTGGTCCATTGAATCCTCCATAAAGTGCCAATCATACCCATATCCTTACAACTACATATTATTTTATGAAGTGGGTAGAAGAAGTCCCTATCAAGAAGACTACTTCAGAAATTGGTTGTACTTTCTTGAAATAAAATATCTTGACTATATTTGGTGTACCCCAAAGAATTGTGACCAATAATGCCCAAAATTTCTCTTTCGAAGAACTCATTTTGTTTTTTTCTGATCATGGAATTTACTTATCTCATTCTTTAGATTACCATCCACAAGGAAATGGCTAGGCCAAATCCAGCAATAAGAATCTGATTTCTATAATGTGAAAGTTGGTGGCTGAGAATGCAAAGGATTGGCATAAAATATTATATGAAGCATTATGGGCAAACAAGACCTCGCCCAAAAAAGCCATAGGTATGACATCATTTGAATTGGTATATGGAGTTGAAGCTTAGTTGTCCTTGCCTCTAGAATTACCATCTGCTAGGTTGCAGAAAGTAATAGAAGATGAGTTCTTTCAAAGTGCCCTAGAGAAGATAACTATGTACCTTTTAAAAATTGAAGAGGAGAGGCAGGAATTGGTAGATCACATCACTTCTCATCAGGCAAGGGTAAAGAAATTTTTTGAATGCAGGTCTAGACCATGACAGTTCATGCAAGGAGATCAAGTCTTACTCTAGGACAAATGTAAAAAACCGAAAGGAGATCATAAGAAATTTGATTCTCTATGGAAAGGACCATTCATGACCACATGGGTATTGGGCCCTAACTCATTCAAAATTGAATATTCTAATGGAGTTTCACTACCACTGTTCTATGATGGGTAGGATTTGAAGTTGTATCAGTTGTCAAAAGATCTCATTCTCCTCTGTATATAAGTTTTTGTTGTGTTGTGTGTTGGTTGCGTTCAAAACTTTGTCCTTCCCCATGTGCATGCAAAATCAGAGACTCTAAGTTCCTTTCTTTGTCCTTTTCAATCCCGGCCCCCAGTCAAAGCCAATGTTACCCCATTATTTGTTTTGAACAAAATAAAATGCATTTAATTTTCCTTCCCTCATTCACTTTGATCCGTCTTCGGTCATGCACCTTTTGTTTCTTTATGTTTCACCTTTTCTGCCCTAATGAACTTGTCGATTGAACCTGCATATTGGTTCATGGCTTTGGTATGTTGTTAAGAGAGCGAGCGTGAATGTGTTAAGTTGGACTTGAACTAGAACTTGTGAACCATTTCTAAATTAGTTCAAGGTTCAAGGTTCAAAGTCTTCCTTTATGTTTATTAAAAGTCTTCACTCGTTCTCAGTGTTGTGTTGAGCCGCAAGTTGAGAGTTCTTTAGTTTTCTCAGGATTGAACTTGAACCATTAAACTTCTTGTGAGATGGTTCAAAGTTCAAAGGTTTATCTAAAATTAGCCTCAAGGATATTAATAACATAAAAGGTGGTGTGGCAAAATTAATATTTTGGGCATTTTATGATTTAAAATTCTAAATTTGGAAAGAAATCATTAAAATTCAAGCCATTTGTGTGGAGTTGATGTATAATTAAGAAATTTGTCAAGTTTCCATCAAATCATTGGTTATCTCACACATTCAAATGAATCATTATGAGGTGTGTGTAGATGTTACTCAATTTTTCTTCTTCTTAACATGTGAATTCTCAAATTGTAAAAGTAGTAGTTGTTGTTATTGAAGGAGGGAAAGATACCAAAGGTAGTTTCAACTCCATACTTCCGAGGGTTTCATAGATTTTATGGTGGTAACAGGTGAGTTTTGATAATTTCTCTCCACTGTGTTACTAGCTCAAAAATTTAGTGTAGGAAAATGCTTTGTTTTAGAATAGAATTTTGTCCTATTTAGGAACTGTTTGACAAATGTAAAAGTGGCCATTATGAGGCCGATTCTTCCAAAACTTTCTCATAGATCATGCCTAGTTAGTATACTCCTAGAAGTGGGGGACACTTCTTTGGCCCAAGCTCACTTAGGAGATTTCTTAGAAAGAGTTAGAAACCCTAGGGCTGATTCGATGATGGAAAGAATAGTTAGAAGTGGCTTGATTGAAGCTACTACTTTCCCAACTACCACTGCTTGTCTAGGACTAGTGATAGCATTTATGAACATATATGATGATGATAGAAGGTGCATTAGGACCAAAAGTGGTGAACTATTAGTAGAAATTAATAGAGAAACAATGATGGTTGCAATGGGAATCTATCATAAAGAGTCATATGAAGACTGGTCAATTGCAACCTCATATGGATTTTTTAGCTAGGAAGAAAATCACATATAGAATCATCATTGCAAGGAATTGGCATGTAAAGGATCAGAAAGTGGGTTCCCAGCTACCCAAGCCTCTTACCAAAAAGCATTTTATCACAGAGGTGTGGGACATTGTAATATTGTTAAAAAACCTCAAAGGGAACTCACAATCTTTCTATTGGGAGGTTGTGATGTACTTTTATATTTAGGTGTTGTTACCTCATGAGAAATATCTTGACTGGGCACAGGTTATTTCTGAAAGACTCCATGAGGGTTTGAGTAACATTGTTCGGTTGTCCAGTTCTTACATGTCCTCATATTTATTTTATATATTGGCTTGTACCAGATAATGGAAAGGGTTACATAATGAGCCTTGGGTGGATGGCATGAAGGTTTATGATTATTACGCTTACCTACAACAAGAGAGACATGCAAAAAATTTCACAAGATGGAATGATGTCTTTGCAGGAAGGCTTGCCTTTGAATCATAGGGAGATATAAATAAAAGAATGGCAATCAAGGCCATGGAGCTGGTCAGTATATAAGGAATCTACTTTATACAATTTACCAAGTTTATTTAGATTAGAGTCACAGGATTTGAAGGTGAACCATTCAAATTGTCGAGGTATGCCTTTGACAGTTATATGCTTATTGAAGTCTGCAGATAGTTAGCCCACATTGATAAAAGGCAAATGACAAAGGGTAAATCTGGGGTTGCCTTCCAGATTGAAATAGGATATTATTGTTCTGAATATGTAGCTGATTCCTTGAACCTTGAATTAGAGTTCAAGAAAATGAATTTGCAGCCCTACATTGCCAGATGTAAATTTGATAGAAGGGGATATGTTGTAGAACACCAAAATGTTGATGACCATTTCTTCCATGAACCTCAATTAGAAGATTACAAGGAAAATTATTGTGATGAATTTAAAGTGAGGAGGAGATTGTGGTCAAGATTTACTTTGAAATAGGTTGTTACAATGAGGTTATCCATTAATGTTTTTGGAGAACAAGAAGAGGAAGGGGAAGATGTATTGGATCTCGAATTCAATGAAAGGGTTCAAGGGAAGCATATACCTAAAATTCACTGGGATAGAAGAGAAGGGGAAAATACTCAATCTAGGTCTCTCAATGTTATAAGAAGAACAAAGAAATGGTTAAGAGACCAAAAATTTAGAGATGAGACAATTATCACTTGTATTGAATTAACAGTTGGCCCACTTGCAATAACATAGATTCCCACTTCCTCCTCTAACAAAATTGTTAATGTTGCAGGTGACCCAAGGCTTACTATTGGAGAGGTTCAAACCAGACTATCAAAGAGGTCCCCATTAAGATCTACTAGAGTTTGAGTTACTTATTCAAGGAACAAAAAAAAGAACACAAAACTAGTGGCAGATCAAATTGTTGTGGACTTGGATTCAGGCAAAGAAACCCAGGTGCTCATGGATCAACAAGTGCTAAATAACCCTTCAGTGTAGGATATAGATGCAAGGAACTAACCTAAAGAAGATCCAAATCCAATGATCACTATGACTATTGTTAACCCACCGGATGAGCAGACACCTCCATCTAAAGAAACTTCCAGTAATTCTTGATGGCTTGGAGCTTCAATTGGAAAGAAATGCAACATTGTTCCTATTACAATTCCCATGGAGGATATGGTAGGAGAGTACCTTGGGAAAATATCTAAATCCAAGAGTCTCAAAACATTGGCAATGATGGAAGTTGATGATGAATTGGGCCACTGGGTAGCGGAAGTAGCTAAGCCCATCTCAGATAGAGATCCTGAAAAGGCCACTAAAAATGATTTTATTGTTGAGAAAATCAACCTGGGAGTTGTTTCAAGGGCTGTAGATGCTAAACATTTAGAATCCTCTACTAAGAGAATGAAATCAAGGACTTGGAAAGATGAGAAGGATAAGTGGGAGTTGAAACAAGTTGTTACCCAGATGGCATATTATATTAATGCCATATATCACCCGATTACTTAGCCCCTGACACATATGACACTGTCCTTTGACCATAATTCACTAGTGAATCAAAAACTATTAGATCATGTCCAGAGAAGCCGCATGATAGCTGGGGTTTCTGATTAGTGGCTCGATTCCATAGTGAAATAGGGCACAACTATATTGCTAGCATGATCAAGGTATATAATAACTCCATCATTGTGAGCAAAGAGCTAGAACTAGAAGCTACCGCATGGGAAAAGGAAATAACTAAATGGGTAGCATTCCTTGCACAGATGAATGATGTGCATAAATTTGGTGTTATGAAATTTGTAACTAAGAAGCCAGTGGAAAACTTGGATGACAACATGATGTATGTATCTAGGAAGAATGTTGAATAGAGAAATTCTATCATTAAACAGGATCATGAAGACTCTATCAAGTTACTAAAAGGATTAAAAGAACTAATTGATATGATGGAGAAATATCTAAAATGCATTGACATACAACTCTTGAAGGAGGATAGATAGATGATTGAACCAGTGATAGATATGGTAAAAACCTTTAAAGAAAGGGTGCAACTTGTTTAAAAGATAAAGTCTCTAACTACAAATGATTTTTCCAAAGTGGCAAGGATAGAATCAATGTTGGCAGTCTGCTTCAATCACTTGGAAGCGTATAAAATGAAAGTTATTCAGGTGAACATGGACAAAGAAGTTTGGAGGCAACACATTGTACACATGGGACTCCCGCATTTTCAGGTTATCCTAAATTTCTCAACAACACATCTAGAGTAGAGAAATGTTTGTGGTAATGTGACAAAACATGACAAATCAATAGCTTCTTCTTCCATGATGGAGTCTTGATCCGTATATGGATGAGTTGTCATGCCGTCTGTGGGAATTATTCATTTAAGTTTTTTATAATTCAAAGCAAACAATTTCTTTTTGACTTTAGGGTAGAGTTTAAGAATTTAGGGTTATGTTCAAAGAACTATTGGCCTGGAGGCTATAAATGCAATTAAGGAAGCTTTGTTTGGTCCGAAAAACTTCTATTTAAATTAGGAGACTTAATTTTCTTGGCATTGTAGTGTAGACATTTGATATATAAATAGAATTATATATTTGGTATGGTCTTCAAATCTATGCATTTGAATGATAGAGAAATGTTTGTTGGGATGTATGCTTGTGTACAAAATATTTTACTTCATTATTAGTTCTTCATAATTCTATGAATTCATTATCTAAGAAAATTTGTGGTACATTTTTGCTTAAATTATTTTGATCCCCCTTGTCCTGTGAGGCATGAGCAAGTATCGATTAACATTTATGCTACATTGAGTATTCTTAGTGAAATAAGTTTTATATTGAATGGAAAAGTTCAAAGTTTAAGTTCGTGGTCTTTACATTTATTCATAATTATCTTGTAGCATTCTTATTGTGTTGACAATTGAATGTGAATGTGTTTCTCTCTTTTTGGTGAAAACTATGTTTCTTTCTGCCTTATTTGCATTAAAATTCATTGAAAATCTTACGGGGAGCTACACTCATATGCAGAGGGTAATCTGAAACTTGATTCACTCAACTGTTGGTTCATTTTCTTTTCCATGAAGGGTATGCATGAGTCATCATTTTTAAATAAATATATAAATATTAAAAGAAAGGAAAATTTGTTTACCAATAGGTTTTAAGGTATATCAAATGGACATTAAATCAACTTTCCTGAATGGTATTCTTGAAGAAGAAGTATATATAGAACAACTAGAAGGGTTTTCATTGAGTGAGGATGAGAATATGGTATGAAAACTACATAAGACATTATATGGCACTATATGGATTGAAGCAAGCTCCCAAAGCATGGTTTGAAAGACTGCATGCACATCTGAATAAGATAGGATTAGAGAGAACCAGTGAGGATAGTAAAATCTATTTGAATACTGAAGGAGAAAATATGTTGATAGCAGAATTTTTTGTTGATGACATAATATTTGGTGGAGATGATGATTTATGTATGGCTTTTCCTGATGAAATGAAGAAAGAGTTTGAAATGTCTCTTATTGGTGAGATAAAATTCTTTATTGGTTTGTAGGTCCAACAACTTGAAAATGGAATTTTTATCTATCAAACTAAGTATCTGAAAGAAGTTTTGAAGACTTTTGGGATGAATGATTGTAAACTAGTTGGTACTCCAATGGTTAGTGGTTGTAAATTGTTAAGTCAAGAAGATTCACCTTATGTAGATGAGAAAGAATACAGGTCTATGATCGGAAAAATTCATTATGTTGTCCACCGTAGATGAGATATTGCACATTCTATTGGTTTAGTTGCAAGGTTTCAAAATATTGCAAAGGAGACACACATGACAATAGTTAAGAAGCTATTCAGATATCTGAAAACAATAGTTGATTATGGATTGTGGTATCCCTATAATAGTAATTTTTCTTTAAAAGTTTTCACAAATGTCGAATGGGATGGAAATGTTGATGACTAGAAAAGAACTACTGGTGGAGCTTTATTTTTAGGTGGTAGAGTGGTCTCATGGAAAAATATAAAATAATCATGTATTTCACAATCTACAGCTGAAGCAGAATATGGGGCAACATCGATGAATTGTACATAGGCTATTTGGATGATACATATTTTGGAAGGTTTTGTAGCATCCTAAAATTGTGACACTTGCAATTTCGACTGCATTTGGGTCTTCACGATGGCGGCGCAACGTTGAACCTGAATGGAGACCCCGAAACCTATTTACGACATCAAAAACTGCATTTTTCTACACCTTGGCTTGATCCTCCTTGCACCCTGCTGTCCCGGGAGGTGGGACCATGGCGCCCAGCGCCCTGGTCCCTGGCCCTATTTTGGGCCCAGTATCTTGTTGGGCATCAGGTCTTTAAGTTTGCAATTTGGAAAATAATGTTCCTAGGTTGGCCTAAGGTCAAAAAAATCAATCTCCTAACCCTAATTGACAAGTATATAAACTACATTTCCCCTTCCAAAAAGGAGGAGGAAAAACATATGTGTGCATGAGGCGAAAGCGATATTCAAACATTCAAACATTCAAGCATTCAAGCATTCCTTCAAGAAATTGAGCATTCTAAGTCTCCATTCAAGGCTAAGTGTTGCATTCAAGACAAGGATTCAACCATTGAAGAGGAGATCACCTACAACATATAACATACAACATCATTACACCTTCGCATGTAAGAATACAAACATTCTTACAACAAGGTATTAGTACTTGATTACATTACAAACACTTACATTTACAGCATTCTCATTTCTTGGTTAATTCCAAAACTGGGGTTTGACCTAAAGGCAAACCCCTAATCCCTAACCCCCCAATCATCCTCTCTTTTCTATGTGTAGGTTGTAGGTACGTGGTTGTAATTGAAGATCTGGAATCCTTGTGCAGAGACGAACAGATCCCCCTTTGTATCGCGGATTTTTCGGAGGACCGTGTGCACTTCGGGCGCCATCCTCTTGTCAAATTTTTCTCAAATTTGCAGGACAACTTCGTCTCGACATTTTACTGCTAATTTCAGGTCCGTAGCTTCATCATGTGTCCAAATCTCCATCTACAAGCGAATCTTTCTTACTTTTACATACACTCCTAGTTCAATCCTTCTATCTACATTATTTACAAAAGAGGGTATCCTTGATGTCTCCACCCTTGAAACTCATTTAGAATCTAGTCTTGCATTGTGTGGGATTGGATCTTGTGGGTTTCAACCCCTCTTTTGAATGTAAAGTCTCTCCCAAGTGAAAACCCTTCAACCCTAGTGACCTCGTTTCTCTCTCCATGGAGTGGGTGAACACCTAGGGTTCGATTTTCCGCTTTACATTTTGGTGAACCCGATGTGAACATCCTAATTTTGATTATTCATTGTTAGATTTGAAAAATTGGCTTCCTTAATTACATTTCCATGTTTGATCTTTTGGTAAGTTTTAGAGGTTAATGGCATAAAAACCCTAAATTTTCTTTTTAGTAATTGAGCTTGTGAAATGTTTAATTGTTAATGCTTGTTTCAGATCTACCCTTCTATTGCAAATTGTCAATTCATATTTGTGCCTTAATTCTGAAAATTAAGTGGTTAAGTGTCAAAACCCTAATTTTTAAAAACCCTCTTGATTCAACCTTTGACTGATGATTTCACTGATCAAAACACCTCCAAATCGGCTGTAACTTTGGATTCCGCAACAAAATCATAATATCTCTCATCGCTAAAAATTTTGAAAAAAGTTGCGAGGACTGTGTGCACCTTGAGTGCCATCATCCCTGACATTTTTTCTGAAATTTCGGGAGCTAGATCTTACTGTATTTTTCTGCTAGGATCCAGAATCTTGGCTGATTTCATCAATTTTAACACTTTCAAAATTAAAGTCAAAGTTGGTCTAGTGATTGCTTGGATAAAGGCTTATAATCATTCAAAAATTGTTGAAATTGAAATTTTGTGTTAAAATTGTGTTTCTTACTGTCCTAAATCTAAAAAGTGTGTTGGCATTCATTCGAAGTTTCAGTGTTATTTCAAATTCTTGCAGTTTGTGACTTTTGAAATTAAGTGATTAATTACAACAACCTTGATTTCTGCTTTCAAAATTGAATTTTGCGTGAAATTGAGTCAATTTTTAAATTTCAAAACTTGCATTGCTTTCAGTATTCCCTCTAAATTCAAAATTTTAGTTTCTCTCTCTTTTTCAAAATTCAAATTTTGCATTTCTCAACAATCTTGGTAGGATTCAATTTTGAGATTGCAACTTTAATTTGGCCTATCTACAGATCGTGAAATCACTCAATTTTTTCAGATTAGCTTTAAAATCATCATAACTTGCATCCCTAAAAATTTTGAAAAAAGTTGGGAGGACCGTGTGCATTCCATTTGCCACGGTTCCTGACATTTTTTCTGAAACTTCGAGAGATTGTCATGATTGCATTTAATAGCTTAAATCTAGGAGATTGGCTAATTTTATTGAAATTTTCTACCTCTAAATTCGAAAATAAATTCAAAATTCAAGATCTCAATTTTCAAGATAACAATTAAAGTTAAGTGCTACCCCCTTGGCCCTAATTTTCAATTGTGCCTACCTTTCTTGGAAGTTGTGCATGAGTTTGACAACAATAAGCCCTACTTGCACTATTCCCATTAGACGAAGCCTTAGAATTAAGTCTTTCCAAGGTTTAATTACCGAGGAGATGGAACCTAGTTTGAATGGCCTTTTTAACGAGGACACGGGTAATTCCTCTAATCCTCTTAATGATGAAGAAGCTCTCCATGAGGTTTCTGTAGAACAACTTTCGAAATTGGATAATCAATTTGATGATTTTCAGCAATGGATGTCTCAAGAATATCTCGATAGTCAAGCTCTTTCATTAATTGAGGGTCTAAAACGTATGGTTCAAAGTGATAAGAATGGAATTGATATTTTGCGTGGTATTGCACACATTGTGGATTCAAATGTGATGCTGATGAAGAGTTGTGCCGAAACTTTAGGTTATACACAACCTCCTACTCAAGTCAATCATTCTATTCCTTTAACAACTTCTATTGCTAGTATACCTACTTTTACATCAAACATAATGACTACTTTGATACAAGACATTCCACCTATGATCACCAGTCATGAGGGCAATCCTTATTCTTCAATCAACCCTCTTCCTTCATTCAATCTGACTTCTTCATTCATTCCTTCAATGAGTGTTCCTATTACATCTCCACAAATGAACCTGGCGCAAGGGGGCAATTCATTTAACCATTGCATTCCTCCTTGTAGTGTTCCTTTTACCCAATCATCTCCTATCACTAACCATCATAGTGTCCCACCACCTTACTCTCAATCATTACCTTCTTTTAATAACATAATACCTCCATCACAATCGAACATGTCTAATATGAACTCTTCGACTGAAGCGACCATTAACAATCTTGCACAAACTGTCTCTTCTTTACAGCAACAAATTGCCTCTATGAACCAATCTAAGTTTAGTGTGCCCACATTTGATGTTGCGAGCCCACTTTCTCTTGACATTATTAGAGCTATCCCCCCTAAGCATGTTGAAATCCCACAGTTGGAGCTTTATAATGGTAAAGGTGATCCTCTAACACATGTTAAGACCTTTCAAACAATATGTACCAATTTTGCTCATGACCAAAGGTTGCTTGCAAAACTGTTTACTAGAACATTAAGAGATAAGGCTCTACAATGGTATTGCTCGTTGCCTTCCTATTCGATTACTTCTTTTCAACAACTTGCAAATGCTTTTATTCAACAATTTCAAAACAATATAGGTCCTAAAGTTACTTTGATTAATTTAATGCATTGTAAACAAGGTGTTAAAGAAAAAGTGACTGATTTCATTGGTAGATATAAGAATTTGTGTGCTCAAATTTCTTTTCCAGTACCTGATAATGATATTCAAAGAATCTTTATTTCTAATTTACAAAAAGATATTAGAGAAAAACTTTTGTTTTCTGAGTTTACTTCTTTCCAACAGTTGTGCGCAACTCTTCACAATTATCAACTGACTGTGAGTCAAATGGAACAAGCAAATCCTATGGCTCCGAGTGATAAGGGTGATAGTAGTCAACAACCATTTGGGAAGTTTAAACCAAACAAAGAGTTCATTAAGTTCAATGAAAACATCATCAACAACAATGTGAATGCAGCATCAGGTGTGCCTCCTATTTCTAAGTTTTTCAAGAAAGAAAGGAAGTTTACTCCTTTGAATGAATCATTGCATAGTATTATGAATAAGTTATTGGAACAAAATGTGCTTACTCTCCCTCCTATAAAGCAAATAGATCCTGCAAAGATTAATTCACCCTACTTTGATAACAAATCTTTTTGTCAATTTCATTGTCAACTTAGGCATGATACTGAAAAATGTTTTGCTTTAAATGGTAAAATTCAAGATTTGATCGATAATAATACTATCTCTATTTCAGGTGTGAATGATAAAGGCAACACATCTATAGCTCTTCCTAACCAAAATCTTAAGATTTTTACTGATCCATTACCTTCTCATACCTCTAATGTGATTGAGACTAATGATTCCTCTTTCTCACCTAATGATCTTGTGTCTATGACTCCGAATGTGATTAACTTTGTGGAGCAACAGAAAATCCCTAAAGAACCTTCCATCACATTTGATTCTAGTGAAACTATCAGGGCACCTGATGGTCCTTTATATATAGTTGCAAAAGTCAAGAATACACCTTGTCGTGGAGTGCTTATTGATCCTTCTTGTATGGTTAATGTCTTTACTGAAGAATTTCTTTTTACTTTGCAATTGAATCAAGTGATCTATGACAAAACAAATGTGGTTGTGAAATTATTTGAGGCATTTTCTTCTCCTGCAATTGGTTCTATTATATTACCTGTTGAGGTCCATAACAAATCCCTTGATGTGAGCTTTTCTATTATTCCATCATCTGAGCAATTTTGTGTGAAGCTAGGCTATCCTTGGCTATCTTCCATGAAAGCTATTGCTTCTCCTATTCACAAGTGTTTGAAATTTCCCCATAATGGTGAAGTTGTTACTATCAGTCATAGTCTCTTTAAACTAGCTAAAAGAACTTCTAGCGTTCCTATTGATTATTTTTGGCCTAAACAATTTCAATCTCTTCCACTGCGAAGTGATCATCTTTTCAAATCTTATCAAAAGTGGAAAATAGATATGATCTTATCTCTAAGTGAACCTAGAACACCCAAACTTGATATTCCCATCATTCTTGAGAAGGAAGTTCTTCCTTTGAAAGATAAAACTAATGTCTTTTCTCAAGAAGATTCCCAACCCATCCCTATGGATGTGACTATGTCTATGTCTAATAAACTTTCTAAAGGTAGACCTATACCTCCTCGTCATGATGGACTTGGTCTCCTTCCTAAACCAGATATTCCTCCTTTATATGGAGTAGTTCCTCCTCCTTCCTTTTATAGAGAGAAGAGACCTTCCTCTTCTCCTATTGTCCAACCTAAGAGACCACAACCTAAACACCCAAGTGATAAGGATGAGAACATTCCTCCTCCTCAATCTTCTCAACTTCCTACTAAGACTAGACGAAATCATTCTGTGCGTGAACGCTGACGAAAGCATCGTCTTAGAGCTCATGCATCTATTTCCCAAACTTTGCAATCCCCAAAAAGACCTTCAGCTAGTATTATTCCATTTTCTCCTCAGCTGAAAATTGAGATAAAATCTCCTAAACATAAGACGCATGATGGTTTTTATCTTGTGCAAGCTAAAGATCCTATTTTTATAAATCTTGATGATGATATAGATGAAAATGTTATTCATGATGAAAATGTTACTCCTCTTTCTTCTGATAGTGAATATGAATATGTTGATGTTGATAACCATTTATCTAACAAATTTTCTAAAGTACTTATCCTAGCTCCTAGATAAGAACAACGTGGCTTGGAACATGAACATAGCCCTTGTTTGGATCTTGTGGTAGCTCCATCTGCTGTGTTGGATGTTCCTCCTCTAGCATGTTTCCTGCCTTCCTGAAATATTGATCAGCAAGATCGGGGGGTAGATGACGTGTTAGACTAGTTCATTAGCATAGCAGACTCTCTCCTCCTCTCTTGATATCTTTTGTTACTTCTTCTATGTGTTATTCTCATTCTTCTATTTGTTGTCCTTAATGTTGTCTACTTGAGGATGATGCAAAGCATTGAGATCTCTTTTGGTCTCTCTCATGTTGACTCAAAAGACACATGTGTTCCCTTCTTCTAGGTAACCTTCCTTGATTGGGGAATGAAGAACAATTATGCATACATACATATGATATACATGAATTATCATACAGCATACTGACCCTGAGGAAAGCAAAGTCACCTCGTGCTTTGTGTCTTGTGGCTATTATCCTTGGGTTTATCTCACACTTGGGGGCTAAATCTTTGTGATAACACGCTCCTTTCCCTTCTCATTTCTTATATGTATCACTACCTTAAAGCAATCACCCCCGATGAGGCATGCGTGATTGCTTTAATGTAGGGGGCATACACTCCATTCATATCTCTTCAAGATACTTGAAAATCTCTTGGCGAACTTAGCTTTGCCTTGAAAATTTTTGGTATTTTTCTTGCATGACTCGTAGTGAGGGAACCTTACTACTGACAGTCATGGTTTTCCCTCGTGATCTTCCCTTTTACTTTGTCAATTGAAGTCGTAAGATCCTTAGTCCACTGGGGGCTTGGTGTATCTTGCCTCCTTGACGTGGTGAAAGTCTTTCAATGTTGTTTCCTTGTACTTTACCAGAAGTATGGGCGTACACTTATACTCCCACTAAAGTGGGGGCTAAATGTAGCGTCCTAAAATTGTGACACTTGCAATTTCAACTGCATTTGGGTCTTCACGATGGCAGCACAATGTTGAACCTAAATGGAGACCCCAAAACCTATTTACGACATCAAAAACTGCATTTTTCTGCACCTTGGCCTGATCCTCCTTGCACCCTGCTATCTCGGGAGGTGGGACCATGGTGCCCAGCACCCTGGTCCTTTAGGACCATGGCACCTAGCACCCTGGTCCCTCAGGACCATGGCGCCCAGCGCCCTAGTCCCTGGCCCTATTTTGGGCCCGGTCTCTTGTTGGGCATCGGGTCTTTAAGTTTGCAATTTGGAAAATAATGTTCCTAGGTCGGCCTAAGGTCAGAAAAATCAGTCTCCCAACCCTAATTGACAAGTATATAAACTACATTTCCCCTTCCAAAAAGGAGGAGGAAAAACATATGTGTGCATGAGGTGAAAGCGATATTCAAACATTCAAACATTTAAGCATTCAAGCATTCCTTCAAGCAATTGAGCATTCTAAGTCTCCATTCAAGGCTAAGTGTTGCATTCAAGACAAGGATTCAACCATTGAAGAGGAGATCACCTACAACATATAACATACAACATCATTAAACCTTCGCATGTAAGAATACAAACATTCTTACAACAAGGTATCAGTACTTGATTACATTACAAACACTTACATTTACAGCATTCTCATTTCTTGGTTAATTCCAAAATCGGGGTTTGACCTAAAGGCAAACCCCTAATCCCTAACCCCCCAATCATCCTCTCTTTTCTATGTGTAGGTTGTAGGTACGCGGCTATAATTGAAGATCTGGAATCCTTGTGCAAAGACGAACAGATCCCCCTTCATTTTGCGGATTTTTTCAAGGACCGTGTGCACTCCGGGCGCCATCATCCCTTCAACTTTTGCTCAAATTTGCAGGACAGCTTCATCTCAACATTTTACTACTAATTTCAGGTCCGTAGCTTCATCCCATGTCCCAATCTCTGTCTACAAGAGAATCTTTCTTACTTTTACATACACTCCTAGTTCAATCCTTCTATCTACATTCTTTACAAAAGAGGGTATCCTTGATGTCTCCACCCTTGAAACTCATTTAGAATCTAGTCTTGCATTGTGTGGGATTGGATCTTGTGGGTTTCAACCCCTCTTTTGAATGTAAAGTCTCTCCCAAGTGAAAACCGTCAACCCTAGTGACCTCCTTTCTCTCTCCATGGAGTGGGGGAACACCTAGGGTTCGATTTTTCGCTTTACAGGTTTCAAGGAAGATAATGATTGAATTGGTGATTATTTATTGTGATAACATTAGTGCTATTTATATTTCCAAGAAACCTATGTTACATGCAAGGACTAAGCACATTGAGTTATGGTATCACTTTCTAGGAGAAAGAGTACAGGAGAAGAAAGTACAAATGGAGTATGTGGCCAATAAGGAACAGTTAGTAGAAATATTCACTAAACCTTAACATAAAACAACTGTTGAGTACTTGAGAGGTAAATTAGAGGTTATAACCCTACCTAAGATCAACTAATATGCTAGTGATGTATCAATCTACTAGACTTGTTGAATAAGAAATATAACCCTAGATAGGATAAGAAATACAATGGAGAAGAGAAAGTGAAGATAAGATAAGTTAAACATGATGAGTTTTGATGATATTTATTTGTGTTTCCATCAATGCCAAAGGGCGAGAATGTTGGCATAACAGATGATGATGATGATATTGATATAAGCACTGTTTGTGATGATATAGCTGATATGAGGAGGAGAATGATGGAATAGTGATGAATGACCTGTATAGTTGAGATGTTGATTGGTGACTTGATGATTAGTTATTTGTGTTGTCATTGATGGAAACTAAGGAAATATTGGCAACCTTGTTCTATTATGTTTACTTTGTCATCTAATTCATCTATGTTGATCGGTAAGCTATGTAATGTATTTCACAATGAAACTGTTAACTTGTAAGATTAAAAAGTGAAGGAGATGTTTGTGGTAGATATCTATGTTGAATCAGGTATTGTCATTTGGAATAAGTATTTATGACATTGTAATTAGTCTATGACTAGAACCACATCATGTTTTTATAACCGGATGATATGTTTGTAATTGACTGTTCTATATTTTGTAAGGTTCTAGTAGGGTTTAAGAACCAGTACTTAAATCTCTTGACTGATGATGCTTTATGGTTGGTGGTGTTAGGTCTCGGAGACAACTGAGAGGGGGGGGTGAATTAGGTGTCTATTAAATTGAAACCAAAATCAACTTAACCAAACTTTATGCTCAATACCGATAAACCAAACTTTATGTTGGTAGATAGTTTATCAGTTAATTTTAGTACCTGTAAAGATTAATGCATGAAAAAAAAGACAATAAAATCCACAACACATAACCCACAATCAGATGATACAAATGTAGATAGTATGTGTGTACAATAAGGGTTCTGCACATGCAGAAAGGTCAAGCACCTAGAGCTCACTTCTCAAACACAATATGGGAGTCACACAGACTACAATTGGATGATTAAATCCAAAGATAATGTACTTCACAAAATAGCATCTTCATATGCTAGATTCAGTACCGGTTTAGCTCTGATATGCCTTCTTCTAACCTTCCTTCAATCTTGAATGATGTCTGTGTGTATAGCTCTGCTATTATTGGCATATACCTTATCACAATATCTTTCCTTGCATATGTTAATCTCACAAATGAGATCTTACATTTATACCATAATCTAAGACCAATTGAGTAGGTTGGCTCACTAAAAGATATTACAATAAAATCAATTACAAATGAAACAGTACTCAATGCATGATGTCAGCTCAATGCATTTATAATAACAACAAATCATCTCTATAATGTATCATGTTGATCTCGAATCGATATGCCTGCCGTTGTATATTCTAGACCTATTTGCCGGTAACAACAAAAATGCAAACCCAAATATACCAATGAACAAATCATGAAGACAAAGTGTCCAAACAATGTATTTGATATAACCAAGTAATCTCCAAATGATTCCAAGTTCTAGTGAACAATATATCCTACTGGTGAACAAAATACCGGTGACTATGCATAAGTCACTTGGTTCAATCTTACATATCGGGGTGTCTTTGTTTGCTGTTGTTCCTTAGTTATTGTGGAATTTTTAGACGATGTCGGTGTAACTGGATCTTTAGTTTGTACAGATTTATTCATTGTAGGTTCATCTGTCAGTATCTCTATTGCCGATTCAGAGGCTAAGTACCTTGAATTTCCTCTAAATTGTTCATCAATCTTCACATTTGTGCTCTCATCAATTTTATGTAATCTCTTGTTAAAAAATTTATATACCTTTCTCTTAGATGAATAACCAAGAAATATTCCTTCATCACTTCTAGGATCAAATTTGCCAATATACTCATCTCTTCTAATATAGCATTTACTTCCAAATATTCTGAAATATTTAAGAGTAGGAGTAAAACCAAACCATGATTCATGAGGGGTCTTACCGGTTTCACCTTTGATGTGCACTTTGTTGAATGTGTAAACCATTGTACTTATTGCCTCTCTCTAATATACATGAGGTATATTTTCTTCTGATAACATACTTCTAGCTGCATCCAAGATAGTTCATTTTTTCCTTTCTACAACTCCATTCTACAGGGGTGTTCATGGTGTTGACAACTGTCTTTTGATTCCATTCACTTCACATAATGTATTAAATTCCTTAGATGTGAATTCACCTCCTTGATCTAATCTCAGACATTTGATTTTCTTACCAGTTTCATTCTCTACTAGCACCATGAATAGTTTGAATTTCCTAAGTGCTTCGGATTTATCCCTTAGAAAAGTAACCCAACACATTCTACACTAGTCATCAATGATTAGCATAAAATACCTATCTCCTTGTAAGCTTCTACTTCTTGTTGGACCACATTAATCAGTATGAATCAAGTCAAGATAATTATTGGATTTTTTTAGAATACTCTTAAAAGATTCTCTAACCTGCTTTCCAAATTGGCATTCCTTACATACTGGATTGTGAGGTTTAACAATTTTAGGTAAATCTCTTACTGCCTTAGATGTACTGATTTTCACAATGCAATCAAAATTTACATGATAAAGTCTCTTATGCCATACCCAACTTTCATCAATGTGTGCAATCAATCATGTCTTTTCACTGTTGTTCAAATGAAAAATATTACCTCTAGTTTGATTACCAATTGTAATTTCCAAGCCAGTTCTATTCATGATTTTGCATTTACCATTCTTGAATTGTAACTGAAATCCTTTTTCAACTAACTGACCAACACTCAAAAGATTATGCTTTAAAACTTCAACATAGTAAACATTATCAGTATTCTTCTTACCATCAAAACGTATAGTCCCTTTTCCTTTGATCAAACAAGCTTTGTCATCTCCAAATCTTACTAGACCTCCATTGTATTCCTGAAAGGTTAAGAATTTACTTTTATCACCAATCATATGATGTGAACATCCTGAATCAATGATCCCTTCATCCTTATCTTCAATTTTAGCTATCAAGGCATTCTCTATAGGTTGAATAGTAGGTGTCAGTTGATATTTCGTTATAGCAACAAAAGCCCATCCATTGTTTGTCGGATCCTCATCAAAATCATCAGTGACTCCTTCATGAGGAAGGTAACAAGATTTGTCTCTATTCTTCGTAAATCTGTATCTCTGATATTCAGGGTTAGGCTTGTATGTTCTTCTATCTTCTTCTTTTAGTCTTGCATGTCTATCAGGACACCTAGATGCCATATGACTAATCTTATTGCAGTTAAAATATTTAAAGGGTGCTTTACCTTCATACTTACTTCCAATAGGACCTTTAGGCATTTTTCTTGCAAATAGTGCCCCAAGTTCTTCAAGTTCTTCATTTTCTCTCCTTCTTTCTTCAAGTTCTCTTACATAAAAGGCTTTCCAATCAGATTTATCGAATGATGATGCAGATGATGTTGATGCCTTGAAAGCTAAATTTGTCTTTATAGTAGCAACAGGACCAAATTCCTCAATTTCAAAAGCTAAAAGTTTTCCAAGTCTCTAGTTACAGATGTATTAGGCATTGTTCTTAATTTATTTATAGCAATTACTTTCATTTTGTATGCCGGTGGCAATGCTCTTAAAATTTTTGAAACAATTTCATCTTCACTTAAGGTTCCTCCACAACATTGTATACCTAAAACAATTTCATTTACTCTTTCCATAAAAGCAGAAATTCTTTCATCTTCTTCCATTTTCAGATTTTCATACTTGACCTAGAAGGATTCAAGTTTTGCAATTTTGCCTATGGTATCTCCTTCATTTAATGTTTCCAATTTGTCCCAAATAGGTTTAGCAGTAGATCTATTTGATAATTCCATGCTTTTCTGATCTGACAATGCGCTCAAAAGTGCTTCTCTTGCTTTGTAATTATTTTCCTAATCTTTAGCCGGATTTGGTGGATTAGGTTGACCTTGAGTAGGACCAGTGTAACCATTCTTTGTAACCTCCCATATTTCTTTACCAATGCAATTAAAACATGTCTCCATACTGATCTTCCATATTCCATAGTTAGCTCCATCAAGTTTAGGGTTGTCCTTCTTGAAGTAGTTTGAAGATATTGGATCTCCTCAAGTTGTTAAACTTCTGCAAAAAGAGGACTAGGCTCTGATACCAATTGTTAGGTCCCAGAGACAACTGAGAGGAGGGGGATGAATTAGTTGTCTAATAAATTCAAACCAAAATCAACTTAACCAAACTTTATGCTCAATACTGGTAAACCTAACTTTATGTCAGTAGACAGTTTATCAGTTAATTGTAGTATCGGTAAAGATTAATGAATGAAACAAAGAGACAATAACATCCACAACACATAAAACCAATATTTGTATGTGGAAATCTTGTAAGGAGAAAAAACATGGTGGGAAACCTTACCCACAATTAGATGATACTATTGCAGATAGTATGTGTGTACAATAAGGGGTCTGCACATGTAGAAAGGCCAAGCGCCTAGAGCTTGTTGGCATTATGTGAACCGGTATGAGGACATAATGACATTGTATGTTGTCATTGATGTCAATATGCTGAAGAGGTGTGAACCGGCATATGTGAGAACCGGTATCACTGTAAACCGGCACTTGTGCCAAAGTGAAGCGGTGCGATTGTTCAAGGTGAACCGGCATATAGTTATGGGAACTGACACATGGAAGCGTTGTATGACTACCAGTTGGTAGTTTCCACTTCAGATGTACCTATTGAAGTGCTTCAAGCCTATGTGGCTCAACTGGTGACCTTGTCTGATGAGTTAGCATGGTAATGAAGAACAGATCATGTTGCCACATAAGCCTTGTGCGCGTGAAGGATCTTGCATGAAGGAGATTGTTCCTATCTACCTCGGGAATGTTCGAACTCTGTAAATGGTGATAACATGTAATGGGTTATTAACCACCATGAAATCGGTGGAAAATGGATGATGGAGAAAGTCTTGAGATTGCATCAAGAACCATTGCATTTAATGCAAGATGCTCAATGGTCAGGATTGAACCGTTTGAATTCCTTAACCTAATAGGTTTAGGGTTTAGGGTTTTTGCTATTGACCTATATGTTTTCCTATAAGGTCAATGTTGTGTCTCTTTCTGATGTAGTTGGAAAAATTTGTGTGTGTGTATCCAAGTGAAAGGATATGTGAATCTTGCCAGACTAGAGGAAAGAAGTGATACCTGCAGAGTGTAAGTGCAGAAGGTGAAGAGGAGCTTAAGCGGATCTGCATTGGCATTGAGTGCTATCATCAGATCATTGTTATACCTGTTGATCTTTAACCACTTCAATAGTTGTGAAATCCCTTAATAGGGTAGCCTTAACCAACTTTCTATAAATCCTTTAATAGGGTAACTCGAAGCTATTGAGTTATTGAAATCCTTTAGCTATTGAGTTCTTGAAATCCTCTAACAAGGTTTAACCCTTAGCCGGTTATTTTAGTCATCCCTTAACCGGCTGATCCCTAACAGGATCGGTTCCTAACAGAACCTATCATATCAGTCTTTAACTAGACAAGGCTCCTAACAGAGTGGACTTCTAAAGAGTTCAAAAACAAGCTTGTGGGTATTCATCCCCACTGTGGTTTTTCCCAATTGGGTTTCCACGTGAAAAATATGTGTGTCATGTGTGATGTCTTCTTCATGTTGATCTAGTTGCTTATATGTATATATTTAATGGTAGATTACCTATTCATGCATTGGGGTGAAATAGAATGAAGTATTAGATTATATGAGAAAATAAGTGTCAACCGGTTTATGCTTATCTCAGTTATTCTGGGTTTTGCCAGTTGTACTCTATTTTAGGACTAGTGTTACTATTTGCCTGTCAATGCACAGTGTTTGCTGACAAACTGGTTTAAGAGTGTGTTTTTGACTGTACTGATTCACCCCCACCCCCCTCTCAGTACCGGTTTGGTACTATCCATTCATCATTGAGTTATCAATTGGTGTTAGAGCGTCCTCCAGGTCCTTTGTGTTGTAAGCTTAGCCGATTGAGGGAAAGATCCTGTTGTAATGATGAAGAGGGAAGGTCTAAAGTTCAACAAAGACAATTTCAAAATATGGAAATATAGAATGAAGATATACATCAAAAGTATGGGTGCTCAACACTGAAGCTATGTTGAGAATGTTTATGTTGCTCCTACTGGTACTCTCACCAATGATCAAAAGAGAGAAATATAGGAGAATGGGCAAGTCATGGAAGCCCTAATCAGTAGTTTATCTGACATTGAGTTTATTGATGTCCAAGATAAAGTAAATCCCAAAGAAGTGTGGGATACTCTTGAAAATATCTATGGAGGTGATGAGCATGTAAAACAAGGTAAGCAAGAAAGCCTTAGAGGGAAGTTTGAAGACATGTAGATGGTTGAAGGTGAGACCATTCAATAGTATGGAATAAGAATCAAAACCATTGTTGGTGATATCAAGAGTGCAGGTGGTAAAATGGAAGATTCCATTGTGGTAAGAAAAGTCCTGAGATCCCTATTGCCAGTCTATGCAATAAGGGTTGCTACTATTGAGGAGCTGAGATCAACAGACAAGACTAAGGTATCTCTAGACTCCATCATTGCAAAGTTGATAGCCTATGAGCTAAATAGTTTTGATGGCAGTGTTCAAAAGACTGAATCAGCCTTTAAAGCTTTTGCTGTACCATCTACAAAAGGAAAAGAAGCTAGCACTAGTGGTGAACCAAGACAGAGCAGAGAAATGGATGATGAGGAGATTCTGATGGCATTTGAAGCTCTCCTTGCCAGAAAACTTGCTAAAGGAACTGACAAATACAGAGGTAAGATTCCTTTGAAATGTTTTTCTTGCAACCAGATAGGACATATTGTTGTAAACTGTCCTGATGGTGACATCAAGGACAAACCGGAAAGGTTCAAGAAATTCAAAGGAGGAAATCGAAGAAACTATTTTGTGGCAGTTGATGAGGGTGTTACAGATGAGGAATCAGAGGATGAAGAAAATGAAAATATTGTGTTTGTTGTTGTCAAGGAAGATGGGTTAGACAAGAAGGCTCTTGTCTCTCTAGTTGATAATTCCAACGAGTGGATCATTGACAGTGGTTATTCTCACCATATGACCGGTGACTGGAGCAAGTTTCTCTCCTTGGAAGAGTATGATGGTGGTGTGATTCGCTTTGGCAATGATGCACCATGCATGGTCAAAGGCAGAGGGTCCATCTCTCTGAATGGAAAGAGTAGTGTTGACAATGTGTATTGGGTTGATGGTCTCAGACACAACCTTCTAAGTGTTGCTCAGCTAAATGATAGTGGTCTCACTCTAGAATTCAAGAATGGAGTGTGCAGAATCAAAGGAAAGAATAGTGGATTGGTGGCCACCAGCATGCATACCAAAGGTAACCTATTTCAGTTGAATACGAATATAAGTACATGACTTATGGCTAAATTTGATGATAGCTGGATATGGCATAGGAGACTCTGCCATGTAAACTTTGATAACATTGTGAAGGCTAGTAAGATTAAGGCAGTTAGAGGGCTATCGGTGCTAAGCAAACTGGATAATACCTTGTGCAGAGAGTGTCAATTGGGGAAAATGTCTTCCTCAACCTTTAAAGGTAGATCTTTCACTACTGACAACTTGCTTGATCTTGTGCATACTGATTTGTGTGGTCCTATGAAAACTAGAAGTGTGCAGGGTGATAGGTACTTCATGATTCTCACTGATGACTGCTCAAGAATGATGTGGGTCACATTCTTGAAAGACAAGTCTGAGCCCTTTGTAAAGTTCAAAGCTTTCAGAGCATTAGTGGAGAAGGAAAGAGGTAAAAGGATCAGGTGCCTAAGACCTTATGAAGGAGGGGAATTAACCTTTGATGAATTCAACAAGTACTGTGAAGAACACAGCATCAAGAGACAACTATCTGCCCCTTGGACTCCATAGCAGAATGGCCTAGTAGAGAGGAATAACTAGACTATGGTTGAAGCAGCTAGAACCTTGTTGATTCAAGGAAAGGTAGCTCACACCTTTTGGAGAGAAGCGGTGAGCACTGCAGTCTACACAATGAACCAGGTACTCATCAAGAAAGGTAAGGATAAAACTCCTTATGAGTATTGGACCGGTAAGACACCTGTGGTTCGATACTTTAGAGTGTCTGGTAGAAAATGTTACATCAAGAGGAGTGAACACCAGAGAAAATTTTATGCGAAATGTGATGAGGGAATATTCCTAGGATATTCCACCAAGGGCAAAGATCTCAAGTTTTTCAACAATAGGACTCAGAGAATTATGGAAAGCATCAATGTAAGAGTTGATGAAACCTCTAAGAAAACTGAGGAAACTGGCAGTGAGCAAGTGGTAAGTGAACCGATTGCAACCTTCTGGGAACCGGTTGTCAGTCAACCAAGTACCAGTAATAGTGTTCCTACACTGGCAGATGTAGATGCTGGTACTGATAGAGATGAGGATGAAGAAGAAAAGCAAGAGGAATCCATCAAGACCATTCCTCGGTATGTCAAGTTGAATCATGATCCTAAGCAGATCATAGGAGATAAGGATGCAGGAATCCTTACAAGAAGAAAGGTCAGAGAAAACTCATGTATGATCTCTGAATTTGAGCCTAAATCATTTAAAGAGGCACATAAAGATGAAGACTGGATCAAGGCAATGGAAGAGGAACTTGACCAGATAGAGAAAAATGGTACATGGTCTTTGGTACCTAGACCAGAGCATAAAAATGTCATTGGTATGAAATGGGTTTTCAGAAATAAGCTGAATGAGGATGGCACAATGATTAGGAACAAAGCTAGATTGGTGTGCAAAGGATATGCTCAAGAAGAAGGAGAAGACTATGGAGAAACCTTTTCTCCTGTAGCCAGATTGGAAGGAGTTCGTATTCTTCTTGCATATGCAGCTTTTAAAGGTTTCAAAGTATATCAAATGGATGTAAAATATGCATTCCTAAATGGTGTACATGAAGAGGAGGTGTACATAGAATAACCAAATGGGTTTTCCCTTTCTGAAGACAGTGACATGGTATGTAGGCTACACAAATCCTTGTATGGTCTCAAGCAGGCACCCAGAGCTTGGTATGAACGTCTGCACTCCCACCTATTGAAGATTGGATTTGAGAGAACAAGTGAAGATAGCAATATCTACTTGAAGTCTGAAGGAGATCAGATCTTAATCTGTGAGGTATTTGTTGATGACATTGTCTTTGGTGGAGATGACAAGATGAGTCATGAGTTTGCAGATGAGATGAAGAAAGAGTTTGAGATGTCGCTCATAGGGGAGATTAAGTTTTTCATTGGACTATAGATCCAGCAGATGAAAGATGGAATCTTTATCACTTAGTCCAAATATGTCAAAGAGGTGTTGAAAACCTTTGGCATGGAAGATAGCAAACTGGTTGGTACATTGATGGTGATCAGTTGTAAACTATCCAAAGAAGATGACTCGGCATTGGTTGATGAGAAGGAATACCGATCAGTGATTGGTAAGTTGCATTATGTAGTGCATACCAGACCGGATATAGCACATGCAGTTAGCATTACTACAAGATTCCAGAAAAGCACAAGAGAATCCCACTTGGTTGTAGTCAAGCAGATTCTTAGGTATCTGAAGGGAACTATTAACTATGGACTGTGCTATCCATATAGCAAGGACTTCAACTTGAAAGTTTACATAGATGATGATTGGGCAGGCAATGTAGATGACTGGAAAAGCACAACCAGTGGTGCATTCTTTCTTGATGGTAGACTAGTCTCATGGATGAGTAAGAAGCAAAGTTGTATCTCTCAGTCTACGGCGGAAGCAGAGTATGTTGCAACTTTCATGAACTGCACTCAAACAATTTGGATGAGGCATGTATTAAATGGCTTCAAAGTTCCTGTATCTGAACTGGTAAGTATATTTTGTGACAGTACTAGTGCAATTAACATCTCCAAGAATCTAGTTTTACATTCTAGAACCAAGCACTTTGAGCTTAAGTATCATTTCTTGAGGGAAAAGGTTCAGAACAAAGATAATGCACTGGAACATGTTTCCAGTCAGATGTAGTTAGCAGACATATTCACCAAACCTATCCCAAAGGCTACATTTATGTACTTAAGAGGTGAATTAGGGGTGTTGCCCCTTTAGAAGGTAAACTAAAGGTATATGCTCCACATCAATTAGGTATTGCATAGTCAATTTTTTCTTCAGGATTGATGTGTTGAAGGATGCTACTCCTCAAGGGGAGCAACATAATGGAACAAGGAAGCTTGTGCCTCCACTTTGGCATTGTTGTCAAAGGGGGAGAAGATGTGAAGTGGAGAAGATATCTGCAGAAATTAAGGGAGAAGATGTGAAGCGGAGAGATATCTTTTTATATTGCCATCAATGCCAAAGGGGAGATTGTTGGCATTATGCGAACCGATATGAGGACATAATGACATTGTATGTTGTCACTGATGTCAATATGTTGAAGAGGTGTGAACCAGCATATCTGAGAACCGGTATAACACTATGAACCGACATTTGTGCCAAAGTGAAGCGGTGTGATTGTTCAAGGTGAACCGACATATAGTTATGGGAACTGGCACATGGAAGCATTGTATGACTACCGGTTGGTAGTTTCCACTTCAGATGTCCCTATTGAAGTGCTTCAAGCCTGTGTGGCTCAACCAGTGACCTTGTGTGATGAGTTAGAATGGTAGCAAAGAATAGATCATGTTGCCACGTAAGCCTTCTATGCATGGAGGATCTTGCATGAAGGAGATTGTTCCTATCTACCTCGAGAATGTGCGAAGTCTGTAAACGGTGATAACGTGTGATGGGTTATCAACTGCCATGAAATCGGTGGAAAATGGATGATGGAGAAAGTCTTGAGATTGGATCAAGAACTATTGCATTTAATGAAAGATGCTCAATGGTCAGGATTGAACCGTTTGAATTCGTTAACCTAATAGGTTTAGGGTTTAGGATTTATGCTATCGACCTATCTATTTTCCTATAAGGTCGATGTTGTGTCTCTTTCTGAGGTGGTTGACAAAATTTGTGTGTGTGTATCTAAGTGAAAGGACACGTGATTCTTACCAGACCAGAGGAGAGAAGTGATACCTACAGAGTGTAAGTGCAGAAGGTGAAGAGGAGCTTAAGCGGATCTGTATTAGTATTGAGTGCTATCATCAGATCATTGTTATACCTATTGATCTTTAACCATTTCAACAGTTGTGAAATCCCTTAACAAGCTAGCCTTAACCGGCTTGCTGTAAATCCTTTAATAGGGTAACTCGAAGCTATTGAGTTATTGAAATCCTTTAGCTATTGAGTTCTTGAAATCCTCTAACAAGGTAATCTTTAACAGGGTTTAACCCTTAACCGGGTATTTTAGTCATCCCTTAACCAAGTGATACCTAACAAGGTCAATTCCTAACAGAACCTATTGTATCAATCTTTAACTGGACAAGGCTCCTTATAGAGCGGACTTCTAAAAAGTTCAAAAACAAGCTTGTGGGTATTCATCCCCACCGTGGTTTTTCCCAGTTGGGTTTCCACATGAAAAATATGTGTGTCATGTGTGATGTCTTCTTCATGTTGATCTAGTTGTTTATATGTATATATTTAATGGTAGATTGCCTGTTCATGCATTAGGGTGAAATAGAATGAAGTATTAGATTATATGAGAAGATAAGTGTCAACTAGTTTATGCTTATCTCAGTTATTCTGGGTTTTGGTGGTTGAACTCTGTTTTAGGACTGGTGTTACTGTTTGCCTATGAATGCACAGTGTCTGCTAGCAAATCAGTTTAAGAGTGTGTTTTTGACTGTACTGATTCACCCCCCCCTTCTCAGTACCGGTTTGGTACTGACCATTCATCATTGAGTTATCAGAGCTCACTACTAAAGCATAGAATGGGAGTCACACTGACTACAATTGGATGATTAAATCCAATGATAATGTATTACACAAAATAGCATCTTCATGGGTTGGATTCAGTATCGATTTATCTCTGATATGCCTTCTTCTAACATTCCTTCAATCTTGAATGATGTCTGCGTGTAGAGCTCTACTAATATTCCCATATACCTTATCACAATCTCTTTCTTTGCATATGTTAATCTCACAAATGAGATCCTACATTTATACCATAATCTAAGGCCAATTGTGTAGGTTAGCTCACTAAAAGATATTACAATAAAATCAATTACAAATGAAACAATATCTGATGCATGATTTTGGCTCAATGCATTTACAATAACAATAAATTATCTCTATGATGTGTCGTGCTAATCTGGAATAGATATGCCTACCAGTGTATATCCTGGACCTATTTGTCGGTAACAGCAAATATGCAAACCTGAATATACCAATGAACAAATCACCAAGACAAAGTATCCAAACAATGTCTTCGACATAACCAAGTAATCTTGAAATGATTCCAAGTGTCGATGAACAATATACCCTACCGATGAACCAAATACCGGTGACTGTGCATAAGTCACTTCTTGCCGGTGAACATAACCAAAACTCCAAATGCTAATAAGTGTTGACAAGTATTGATAAGTGTTGACATCAATGACAAAACCATATCAACATATCTAAAATACCAATAGGTGGTGTGGTTCATCATGTTGGTAACTTGGTGATGACGTGGTTGAGTCAATGCAAAGTTATAATATGTTGTTTCGGCGCGTACAAGGAGTGAATTTCTTGGGAATGAGCGAAGTACTTAGCAGAGTGTGATAAGGGTTTAACTGCTTAACAGATCGATGTGTGGTGATAATTCATGATCATTCAATGGTTGTAATTGTCTTGTAAATTGTTGTAATGATCTATATAATAATTATTTAAAGATCTATGATGATATATGGTTTTGTAACTAACAAAGTTATAAAGTCTATTTAGGTCAAAGCTTGAGATGTTCTACTATGTCGATGATTGGAGAAGTGTGTGCGTCGAACTAGATTGTGATGTATGCATGAGAGAAGAATGTTGGACCTAAATATGATCTCAATAAGCAAGTGGAGAGTTCTATTTCTAGATCATTTATCTATTTATCCCTAATAGTTGCAGTAGACTTAAAATCCCTCAACCGGGTAGGTCCTCATAGGGGTGATTGTATAAATCCCTTCACTGGGTGACTCATTAATTTAGGTTTAAATCCTTTAGAAAGGTTACTCCTAACAAAGTAAATATCCTAACAAGGTTGAAGTTAAATCCATTAACCAAGGGATTCCTAATAGGGTCTTCTCCTAACAGCTCATCATTGTAAGCTCTTAAAGGGGCTAGGCTCCTAACAGGGCATATTTGAAAGAGTGCAAATCTTGTGCCTACTAATTTCCACCATGGTTTTTCCCATTTGGGTTTCCACGTGAAAAATACTTGTGTTCATGTTGTGTTTGGTTTGATGATTTATTCATTTGATCTCTTTTCTTAATAAGGAACTCTTAAGTTAATACTGGTGATAATTTAATAAATATGATTTGAGTAATTTTTTGATAGGCGACCGGTACTGGTTATGAACTATTTTGTGAAGTATATGCAGATTGGTTGGAGATTTCAAGTATATTGTTATTGGTGATTCACAACCCCCCTCTCAGTACTAACTAGATGCTCATAAATAACACTTAACACATATGATTCTCCAATAATTTAGAGATATGTTTTTTGGGAGTTTAGGGAGGTGGCATCTAAGAACTCAAGAACTCAACTCAAAGGATATAGCTTTATTAAAGTTATATGATAAATTGAAATATAATTATACCTATTCTAAAATTATTTTTCATAGAGAATATTCTAAGGAATATGATTTTAAAATTATTTTTCTTATTTTTAGTATTTTTGTTTTACTTTTTTTAGTATAAATATTAAAAAGGGGTGCTATAAACTAAGGTTTATATTTTGTACTAAAGTCACTCTAGTGACTTAGTGATTTTAATAATAAAAATATTAATTGTGCGTCATTTTAGCTATCAAGTGGTATAAATAGTCATGTTTTATAATGGGTTTCTAAAATCTATATTTTGATAAATGGGTTGATAATCCTGAATAAATTAATATTATAAATTTTAGTTCTTCATAAGGGTTTGATCCTTCTTACACTAGAATACTACAAAGCCCTCTCATCTTCTAAGGGAAAAAGCCATGAGAAAGCCCTTTTACAATCAGAGAACATAAGCTCTTAGGATGATATGGACACAAAAATAGGGGATGGGGTTAAAGATTCCCTAGATGAAGATTGAGAAATAACCTGGGATAGTGTTTCTTCGGAGTAGAAAAAAGGTTAATTTCCTCTTGAGGGATGAAAAAGGTAGATTAATTAAAGTAAAAAGGTAGGGTGGGCTTTTCCTAGTCAATTGGTAAAGGATTTAGTGGTAGGGGACTATATTGAGAACCAAAATATTGGAACAAAAAATGAGGTTGGTGTAGGCGAAAGATCTATGGGAGCATCTCCACTTCCCCTACCTCTTCTAAATGGTTTGATGAGGAAAAATCTAGTCACCCTCCCTTCTCAAGAGATTTGTAAAAATACTCCTCTTTTCTATGTGGTGATTTTGAGAATACTTTAGACCTTTTGGGTATTTCTAGATATGTTGTGGTTGAACATGTTTTAGATTTCAAAGTGGTTGTTCCTAAAAATGAACTAGGTGAATATTAAAATCTAGTCGCTAAAAGTAAAAATGGCTTTGTTCGATAGCGATTGTGGTGCATCTAGTTCTGGGGCTAGAGATGGCAATAAAATTATAGATGAAGAGAAGAAAAGAATATTTTCTGTTCTTGAGAATGTTGCTAAAGAAATGGCTAGGTTTAAAAAAAAAATGTGAAGAAAAGTTAGGGGTTTTGGAAGCTAAAATGAAGAGAATTAATGGAAACCTTAGGACATGGTGAACATGAGCCACAAAAGTATTCCTAGTAGTGCTAAAGGGATTAAAACCCTTATGGATTAGTGGTGGAAAATGCAGGCTTCAAGATCCACAGATAATATAGTTATTGATCTTGATAATCCTGATAAGGGTAAGAAGATTAATGTTGGTAATGGCCCTTCTATATGGACCCATGGGAATCTCAAAAATACCGGTGAGTGAGCTAAATTGAAATTGTAGTATCTAAGGAATATGTCTCAAAATTTGGACCAGATGGAAGATGAGGTTGTTGAATCCTTGAAGAACCTATGTTAATTCTCTATTGATCTTTGTTTTAGGATTGTTGTGTTACACATCTATTTATTTGTTTTTGTTGTTGTGGATGAGTTGTTGATTGGCTATGTGCTTATTGCTGGTATCTCTTCATACTTATAGTTTTGGGGTCCCTTCTACACCTAATTTTCCCTTAATAAAAAATTAATAACATTATTTCGTATTATTGGTCTTAAATATATTTCAAAAGTTTTAGAAGGTGGATAAAATCACAAGTTGAACGAGGAAGTTTTCTTTTTTTTTTTATTTGTTCCTAAATGGTTTTAGAACCATTTCTGACTTATAGCTTTTAATATGTGTTGGTAAATAGATTTGTCACTGTTTTGAAAGCTTGACAATTATCTTCCTTAAGAAAAAAAAAAATATAACTCTGTTTTGCCCCTTATAAAAGGAAACAAACTACAAACAGTTGGATGAATTGATAAAAATTCAACCCCTACATTAGAGGGCAGCTCCTCATATGATTTACAATGAAATTACTATACAAATGATATGCTAATAATTTTTACCAGAAAGCATTGAAAGGCTTCACCATTCATTCATCAACATCAATAAATGCCTTTAGAACTGTAAACATAGAAAATTTTCTAAAAGAATATTTTAAAGAGAGTTCATAGACTCTAATTTATAATCATGTTCATGGTATAAATTCAAAGCATATAAAAGGCTCAACAACAGTGAAAGTTGATTGATACTCTCTTACGCCTCACAGGGTGAGGGGGATCAAGCAAATCAATATGTGTGAGTCTTCTAACAACTAATGATAAGCATGAATTGAGGAAAATACAAAGATAACCAATCATAGAATTATATCATGCCCATAACAATTTTCTTAAGAAAAATTATTAATCTTCAAACACACAAATTCAAAGTTTGAATAACATAGCCCTTCATTGATAATCAGCCATTGTATTTTCAAACAACTCATATGAGAACCAAAATATTATCTACTCCTCCTAAAATCACAGTTTTCAAACCCCTTACAAAAACAAGCTTTGGAGCTTAAATAGCCTCCAGGCTCATAGTTTTTACATAATCAAATTACATTTTACTTTTGATTAAAGTTAAAGAAACCATTTATAACAACAGGAAAGAAAACTAAATCCATAGCCAATGTGAGGCTGACACCTCATCTTTGGATTAACTATGCTTCCACTTTGGCAGAAGAGGTTACGGATCTGTCCTACTTTGTCGTAGAACCATGTCATTCCAAGTGCACCGTCGAGAATTTCAAGATGACCTAAAAATAAGGAAGACCAATGTGTTGGATTCTCTACTTCCACACCTCTTTTTCCATGTTTACCTATGCTACTTTTGACTTGTGAACCTCTAAATGGTCAGAACAGACTATGAGCATCGATTCGATCCTTTCCACCTTTGGGAAGTCATCCGTGGTAAAATATTTTGTTATCTAAATGAAATGAATCCTCTCTTGAAAGACCTTGGTCATGTCCACAACTTCCTGAATTGTCTTGGAGCCATCCTTCATGAGCTAGATGTCAATGCATTTGAGATCCTTAAACATCGTATCGATCAACTCTATCAATCCTCTGAGCAATTAGGTAGATTCTTCATGACCTTGCTTGATGATCGAGTTGCACCACTCCACATTCTTCCTTGACACATACAATACATTGTTATCTAGGTTCTCTACCATTTTTTCAGCTAGGAATTTCATCACCCCATATTTCTATACATCATTCATTTTTGCAAGGACTTCTACCCATTTGATCCTTTCCTTCTCCCAAGCCACCATTTATAGTTCTAGTTCCTTGCTCACAGTTTCTACATCTTTATAAACTTTCATGAGATTAACGATATAATCTAATCCTTGTTGTATTATTAAGTCCAACCATTTATTGAACATTTATGTGACTACTTTGTTCCTTTGTACCTATTCTAACATTTTCTGGTTCATGAGAGATTTAGGGTCAAATGATACCGATATCTATGACAATGGTTGGGGGTTTGGATTGTGGATGACATTTCTATACTCAGTCATCTGGGTAACAACTTGCTTTAGTTCTCTTTTGTCTTTTCCATAATTCAACGTTCTTCATTTCATGGATTATTCCAAATGCCTAACATCCACATCATGTGAAGCAACTCCCAAATCTATCTTCTCCACTATAAAATCCTCCTCAATAGATTTGTCTGCATCATTTCCTAGAATTGGTTTGGCTATTTCAGTCCTCCAATGACCTATTTCTCCATCTACTTCAATCATTGCCTATGTTTTGAGTTTCTTTGGCTTTGATGCCTTTCCCAAACATCTACTAACCATGTCCTTCATTGGGATTGTAACTAGCACCACATTCAATTTCTTTCCAACAACAACTTCCAACCATTGTGGTGCGTTTGTAGGCTATTTAGGTGGAGGCGTTGTCTGCATATCTGGTGAACTGACAATGGCCAAGGTGTTCATGGGATCTTGTCACATTTCCTCTTTCTTACTCCTGTCTATTTCTTGCATCTCAAGCTTATCTCGATTGTGTAGATCCATTATTTCCTCAAGCCCTTCACTAGGGTCTAGGTCTACAATAAAATGTTTCAAAATGGGCTCCCTACTCTTCTTTTTACTCCTGGACCAAGTTACTTGAGCAACTGGGAGACCGGATGGTGACCTCTTTGATCTCCTAGGTTGAATTTTCTCAACAATAGGTCTTGAAACACCATCAACATTAGCAATTTTGTTAGTGGAAGAAATGGGAGATTGAGTCATAATGTGTGAATCAATTCTTAGTTCATGTGAGAACATGTGAGGTCTCTCCTTAAACTTTTGGTTTCTTAACCATCTTTCTATTCTCCTCACAACATTGAAGGTTCTAGTTTGAATACTGTCATCCTCCTTGTTATTCCAATCAATTTTGGGAATTACTTTTCCTTGAACCTCTGTGTCAAACTCAAGATCTAAAACATCTTCTCATGTATCTTTTGATACTCCACATATATTAATTGGAAGCTTCATGGTAATTATTTGTTGCAGAGTGAACCTTGACCACAATCTTCTCTTTACCTAATACTCATCACTACAGTTCTCCCAATAATCCTCCAACTGAGGCTCATGACAAAAATGACTATCTACATTTAGGTTTTCAATAGCATAACCCTTATTGTCAAACTTTCACCTTGAAACATATGGCTATAGGTTGATACTTTTAAATTCTAATTACAAGTTCGCGATGCTTGATACAGATTTGTAGCTATAGTATCTAAGTTCAATAGGGAATACAACTCTAGACTCGCCCTCTGTTCCCAATCTTTTATCAATGTAAGATAGTTGTCTGCTTACCTCTATAAGGACATAGCTGTCAAAAGAATACCTAGGAAGCTTGAATGGTTGGCCCTCAAAACTACCAACCTATAGGTAAGTAAACTTGGAAAATTGAATAAAGAAGCTAGCATATATGCTCATGAATTTGATTGCTTCAACACACATTCTCCTATTTTCATCCCCCTAGAGTTCAAATGAAAGTTTTGCTACGAAGACTCCATTCCACCTATGAATTTGCTCAGCATGTCTTTGTTGCTACAAAAGGGGTAATAATTATACACCCTCATCACGTCTATCCAAGGTTCATTAGGAAAAGCATGACAATTCCTTGTACATGCCAGTATGTAGAAAAGATAGGAAGAAATAAAAACCTGACATTCCCACAAAATTGCATGATCCTTCATGAAGTCTCTGCGCAATTACCTAAGACCAATCGAGATATATGTCACCGGATAAAACCACCTGGATGATAAAGTACATCCAATCCTCCATGTAGAAGGAATGTGAGTTTCTCTTTACTCTGTTCAAAAGTATCACAATATCCCGCTCAGGGGATTCGGTAGCCATGACCCTGCTTTCAGAATTTTTCAGGAGCCAATTCCTAGCAATTATGCTCCTATACTTGCTCTTCTTTTCCGAGAAATAGGCATACAAATTATCAATGGTCTAGTCCTCAAATTCATCTTTGTGCAGAATTCCCATTGTCAACATTATCATTTCTCTATTGATATTGACTAGCAACTCACCATTACTAGTTCTGATGCGTCTGTTCTATGTATCATATATGTTCATGCAAGCAATCACAAAATCTGGACACGGTGTGACAAGAGGGAATGCAGTAGCTTCCACCAGACCACTTTTCACCATTTTCTCCATCAATGAACCAGTTTGACGGTTCTTGGCTCTTTCTAGGAAATCCCCTAAATCTACATGAACAAAGGAGGTGTCTTCTAGTTCTAGTAAAATACTCACTAGGCACGAGGTCTGACCAAGCTTTGCCAATATTGGCCTCATACTTCCTATCTATACTTCTAACCAAGAAATTCTAAAACAAGGCAGAATCCTACTCCAACAATTTAGAGATTTTTCTTTCTATACTGATAAATCTTCAAAACTTAAAGAAACACATCTTAGGAGGAATCATCTGAACTTACTCGTTACCACCATGAAAACTAGAAATTCCTCATGAAATCAGAGTTGGTTTTACATTCAGCGCCTCCAATTTTCTCAAGTATGGCAACTACAACCCTCTCAACTATGGAAATAAATTCATACATTTCCCTCAATCAGACGAGAAAATATCTATAAAGCCACACACACTTCATCATGATTTATGCAAGTGTGTGAAGTAATAGTGAAATGACTAAAATCTAACTTCTTAATTATCCATCACTTCCACACAAGTAATTGATGCACTCATGATTACTTTCCATATTTAGAATTTTAAATTTCTGAATAAGAGAATATTCCTTCTTGTCTCAGTGCTTTCATTTTCATCAAAATGCCTTAGAGTTAGTTTTGAAATGAACTCATGAACCTTGAACCATTTGACAAAAAGTTCAATGGTTCAAGTTCATTTAAGAAATACAACACTAGGTGAGAGACACACAACAATACTAGGAATGAGTGACAAAAATGACTATTAAACAAATACCTTGAACCATTTGAACCGCTTGAGATTTGGTTCAAGGTTCAAGACTGGAAACCAAATTAAATCATATGGGCCCACGCTCGTTATATAACGATACATTGCCATGACTCACAAAAGGCATTTTGAACCTCAAACCATTTGACAAAGGCGCACTTGCTCACACAACAACAAAGACCACAAGTGACTCTCTTATAAATGCGCTTTGAACCTTGAACCTTTTGAACTTTTTAGAAAGAGTTCAATGGTTCAAGTACAAAGGGAAAAAAATGACCCGATGCAAGTAAAGGAAAAAAAAGGAAACCCACAAGTATGAACATTCAAACAGGCTAACATCTATTTTGACTGGGGACTAGAACTATGAAGGAACTACAAATGAACTCCATAATCTCTGATTTCGTAACCAGACTATTTAAAGACTCAAACAAAAACAAAAACAGAAAAGACACACAACTGCAAATCAACCAAACACTATATACAAAACCATGAGGGACTCTCATTTATAGTTGATATAATTTCAAATCTTGACCATTATAGGTCAGGGGGGGAACAGTACCATCGAGATTTGCAAGTTTGTAATAATTTGGTCCTTTTACCTCATGAATCAAGAACGGTCCTTTCCAGAGTAATTCAAACTTTGCATGCGCTCCTTTGGGTTCTCTTCTTCTATCATAGAGCAATACTTGGTCGCCTAGCATGAACTTGTGTGACCTTGATTGCTTGTCGAATATCCTCTTCACCCTCATTTGGTGCTCTGTTATCCGGTCCACTAGTTTATCCCTTTCTTCATCAATTCTCATCAAGTGCATAATCTTCTTTTCTAGAGAATTCTATAAATAAGCGTCTTCAATGACAGTTTGTAGCTTAGTAGCTACCAGTTCCAAAGGAAGTGCTACTTGAGCACCTACACCGTAGACCAGTTCAAACAGAGACATCCCAATAGCCCTCTTTGGCGATGTATGGTTAGCCCAAAGGGCTTCATACAGTTTTTTATGCCAATCCTTAAAATTTTCACTCACTAATTTTTTCATGATAATGATGAGGTTTTTATTACTTGATTCAGCCTGACCATTTCCCTGAGAATAATAATCGAAATATTGAGAAAGGGAGATTACATGGTTATATCAAAATAAAGAAATTTTAGCAGAAGAGAAATTAGTAGCATTTTCAGCCACAATTTTTAGCGAGACCCCAAATCGAACCAAGATGTTCTCTTTCAGAAAATTACAAACAACCTCTGAGGATGTCTTTCATACTAGAATAGCCTCAACCCATTTAGTAAAATAATTAATAGCTATCAATATATGGGTGTCTGCTTCACTAGAGGTAGGTGTCAAGGGACAAATGAAATCAAAATCCCATTGTTTGAAGGGTTCATCTACAACCATGGGTCAGAGTGGTAATGCTGCAAGCTGCGGTTTACCTATGCACAACTTACATTTTTCACACTTGGCCACCCATGCATATGCGTCCCTGAACATTTATGGCCAATAATAATAGTTTGTTAAGATCTTGTAAGTAGTCATCATTGAAGAAAAATGACCGCCAAAGGCTTCGTCATGAAATTTTTTCAAAACAGACTCTTCGAGTGATTTATCAACACAATGCAAGAAGGTCCCATCCAATCCCCTCTTATATAATACATCATTAAAAATGACATATTTTTTTTTTTATGCTCATTAGAATCTTTTAGTCTCAAGTTCCTCTTCTCGTTTGAAGAAATACATTCTAGGGAATCTCCACATGTCAAGTAATAAGCAACATCTACAAACCAGGAATCTTGAAGACCAACAAATAGGACTAAGGGCAATTCCTCTATCACTTCCTCCTTACTCTCAGCAATTAGCTTGCACAAACCCTACCCTCTTACCAACTTCCTGGGCCTAATGTCTAAATTGAACTCTTGAATTTTTTACACCCAGGAGGCTCTATCATTCATTCCTATGTCTTGTTGTGTCAATATGCTCTTGACTGCTGAATGAGGCACATAGACAATAGCGTGGGAATGGAGAATATAATACGTAAACTATTTTACTGCCTTCACAACTGCATATGCTTTCTTTTCCATTATTGAATACTTCAATTCATTCTTTTTCAGTGGCATGCTCATGAATCATATTGGGAATTCATCATTATCCTCATTATTCTGTAATAAAATCCCCGACATAGTGTGCTCTAAGGCATATCAGTAGATAAAAATATCTTTACTAAAATCAGGATTAACCAGAACAGGTGCCTAACCAATAGCATCCTTTATTGAGGCCAACACTTTCTTCCCTTCCTCATTCCATTTGAAAGGTTATTTTTCACTCATCAAATTCATGATATATCTAGTATTCGCTGCAAAATCTAGGATGAACCTCCTTAGAAAATTTACCTATTTGAAGAAGTATCTAACGACATTCCTACTTGATGGTAGAGTTAGTTGTTGAATTTCTCTTACCCTTTTAGGGTCTACTTTCACCCCTTCCTTAGAAACAATATGACCAAGCAACTTACCCTCTGTGACCCCAAACATTGATTTCTTTGGGTTTAAGGATACCCCATGCTTGTGGCACCTCTACAACACTTGTCTTAGGTCCCGCAGGTGATTCTTTCTTCTTTTTGAGAATACTGTTAAGTCATCCAGATATACAATGATGATCTTATCCTTTAAGTGAACAAAGGATAAATCCGTAGCACACTGAAATGTCACTCCTGCATTAATCAAACCGAGGGGCATTCAGTTATATGCAAATGTACCCCAGGGAGTAATAAAGGAATTTTTATATTGATCATCTTGCTAAACACTAATCTGATTATATCCTAAAAATCCATCAAGCATGGACATCATCTCTGACCCTCAAACTATTCGTAGAATGTGGTCCATGGCTGGCAATGGATAGTTGTCTTTTAGGCTAGCTTGGTTTTGATTTCTAAAATATATGTAGATCCTTATTTCTCTATTTTTCTTTCTAATAGGTAAAATATTAGCTATCCATGTAGAATGATGGATGGGGTATATAATCCTAGATTTTAACATCTTATCTACTTCTCGAAATATAGCCTCAGCTACTTTTGGATTGAAGCTTCTAAGATTTTTTCTGAAAGGGATTACTCTAGGTTTCAGGGGAACCTGATGCTATAATTTTACTTCTCTTATATTTTTAAGATCGTCATAGCACCAAGCAAACACGTCCTTGAAATCCAATAGGAGACTAATGAATCTCTCCTTTTCTACAGGCATACAAGACTTTCCCAGATTGATATATTTGGGTTCATTCTCAGTACCAATGTTGATCTTTTTGTAACCTCTAATATCCTGAACCTTAGGGGACTTGTCACCTTTATTCTTCTTGTAGGTGTTATGATGATCAAACAAATGCTCTAATGAAACTATCCCTTTAGGGATCTTGTTTCCTATCAACTACATGATTCCATTAGGCAACTCCTTGGCTCGTTCTGGTGAAAATTCTTTGCACTCTGGATATGAACCTTCAAAATACATGGCAGAAAACATGTCTACACTTTGCATAAAATTATTGATTTATTTATCACTTTCAAACACCTGCCAAAAATCAGAGTTGTCTTGGACACTGGGCTGATATATCAACTCTACCTTGTAAATATCAACAACAAATTCAGGATATGGGACAAGCAATGAAGCTAAGACTGCTAATGAATCTACTTTTGAATTTAGTTCCTTGGGTATTTCTTCAATGGAAAACACATCAAAATATTTGATTTCATCCCAAACTCTATTCCGATGGTGTTTTAACCTTTCATTTTTAATACTAAACAGCCCTCTGACCTATTTTACAATTAGTTCAGCATTTCCTTTAACTCGCAAGAGTTTCACTCCCAATCTCTTAGCTTCGGCTAAACCTAACAACAAAGCCTCAGACTTAGTCGTATTGTTGGTATTTTTTAATTATAATTTAAAAGAAAAAGGAAAATTATTGCCAGAAGGTGGGATTAACACTACCCCTGCACTAGACCCTAACGCTACACAACTACCATTAAAATCCATTAACCACGGGCTTTCTTTTCCCTTAGGTTGAGATGAATCTTCCACTACCTCATTATCAGACAAAGTCATGTATTTTCCAAATTGACAATCAAGATATAAAATCTGGGCTCTAGGGTCATCAGATGGGAAAACAATGAATTTAGACTTTGGTTCAGGCTGCAGGATGACTTGTTGTTTTCCAACAAGAATTGTGGCTTGGGACCAATCCATTTTAATTTCACCACCTAAATTGCTATAGAAAGTATGACTTAGCAGCATGCCATAGCTAGTTGGAATGTCATCTGTCAAAATAGTCAACTTGATTCTTTTATCCAAGTGAGAAGCAAGAACTACTTGAGCATCCTTAATTTGACCTAGCAGAGGAATTTGTTTTAAATTCATAGAATAGCATCTGCCAAAGGTTTTGGTCAAGGATAAGCCTTATGCTTTGGCTACTGCAGAAGGCGTTATATTGTCAGATGCACCTGAATCTATAATACAATTATTCAACCTATGACCATTTATGAATAATGATATGTAAAAGGGTTTTGGTTTTGACTCAAGGGTAGGTATAGAATCATCTATTTGAAGAGCATTTATTTCAGGTATGTTTACATAAACCAAAGAATGAACCAATTCATTACTATGTCAGGGCAATATGGCATTTACTAATGTTGTGTCCCATTGGCTCATTGTACATTATTCCCTTTTACGAAATATACAAGCCTGTCTAGTTCTTTAGGATTTATCTTAAGATACTCAACACGTGTAATTTGAATTTGTGAAGATTTACAAAATTCTATAATATCAAATGAACTTTCTTTTTCAACGGGCCTTAAAAATGAGGGTTCTTGCAACTTTTGATCATTATTATGAAATTTTAAGTCAATCCCCTTACCTTTAAAAGCCACAACTTACGATGAAGAAGCACCCTGAGGTTTTATATTTTGTTGATTTATTGTGAGCACAACACATCAAGGATCTTCTAAAGTAATCGAACTATCACCTCCTCTTTCTGAATCTGACTCGTACTCAAGAAAATGGATTTAAGAGTCACTTGGTTGCTTTAAAGATTCTTCTTCACCCCACTCATTTGACTTATCTTTGGAAATCACCAATTATGTGTAATGAACCATCTCAGGACAGGAACTTCCATCATGTTCATCAGTGAGATGAAAAACACACATACCCCCTTTAGGTGGCGGTGCTTCAATTGCTAATCTTTGCTCAGAAGGGGGTAATTGTAGAGTCTTGTTCCCATAGCCCAAAGACTGGTTTGTATTCCTTCTAAGTACATCTTGATAGGGAGATGGGTATGAGGTACTGTCTTTAGGCAATTGTCTTTTAAGAGTAATCACATCATTCATTAGTCACTGGATTACAAGGTCAGAAGAAGTAGAAGATTAGGCAATGGGTGTATGTACTTCTCTTTTCCATTTACCTATCATGATTAAATCATCTTCCAACTCAACTACAAGTGTTTTGGTAGCATTTAAATCTGCAACTCTTTGCCTACAAATAAGGAAACCTATTTCTGAAGGCATAGAATTGATAAAGAAACACTTAAGATTATCATTTGAGGACTTTTGATTAACTGGAATTTTGTGCACAATCTTATCAAATTTTGCTACAAAGTCCCTCATAGACTTGGGAATTTCTTTCTTTAACTGGGCCAATTGAGCAATGAGAGAATGTTCATCTTCAACCACTTTGAATCTTACCTCAAATCTTGTTTTTTAGATCTTGCCAGGTTGTTATCACACTATTTGGTAAGTGATAAAACCAATCTGCTCCTACTCCAGTTAGTGTCTAAACAAACAATCTCACAATGACATCTTCGTGTTGAACTACTATTATCCCACAAGCCACATTGAATGCATTGTGGTGTTCATCAATGGTGATTTTTCCATCCTAACTAAATTCTGGAAATTGATCCCTAGCTCCATTGGGTAAGGGGTTGAGATTCAAACCTAAGTTCAATGGACCTACAACAGCCCCCCAAGGATTATTTACTACCATTGGAAGTATGATATTGAGTGGAGTCAGGTTGATTATATTTGGTAAAGCAATACCATGCAAGGTCAGAGCTTGACAAACTGAGGGCACAAGAGATGATGGTGATGGGGAAGGGGGCCTACTTCTTTCTCTTCTTTGAGGTGAAAAGGTGGGTTGAAAATTTAGGTTTTGTAACTCCTGAAAGATAGAATCAACTACCCCCTCCCTTATTTGGGACCTAGTATCTCTCCTTGACTCCAGTCTTGCAACTAGTTGACCAATCTTATAATTTGAATCCCCAGCAGAGTCACCAAAAATTTGTTGGTAAAAATATTTGTCCCTTTCTTGAAATCTTAACAATTATCTTCCTTAAGCAAAAAAAAAAAATTCTTTGTTTCGTCCCTTATAAAAGGAAACAAACTACCAACAGTTGCATGAATTGATAAAAATTCAATCTCTGCATTAGAGGGTAGCTCCTCATATGATTTACAATGAATTTACTATATAAATGCTATGCTAATACTTTTTACCAGAAAGCATTGAAAGGCTTCATCATTCATTCATCAACACAAAAAAATGCTTTCGGAACTGTAAACATAGAAATTTTTTTGAAAGAATATTTTAAAGAGAGTTCAAAGACTCTAATTTACAATAATGTTCACGATATAAATTCAAAGCATAGAAAAGGCTCATCAGTACTAAAATCTAATCGATACTCTCCCATGCCTCACAAGACAAGGGGGATCAAGAAAATCAATATGTGCGAGTCTTCTAACAACTAATAATAACCATGAATTGAGGAAAATACAAAGATAACCGATCACAGAATTATATCATGTCCATAAAAAATTTCTCAAGAAAAATTATTAATCTTCAAACACACATATTCAAAGATTGTATAACATAGCCCTTCATTGATAATCAACCATTGTATTTTCAAACAACTCATATGAGAACCAAAATATTATTGTCCGCTCCTAAAATCAAAGTTCTTGGACCCCTTACAATGACAATCTTTTCAGCTTAAATAGGTTCCACACTCATAGTTTTTACATCATCAAATTACATTTTAATTTTGATCAAAGTTAAAGAAACTGATTATAACAACATGAAAGAAAACTAAATCCACAGCCATTGTGAGGCTCACACCTCATCTTTGCATTAACTATGCTTCCACTATGACAGAAGAGGTTACGGATCTGTTCTACTTTGTCGTAGAACCACTCCATCCCAGGTGCACCACCGAGAAGTTCAGGATGACCTAAAAATAATGAAGACCAATGTGTTGGATTCTCTTCTTCCACATCTCTTTGTTCATGATTACCTGTGCTACTTTTGCCTTGTGAACCTCCAAATGGTCAAAATAGACTATGAGAATGGATTTGATCCTTGCCACCTTTGAGAAGTCATCTGTGGTGAAAGATTTCGTTATCTGAATGAATTGAATGCTCTCCTGAAAGACCTTGGTCATGTCCATAGCTTTTTCAATTGTCTTGGTGCCATCCTTGATGAGCTAGATGTCAATGCATTTGAGATCCTTCTACATCATATCAATCAAGTCTGTCAATCCTCTAAGCAATTTGGTAGATTCTTCATGACCTTTCTTGATGATTGAGTTGCACCACTCCACATTCTTCCTTGACACATACAATACATTGTCATCCAGGTTCTCTACTAGTTTTTTAGCCAAGAATTTCATCACCCCATATTTTTGTACATCGTGCATTTGTGTAAGGATTGCTACCAATTTGATCCTTTCCTTTCCCAAGCCACCATTTCCAGTTCTAGTTCCTTGCTCATAGTTTTTGTGTCTTTATAAAATTTCACCAGATTAACGATATAATCTGATCCCTGTTGTATTATTAGGTCCAACCATTTATTGAAAATATTTATGACTACTTTGTTTCTTTGTACCTAGTCTAACATTTTCTAGTTGGCCAAAGATTTAAGATCAAATGATACTGGTATCTATGACAATGGTTGGGGGTTTGTATTGTGGATGACATTGATATACTCAACCATCTAGGTAACAAATTTTTTCAGTTCTCTTTTGTCTTTTTCATACTTCCACATTCTTGAGATTATTCTTTTCGTGGATGATTCCAAATTCCTAACATCCATAGCACGCGAAGAAACTCCCAAATCAATCTTATCCACTGTAAAATCCTCCTTAGTAGCTTTGTCTGCATCCTTTCCTGAAATTGGTTTGGCTATTTCAGTCATCTAGTGAGTTGTTGCTTCATCTACTTCAATCATTTCCTATGTTTTGAGTTTCTCTAGATTTGATGCATGTCCCAAACATCTACTAACCATGTCCTTCATTGGGATTGTAATTAACACCACACTCCATTTATTTCTAACAACAATTTCCAACCATCGTGGTGCATTAAAGACTCTTTAGGTGGAGGAGTTGTTTGCACATCTAGTGAAGTGACAATGACCAAGGTGCTCATGGGATCTTGTCAGATTTCCTCTTCCTTAGTTATTTCCATTTCTTGCATCTCAGGGTCATCTTGATTCTATAGAACCATTGTTTCCTCAAGCTCCTCACTAGGGTCTAGGTCTACAACAACTTGTTTCAGAATGGGCTCCCTACTCTTCTTACTCCTGGACCAAGTTACTCAATAAACTATGAGACCAGATGGTGACCTCTTTGTTCTCCTAGGTTGAATTTTCTCAACAATAAGTCTTGAAACACTTGGAACATTAGCAAGTTCATTAGTGGAAGAAATGGGAGATTGAGTCACAATGTGTGAATAATTTCTTAGTTCATGCGAGGACATGTGAGGTCCCTCAAACTTTTGGTTTCTCAACCATCTTTTCATTCTCCTCACAACGTTGAATGTTCTAGTTTGAATACTATGATCCTCCTTTTTATTCCAATCAATTTCTAGAATTAGTTTTCCTTGAACCTCTGTGTCAAACCCAAAATCTAAAACATCTTCTCTTGTATCTTCTGATACTCCAGATATATTAATTGGAAGCTTCATAGTAATTATTTGTTGTAGAGTGAACCTTGACCACAATCTTCTCTTTACCTCATACTCATCACTCCAGCTCTCCCAATAATCCTCCAACTAAGGCTCATGACAAAAATAACTATCTACATTTGGGTTTTCAATAGCATAACCCTTACTATCAAACTTTCACCTTGCCACTTATGGTTGTAGGTTCATGCTTTTGAATTCTAATTCCAGGTTCAGGGCGTCTGATATAGATTTGCAACTATACTATCAGAGTTCAATAGGGAATACAACTCCAGAATCACCCTTTGTTCCCAATCTTTTATCAATGTAAGCTATATGCCTTCTTACCTTTATAAGAACATATCTTTTAAAATCATACCTATGAAGCTTGAATGTTTCACCCTCAAAACCACCTACCTGTAGGTAAGTAAACCTGGGAAATTGAATAGAGAAGCTACGATATATGCTCATGAATTCAATTGCTTCAACAAACATTCTACTATTTGCATCTCCCTGGAGTTCAAAAGAAAGTTTTCTTGCGAAGACTCCATTCCACCTATCAATTTTCTCGGCATGTCTCTATTGTTGTAATAGGGGGTCATAATTATACACCCTTATCTCTTCTATCTAAGGTTCATTAGGCAAACTAGGCCAATCCCTTGTACAAGACAATATGTAGAAAAGATAGGAAGAGATATGAAAACCTAACATTCCTACAAAATTGCTCAATCCTTCATGAAGTCTCTCTATAATTACCTAAGACCAATCGAGATATCTCTCACCAGATAAAACCACCTGGATGAAAAAGTACATCCAATCCTCCCAGTAGAAGGAATGCGAGTTTCCTTTTACTCTGTTCAAAAGTATCATGATATCCTACACTTCTGTAATGAAATGCTCTCTAGGCAAGGGCTTTGGTAGCCATGACCCTCCTTTATGAATTTTTACGATCCAATTCTTAGCAATTACACTCATGTACTTGCTCTTCTTTTTAGAGAAATAGGCATATGAATTCCCAATGGTCCAGTCCTCATATTCATCCTTGTGCAGAATTCCCATTGCCACCATTATCATTTCTCTATTGATACTGACTAGATAAACTCACCATTGCTAGTTCTGATGCATCTATTCTTTGTATCATATATGTTCATGCAAGCCATCACCAAATCCAGACATGGTGCGACCAGCAGGAATGCACTAGCTTCCACCTGACCGCTTTTTCATTATTTTCTCAATTAATGAACTCGTTTGAGGGTTCTTGGCTCTTTCTAGGAAATCCCCTAAATCTACATGAATCAAGGAGGTGTCTTCTAGCTATGGTAAAATACTCACGAGATAGGACGTCCAACCAAGCTTTGGCAATATTAGCCTCATACTGTATATCTATACTTCTAATCAAGAAATTCTAAAATAAGGGAGAATCCTACTCCAACAATTTAGAGATTTTTCTTTCTATACTGATAAATCTTCAGAACTTAAAGAAACACAGCTTAGGAGGAATCATGTGAACTTACCCGTTACCACCACAAAAATTGGAAATTCCTTAGGAAATCAGAGCTGGTTTTACCTTTGGCGCCTCCAATTTGCTCAAGTATGGCAGTTGTAACCCTCTCAACTGTGGAAATAAATTCATGATTTCCCTAAATCAAACGAGAAAATATATGTAAAGCCACACACACTTCTTCATGATTTACCCAAGTGTGCGAAGTAACGGTGAAACTCCTAGAATCTGGCACCTTCTTAATTATCCATCACTTCTGCACAAGTAATTGCTGCACTCATGATTACTTTCCATATTTAGAATTTTAAATTTCCAAGTAAGGGAATATTCCTTCTTGTCGTGGTGCTTTCATTTTCATAAAAAATCCTTAGAGTTCATTTGGAAATGAACTCATGAACCTTGAACCATTTGACAAAAAGTTCAACGGTTCAAGTTCATTTAAGAAATACAACAGTGGGTGAGTGGTACGCAACAATACCAAGAACGAGTGACAACAATTACTATTAAACAAAAACCTTGAACCATTTGAACCGCTTGAGATTTGGTTCAAGGTTCAAGACCAGAAACCAAATTAAAATATATGGGCCCATGCTCATTATACAATGATACATTGTTGTGACTTAGAAAAGGAATTTTGAACCTTGAACCATTTGACAAAAAGTTCATAGGTTCAAAACTTCAAGATGTAAAATAAAAGTGCACTTTCCCACACGACGACAAAGACCAAAAGTGACTCTCTTCTAAATGCGCTTTGAACCTTGAACCTTTTGAACTTTTTAGAAATATTTCAATGGTTCAAGTACGAAGGAAAACAAATGACCCAATGCAAGTAAAGCCACAAAAAGGCAACCCGTGAGTATGAACATTCAAAAGAGAAAATTGCAAGGAGGGTTAACAATATTTTTATTTAATTTCATTCTTGAGTTGAAGGAAACATACGTTATTCACATGTTGTTGAATCAATAAAGTGTTGCAGTGATTCAAAGAGATAATTTATTTTGATGTAACTCCTTTGAAGGATTAATATAAGCCTTAGATCTCATTGGTTATAGACTTTTTTCTCGTAAGGGTTTGTTTCTCCACATAATTCTTGAGTTATGATTTTCATTTATTTTGGCATCGTTGTTATCTATTTATTGGGGAGGGGATGCCATTCCTAGAGTGTTTGATTGGGTTTCTTTCTACAATCGCAGTGTGTTGTTTTTTCTTGTAGATTCAGATTCGGTGCAATAAGATATCATGGCTAGCTCATATCACTTGGATATTAAAAATTTCAATGGTCATAATTATGAGATTTGGAAGCTAAAGCTGGAGGATCTCTTGGGAAAAAGAGATACATGGATTGTTAAAGAGGAGAAGGTAGATACTATGTTAGACGAAAATTGGAAAAAATGTTTTTGATATTATTCATTTGTGTTTAAATGATTTTGTTCTATTAAATGTTTCAAATGAGAGTAATGGATATAAATTGTGTAATAGAATTGAAAATATTTACCAAACTAAGAGTCTCTTTAACAAGTTATTTCTCACTAATACATTTGGCTTGAAATTTTGACGAAGGTTTCTGATGAAGAAGGCATATTGTGACCAAATTTGATTTTTTTTTGAAAAAATGCCCACATTCATCAGAATTCCGACGATAATTCAACATTTTGTTTTGACAGAGAAGGAATTGGCAATGAAATTTGTGTTTTTTTTAAAAAGTGCCCGCGTTTGTCGAAATTCCGACGACCGCGGGCATTATTTAAAAATACCAAAAAAAACCAAGTCATTTGAGAAACATTAATTTTGCCTCTTCATCTCATTGACCTCTACAATAGTCACAAAAAAAATGGGCATTACAAGGAGGGAAATAGTTCTGGATTGTGGTGCCACCAAGATCCGGTTGAAGAAAAAAGGTAGGGTAATAAACTAATTCATTCAAGAAATGATTTCTTGAAGAAAAAATTGCTATGCTTGTGACATTGTGTCAAATTTTCTTTATGTAGTGATGAAATTGTTTGAAATATACATAGGAGGTTGCATATGTGTTGGTTGATGATCAAGTTTTATCTTTATTATAATGAATTTTCCTTCTCATAATTTTTTTTCCCTAGCTCATATTCAGTCTGGTAGAAAAAGAGAAAAATAAGATTTATTTGGATGGTTGATCAAATGAAATGATCAATTATCCTATTTAGAGACATAAAATCTTAGGGCAGACCCTAGTTAAGGATTGGGATGACATAAACCTACGTGATCAAATAGGGTAGAACACAGATTGTGCCACTCTTGTATTCGACATCTGTTGGAAGTGGCCTGAATGTAGGCTCTAGCTAAGGAGCTTACCCTGGGTATGGATGCTAATATATATGGTTGTGATTAAAATGCCTTGCTACAGGACCGTCAGACCACTGTGTAGTGATCGAGTGGCATTTTTTGTCGATGTTTTGGAAGGGAGGATAAGCATATCATGATAGGAAGGTAGTATAAAATGGAAGTTGAGAGGCATAAGGTTATGAGATGTGGGTTAGGATAAGATAGGAGGTAAGTGATGAAGGATGTAATGGTGAAAGAGTAAGTTAGGATATGTTAGGGGAAACAATGAACTCTTTTGTGAGCTAATTTAATAGGTGAATCCCTCACAAAATGCATTGCTCTAAACCAGATCAATTTTGATCTAGATTAACTTATTTGTAAAAATACTCACAAATATTTCCCACTCTACACTTCATGCCTGAAATTCCACTTAATTCAACACCAAACATTTAGTTTTCCCACAAATTCTTACTAAAACTACTATTAACAATAAAATTAGGAACAAACAGACAATTTGAATACTTTAAACTTAAAGTTAATGAATCTTGACTTATCTTAGCCATGTCAAAACTAGGGGAAGCAAAAAGATTCAAATTTCTTTCTCTCAAAATTGAGTCTTAACCTCATTTAACCACATTTATTAACACTTCAAATGATCACTTATCCCAATTACATCAAGTTATTCACCTAGGGTACAAATTTCAAGGCACATGGAATAAGGAGACACCTTAAAAAGTGCACAACATATTCCAATTATAAGTTAGACCATGATACCAATGGACAAAGTGCCAAGGTTATGGTCCGAAAAAAATGGGGCACATCCAAGATTTACCTTTATTGATAGATCTTAAGAATGTGTTTCACGCAACCCTTAATTCATATCAAATTAAAGGATGCCCATAAACTTACCCATGATTTTCTATGAAAACAACAACAAAAGCTTTAAAATATGTAGGAACTCTCCTGAAAACTATTTGCTGCAAACTAGTGAGCGACTATCTAATGCAACCCCAACAATGATAGGGCAAATTCCAGATAAAGGTTCAATTCCCTCACCAAAAAAATATTATATTTTGATCTCATTGTAGAAAAATTCAAAAATATTTCTTGCCCCAAAATTATTGAGTATCAACCATATTTAACAAGCTACATGAATTATCTAAAAGATCACTTGATCTATTTTACTTTATTTTGACATAGCATAGCCAACCATGAGTAGTAGCTCAAAATGTTATCAAAGCTAGGTTAGGTTTGGAGCCCCAAAAACCTATAATGTGTCTATAATGGGTGTTCAAAATAATCTACACTCAAGCCACAATGGAATGGTAAGAAAGGGGGCGGTAGCTCAATGGTAGAGAAATTTATTAACAAATAGAATGCCTTAAGTTGGATTCCTAGCTATTTTATGAGTACTAGCTTAACATTCTCATGCGTAAATAACATCTACTCCCACTACCATAGATCCAACTTCCAACATTTCTCCTTCCACGACCTCTAGTCACCTTCATGTACCATAGCCACTAGTGCCACAACTTTAGTATGAAATATAATTCACTTATCACCCACCATATGGCCTATTTATCAAATTTATTTCTTCTACATATAAAAGCCATATGCACCGAATGGAATGACAATTGGTAGATTTAAAAGCCGTTTACTGTGTAGAGATCGAGTGTCATTTTTTGTCGGTGTTTTTGAAGGGAGGATAAGTGTATCGTGATAGGAAGGTGGTATAAAATGGAAGTTGAAAGGTATAAGTTTATGAGGTGTGGGCTAGGATAAGATAGGGAGGTAAGTGATGAAGGATGTAATGGTGAAAGAGTAAGTTAGGATATGTTAGGTATTTGGAAGGTAGGAAAGTGAATGGGGGGAGATAAAAGGATGTGAATGATGGAATGGGGTTAGGTAGGTGAAGTTAAAGTAAATGTGTATGAGGTTAAGGTTTAGGATAGGATGTAGGAAAGTGAAGGAAATTAAGAGAGGGGATATGAAAGGTATTAATGATAGGAAGTGAGGTAAAGGTTATGAGGTGTGGGTTAGAAAATATGGTGTAGGAAATGGAAGGAAGGGTCATCCATGCCATAGTGATTCAAGATGAGCACATTCACATGAGGGATAAGAAGAGTCATTTCATGTCGTAGTGTACCTCCATAAACCTTCCACAAACACCAAACTAAATACCAAACTCTTTCCCAATCTTGCTAATGGGCTAACTCAACTCACTATCAAATTGTGACACTCAATTGAAGGTTTAGGATATTAGTAATTAGGATCTTCTAATTATGGTGGGGCCTAGCCAACATAGGGTTTATATGAGGGAGGGGTAAGTTCAACAGTGATGTGTATTAGATTGTCATCAAAATTTCCTGTTAGTGTTACCTTGTATCAGTATTAACCACTTATTGTCATTTCATTCTAATCAGTTTGTTATTCCATATAAGAATTTGTGGTATTACCATAATTTGCATAATCTGAATCTAATTGTATTATGTATTCTTGAGATCATGTGCAAATATATATTTATATGTTATGTCTGGCAGTAATGTTATGTTTTTTTCATGTTTTTTGAATAAATACATAAATTTTACCTTCTTAACTTAATATGATATTGACTTTCATTGACTTGATTAAGAACATCTTAATTTATATTCATTGATGCACAAATCTGAATTTAAATATGTATATCATACTGGCTGATATATACTCTAATGCTAACTCAGGAAATTCATGCTTATACATTCCTCACACTGAACTTACCCCTATATTTATCCCTATTGGTAGACTATCATTATTCATCTTGTATATGCTCTCTAAACTTGGGCATTAAGGTTGTCCTATGCATTATCACATGAAATTTTTTTCTTGTTCTTAGGGTTGCCTATTGCTCTAAACATGATTAGGCTTTTTCACTATGTTGACTACCACCTTTAATGGACTTCCATGATGAAGACTTATTACTATTTCCCTCTTTGTCTATCACAAGATGACTAAAATGTTTGCATAGATCTAGGACTAGTAAGATCCTTATATAGTTACTAGGAGTCATGTTAGAGACACATAAAAGTATGATACCCAAGTTAGTAAGATCCTCTAATACTTATTCATATATCACATTCTAACAACAAATAGAAGGCATATCTTGGTAACCTAACTAGTCCATGAGTAGTAGCTCAAAATGTTATCAAAGATAGGTTAGGTTAGGAGCCCCAAGAACCTATAATGTGTCTTATAATGGGTGTTCAAAATAATCTACACTCAAGATAACAATGGAATGGTAAGAAAGGGGGCAGTAGCTCAATGATAGATAAATTTATTAATAAATAGAATGCCTTAAGTTGTATTCCTAGCTATTTTATGAGTATTAGCTTAACATTTTCATGTGTAAATAACATCTAATCCCACTACCATAGATCCAACTTCCACCATTTCTCCTTCCACAACCTATAGTAATCTTCATGTACCAAAGCCACTATTACCACACCTTTAGTATGAAAAATCCTTCACTTATCATCCACTATATGGCCTAATTATCAAATTTATTTCTTCTACATTTAAAAGCCATATGCACAAGATGTAATGGCAATTGGTAGATTTAAAAGCCATATTCCACAACCTTTGCTAAAATCCTTTATGTCAGTGCCAAAATGTGAGGTTTGTAACAGGATGCAACATCCATGAAATCATAATAGAGATGAGATTTCATAGTGTTTTAAAGAATATATCATAGTTTTTCAAAAAAATGTCAAAACCCTGCCTAGTGTTTATCGAGAGGAGTAAATAATGTATAGTTTGGTCTCCCATGCATATAACTTCACCCAAATGTGTGGGAAGGCCTTGGTTTATGCTATGTATCATATTATGTTGTGTGCAAGGCTCCAAATTAGATTTGGTACATGTTTGGGCATGAGGACAGTCTGATATCTCTATGTATCAGATAGTAAAAGGCAGTAAGAGTGAAGAATTTGGTGGGAAGACCAAGCGAATGGTATTTTGAAGTGGTTGATGGGAGAGAGAGGGGTGAGGTGACCCTATGCAACCTTTGAAAGGTTTTTTTGATCTAAACTAAATGAAATAGATGAAATTTATATGACTGTACTAAGCATATTGATTGTCATAGTCATATTTTTACTAGTGATATTGTTTTTGTTTGGACAGAGTTGTGTTTGTAAACCTAAGTGTGGACTTGTAATGGAGTCATGAGATGTCTTAAGACTACATCAATACTTAACAACAACATAGTGTGTAGGCACCTAAAATATGAAAGGACTACATATTGGAAGGCATGTGTGATGATGCCATGGAAGGTCTGATATCCCTATGTATCTGACTGAGAAAACTAGTGAAAGATAAAAAAAAATGGATTGAGAAGGAAAATTGTTGAATTGCCTAATGGTTTTTGTTGAAGTGATGTGTGGGGACCCTACCAAGTCAAATACCTTGTTCTAGTTTCAAAGGGTGGAAAAGGAATAAACATTTTATTTACCGTCCTAATAGACCATCCATCATAACAAGTATTACCAATGATGTGTCTGTTTAAAACAAAGTTCTAGAGAAAGGCTCTTTCTATTGTAATACCAAGTGAGTGTTCATAGACCTTTTGTAGGGTCCTCCAATCCTAGATTAAGGAGTTCAAAGCCTACATACATTGATTTGGCCTTGTGGCCACCAATGAGTGTTGACCCAATAGGAGAAGTCTTGAGACTGACAATTTTGGAAGTGTGGCATTGTTGAGAGCCAACACTTATGTGTGAACCCCATCTTAACGTATTATGATTAGTTTCCACAATACTTGAACCTATTCAAATGGTGTTGGCTCAATTCATATTAGTGTGTTTTGTTGAAGAAACATGATGTGAGAAGTTTGATGCAGAGGAAAGGGTAGAACTCAGTATTTTATATTAGGACAGCAACCACATTGACTAGGCAAGTCAGATAAGGTCTCTCCAATGTTTAGGATATTGAATTCACATTAGACACTAATGGATTACCCAAATTAGACATTAGTCAACTTAAGATATGATACAATGATTGCATAACACAAAGCCATTAGATATGATTTGAGGAGAAAAAGAAGAGTTAAATAGTTTTTGTTCAATGATGATAATTTCTATTTTCAAATTAAAGTTTGTATATTATATTGAAAAATGATTTCATAACTAACATTTCAACTTATATATATCTAGTTCTATAGCCTGATTTTATTGCCTTTGAAGAAAGACCATGTCAGACAATATCATCAAACAACAAAATAAGGAGACAATTGCTAGATTGTGGTCTAACTTGAAAAGAAAAGGTGATGGAAAATGTTAATGTCCCTACAAAATTTGTAAGGGGTTAAAGACTAGAAGATTTCTAATCAAAACAACTAAGAAACATTGTAGGCTGCATGATCACATTGAAGGTAAACATGATTATCATCCATTGGGAAGTTTTTCATTATATCATTTTAACAATTTATATACAAAATAAATCACTTGATGATGAGATCATGATCATGGTTTATTTATGTTTATCAATTTTATATAGGTCGAGCACCCCAGAGCACATGATATGGATCAACACAACCCAAAGAATATGGTTTTCAAAGTGGACGAATGTGGAGGTGTGAATATCGAAGCTGAATATAATGATCCCATGGAAGATGACGATCATGAGCCACAAAACACAATTGAAGATGATGGTACAAATACATTGATCCATGACACATTTAGTACTTGCATAGCTGATGACGATGATGAAGATGACCTTGATGTTGTTCATGATGTCCCTCTACTTGACAAGGCATCTGAGGCCCTTTACGAAGGCTCGCACACAACTATTCTCTCCACTGTATTGTTGTTGGTGATATTGAAGGTTATGAATGGTTTATCCCACATAACAGTCTCACAAATATTAAGGTATGTCATATGTGTCATAATAAATGGTGAATCATGATGTACCATTAATATTCTTTATATTAACAAATTATATTTTTTTGTTGTAGATGGATAGGTGAGTTTTTTTTACCACCATCAAATATTCTACTTGCTCATACCGAGAATTATCTACCATTATGAAAGATATTGGAATAGAGTATTAAGAAATAGATGCTTGTCCCAATGACCATATTCTATATCACAAACAACATGAATTTCGAAGTGAATTCCCTAAATGTGATATCAGTAGATATCAAATAGATCAAATAACAAAAATGGTTCCTCGCAAGGTTCTTTGCTATATTCCCATTATTCAACGTATGCAACAATTATTCAAGTGCACTAGCTTGGCACAATTTATGGATTACCATGCATGCAATAGAAGTTGAGATGACATTATTTGAATGCTTGCAGATGGTTCAACATTTATGGACATAGAGGAAAAGTGGCGACACTTTAAATAAAAACCTCGTAATCTCAAGCTTTCATTGGCAGCAGACGATGTCAATCCATTGGGAGAGATGAGATCTGTTTACTCAATGTGGCCTATTTTATTTATCAACAATAGCATTCCTTCATGGATGTCAATAAAGAGGGAGCACATAATGTTGGCAATGATTGTTCCTGGTATTTTATCATTTAAATAAAGTCATCTACATTTAATTATAAATATTACAATAAAATGGTCATAATAATTATGTAATGTTTTTGTTCATTCTATTAGGTAAGTACCAAGTTAAAGATATGAATGTATATATCGAGCCTCTTATCAATGAGTTGTTGGAGTTATGGAATGGTGTCACTACGTATGATGTCTCTAGACCAATAGGACAAAGACAATTTCAATTCCATGCGATGCTTCTATGGACAATACAGAATGCCCTAGGGCTAACACATTTTTGTGGTATGTTATAGTGTTTAAGTTGTGCATGAACATTATAATTTAAAAAATTATCATATTTAATCCAATTATACATTATCTTGTAGGTCTTCAAACAAAGGGAAAATTTGCATGTCCTGTTTGTGGTCCAAAGATGAAATCTCGCCATTAAATTATTTTAGGAAATCAAGTGTTTGATGAGTATAGGAACTTTCTCCACAAAAATCATAAGTATCAAAATACAGAAAAACATCTTTTCAATGGGAAATAAGAGAATACATCAAAGCCACAAAGAATGACATCTCACCTGTGGAAGTTGGAATATAATAGAATTAATCGTCAAGATAATGCCATTCCATCTAATGGTTTGTCATAAAACATATTTTCTATTTTGTTTTGTTTACTGATGATGTGATTGATGATCACGAAGGTCATGAAGGAATAAATGACCACCTTCCTAAGGAACTAAAAAAAATCCCTGACAATTTAGTAGGTTTCCCTACTATGAGCAATTACAAATTGTGCATTTGTTTGATACTATGCATATAGGAAAGATCATAACAAAGACACTATGGAAAATATTGGATGGAAGGCATGACAAAGAAAAATCTATCAAAATATGTAGTGACATTCAAGATTCCAATCATGCAATGATAAATGTCATTCAATCAAATAGCCATGGAGACTAGATTAATACAAGTGAGCTTCCTTGGTTATTAACAGACAAGAAAAGCAATGCTATAAAAGAAGTCCTATGAAAAATTTGATTTTCCATAGGATTTGCTGCAAACATAAACAATCTCATATCAAAGAAAAATAAATTTGGGCCAGGGATGAAAATGCATGATTGGCATACCTTCATTAAGGTAATTCGTGTTCTTGTGTTTTTACTATGTATTTAAGTACTGCGTGTACATGTACTTTTCATTGTATTATGTTAGAAAAAAATGAAAAGATAATTTTATAATTGTTGTAGTACGTTCTACCTCTATCTCTCCCAGGCGACTTCAAAAATAATGTCAAGCAAGTCATATATGATCTTGGAAAATACATGATGTAAGTAGTGATATTTGTTTAGTTTGTTGTATATATATTATATTTGCGATGTGTTTTACATGTTAAGTAATATATTTTTTTACATCTTGAATATCTTGTAGGTGGTTGTCATGTAAAGAAATCCATAAAGAAGATATAAAATATTGGAAGAGAAAAATTCCTCATTTAATGTGTGAAATGCAAAAGTGTCTACCTCCATCTTTTTTCAATGCAGAAGAACACTACCTCATACACAAAGTTGAGGAGATTGAATTTTGTGGACCTGTAAACACTAGGTCAATGTGGATGGTTGAGAGGCACATGAAATTTTTGAAGGCTTTTTTTCGACAAAGAGCACATCCTGAGGGCTCTATGGTGGAGGGATATATGGTATACTACACTATGGTGTACATTTCTAAATATCTTCCTAAGTTTGCAGAAAAGATCCACGTGGATCGCATTTGGGATCCCAACCGCATTAACAAATTCAAAGGGGAGCACTTGATGGGGAAAGGTAGATTGAGGAAAGTGAGAGGTAATTATAAGATGTTATTGTAGTTAATTAATTCTTAATCTTCAAAATAAATCAATTGTAAGACGTCTATTTAATATTTGTATAGTTGGTCAAGAGTGGGATGCACTACATTTGTAAATTGCAAACAATCTTGATTGGATGACCGTATGGATTGAACATTGTCAACATTATGGATGCACTTTAACATGGTAAGGTGTGGCTTCATTGGTTAAAGAAGCTCATCATAATGGAGATTCCAATGTTACACAAAGAGAAATTGATTTATCATATGGTTTAAGAGATAAACAGGTACGTATAAATTTATTAATAACCCATATGTTTAGCAACTCACAATGCAATAAATTTTAAATGTTTGACATATTGCAGGTCAAACACAACAACTCTATGTGTTGCAATGGTCATAAATTTTGCATAAAAAAGTTGGATGACACGAAGAAAACTTGTGATTCTGGAATCACCACAGTCTTTGAGGTGACAAATATTTCATCAAGAAATTACATACATCCTCAACAGTCTCAAAATTGATATTATGGTATTTTGGATGATATACTTGAGTGTGACTTTAATTCCTTCAAATTCATTTTGTTCATTGTCAAATGGTGTAGGCTATGATTGAATAAAAATGATCCCAATAGAACTATTATCGAAGATGATAATGGTTTTACAATGGTTAATACAAGGTCATTTGAACCAGTTATGGATGAGCCCTATGTTCTTCCAAGATAATGTGAGCAATTAGTTTACTCAGAGGTTCCACATAAACCGGGTTGGTCATTTGTTGTTAGACATGATCCAAGAGAAAGGCCAATAAAGTATAATATGATGGAAGAAGAAGATATCGAAGAAGTAGAAGATGATCACAATCGACAGTTTCTCAATGATGATGCAGAAGAAGAAGAAGAAGAAGAAGAAGAAGATGATGATGATGATGGTGATGATGACGATGAGGATGATGATGATGGTGATGGTGATGGTGATGGTGATGGTGATGGTGATGGTGATGGTGGTGATGGTGATGGTGATGGTGATGGTGATGGTGATGGTGATGGTGATGGTGGTGATGGTGATGGTGATGGTGGTGATGATGATGGCGAAGACGTTGGAAGAAGATGATGATGATGATGATGATGGTGATGATGACGATGAGGATGATGATGATGGTGATGGTGATGGTGATGGTGATGGTGATGGTGATGGTGATGGTGGTGATGGTGATGGTGATGGTGGTGATGATGATGGCGAAGACGTTGATGATGATGATGATGATGACGACGATGATGACAACGATGATGATGATGATGATGATGATGATGATGATGATGATGATGATGATGATGATGATGGTGATGACGATGATGATGATGATGATGATGATGATGATGATGATGATGATGATGATGATGATGATGATGAAGATGATGATGATGATGATTATGTTGGCGATGATGACCTTGACATTCATGATGATGAAGAATGAAATGTATGAGGTATGCGATTAGTATATTATCTATTTAATATTCACTTCTTGATAGAATTTTTTTACATAATTAATTCATTATGTTTTGAATTCTAATTCCATTACATAATTAATTCATGATGCACCTTTTAATATGGAGATGGAGATAGGGAGAGTGACTATTTATGTGACAATTTTTAAACTGTGTTTATTTATGGAAATTGGATTGTTTATTAGCTATGTGATGGATGTTGATTTAAAATACATATGTGATGGATCACATGTTTATGATGATGCATGTGACATTTTTTGAACTTTATGTTTATTTATAGAATGTGGATTGTTTATTACCTGTGTGATGGATGGTGATTTATGATACATATGTGATAGATTACATGTTTATGATGACATATATGTGATGCTAATTTTGATGCTCAATTACATATATGATGATCCATCATTTGATGCGTATGATGCTTATGATATGTATGTATTTATTTTTTATCAACTTAAAAATGTAATAATGCTTATGATGCTCAATTGATGGTGTCAATTTCATGTATAGTTCATGTGTGATGCTATCACCCTTGGTGGGAATAGGTCATTGACTACAGACATCGTCAACCATTTAGTTGAGGATCCTACATAGCCTACATAAAGTAAAGGTAAGGAATTAAAAAATTTATAATGATTTTGATGACAACATTTTTTTATTATTTAATACTCTTTTTGTCTACAAAGTTTATGTTGGTCATGTTGTGTACTATGTAATTTTTAGCTAACATAAGATAATTGAATTACATGTGCAGGAACCTGAACCCCTTTGATGAGGATCCTGCACAGTCTCATGGATGGACATGTATAACTAGTCAATACACCCTATAAAAACAATTTATTTTTAAAAAAATTACTCGGAAAACAAACTTCCTCAGTTTTTCAAACCTCGACATTAGCAACAAATCTAATAGAGTTATCAACACTTGAGGCCCTAGTTGGACTTATTCCAATTTTAATCCCAAAATCAACTTTAGGGCCAACTTCTTCATCAACATTACCCTCATTTGCAAAATTTATCTCTCATTTGATGGAGTGCAGGTACCCCCAAATAGGTATTTGTTAGATCTGTCTTCATCAAGTGAGGGAAATGCAAGAATAGAAAATAAAAGTGAGACATGTAGTAGGTCTACAATAGAGAGATCAACAAGAGGTCAAAAGATTCAAAGAAAATTCAATAAACGCATGAAATTTTTCCTTGCTCAATGGATGTCATGTTCTTATGATGATGAGATCAAAGGCTACATTGATGTGCCACTGAGGTACACACATATACAGAAACAATGGGTGCCCAAGGAACTTCCTCCAATAAACATTGATTTCTGTGTTAACGATAGGATATATCGCATATGTGAGGCCCTAACCCGATTCAGTTTGACATTTTCAGTTATTTGCATATTGAGACTATTATGGATGCTTTATTTTATGCATTATGGACTTAGAACACATATGATACCATGATTTGGACCGCACTGACATTTGTTGATGTTTTATTTCATGCATGATGATTATGGAACCTTAGATATGTTACTAGAATAGAATTACATTATGATGGTGAATGTCATTTGCAGGATTTTATTTTGATGAAAGAAAAATGATGCATATTTATGAATGGTTCATTTTTGGGAAATTATGTTGTTTGTTTATGTGAAATTGGATGTGAAAACAAATGAGATATTGAATCATTGTTGCCTAATGTATGAGTGTTTGAATTGCAATGGAATCCATGCATTTGATTATGAATAATTGTGATTATTTGGAGTTACTAATGTGTTAATTGAGATGCGCAGGAAATTATCCATGTGACCATGGAATTTATGGAGAATCAAGCCTAGACCAATGTGCGTTTGTTAAGCCGGGAGTTGTCTATTTGGAGAGACAACACCCCTCCCCTTGTAACGTATTTTATTTGTGATGTGTATAATGCTTGAGTGTAAAATTTAATTTATGTGTAATTATGTAATCCTTCAAGAGACATATTCCATGTGTAATTTTTATATTTTATTTTTGTTGTGTCACTTGACACATGTGCTGATTAAGTGTCATTGAGTTGACTTGTCTCTTGGAGGGAGTTTTGTTTCTACCAAAGCCATTCAAAAACATGAGTGTGGTCCCAAATTTGTCTTGGGTAGGGAGTCATGGGAGTGGTCAACTCATGCTTGACCCGTAGGTAAACTTCAGGGGAGTTTCCAAAGGGTTTAATGGACTCCTAGGGTAAGTTTTTAGGCTTTTCCAAAGGTCCTAAGGGTATACCTATGGGTTAGGGGTGTTTTGCAACATGTGGCTTCTCCCATGTGACTATGAAGTCACTTCAAAAAGTGATAATTCCAAGATGCACGAAAATTGGACTTAGAAAGTTCTCCCTAGGATAGAGAACCTTCCCTTTAGGAGTCAAACTCTCTTCCCCATCTTCTTCCACCTTTTTCCTTTCCAATTTTGGTAGTGTGTAAGAGTTTGGGGAAGGGCAACCAATGGGAACTCACACCTCACCCAAGGGGTTGGGAAGTGTGTGAGAGGCCTTCTTAGGCAAGATTTTGCAAACTTAGTGGGTAATCACCCACTCTCCTTTCTTGGAGATTTTGCTTGCTTTGAAAAAGTTAGTAGGAGTATGGCATTTTTAGTGGAAATTTGGGAGAAAAGATAGTGGAAATTGGGCAGCTCATCCCCAACTAAAATTAGCAAACCTATTGGCAGAATAAGGTTGGTTACTTCTTACCTCCTCTTGTTATGTTGTAAATGATTGTTTATGTTGTTTTGTAAAAGAAAAGGAGTTGCTTGAAAGATTGTGTTTTATGAAGTTTTTGTGTAGAAGTAAAATGTGTAGTTTTCTTTTCTATGAGTTTGTTGTATTTCTTGTTGTTTTTGGGAGTGTCCAAGATCTCCTATCCTTGGGAGGGTAGGAAGATCTTGGGGGTGGAAGGAGTTGACAGCCATGGGTGAGAGGCTCTCCTTATGGAGAGTGTTCTCAAGGGAGTCCTTGGTGACCCTTGATGCATAGCCTTGTGTATGCATTTGGGGGTCATAAGGGGAGCATATATGGCCTTGAGCCTTTTTGGGGGGCATAAGGTTGTGGAAGTATTTGGGATGCATTTGTGTTGCCATGAGGTGGCTAATGTAGTATTGTTTTTGGCATGCATTCTCCCCATAGGTACTTGGTCCACTTCCACCCATGGAAGAGTCACCATGAAAGTGGTGAATGTGTAGCTTGGGAAGGGATATTTGAATGTAAATGTGTTTTTATGCTTGTTGTGGGGTTTGTATGTTTGTAACCCCTCTAGTGCTTGCTTCTCCAAGCTCGGGGGTGGCTTCTAGTAAGCCTAGGCTGGGAGGTGAGCTTCCCATGGTCAAAAATGTGTTTTGTTGCAGGTTGCATGGGAATGGGAAAAGAAGGAATAAAGGACCACGTTGCTATTTTATATTGCAGAAATTAGTTAATATGACATTATATGCTCCTTGGAGTTGTAAATGAAAAGATAAGAAAAGAGTTAGATTGTGTTATTCACAAGGAAAGAGGATTTTGTATTCCATGTTAACTTGTAAAAGAAAAAAAAAAAAATAGGCAATGATGCATTTATTTCCCATTAAGTAAGGCAATGTATTCATATTCCATGGAAAGGAAAAAAGCAAATGTTTTGTTGCCAAAATCTTTGTATTTATGTTTATTTTGCATCCTTTATTATGTTGCATCTACTTTGCAAAAAAAAAAAAATTTATAATGTCTTTACTTAGTTTATAAATGAAGAGAGAGTGCATTAGATTGCATGTAGAATTTCTTGTTTTTTTTAAGGAAAGAAAAGGAATGCATTTATTTTCTTATATCCTGCAAGTAAAGGAAAACTATGCTGCTGAATATTTAATTAAAAAACAGTGTTTTATTTTGTTGTTTATTGCAGAAAATAAAACTGGTAAAAATAGTTCATCTCTTTCAAAAAAAATACATTTAGCAATTAGTTTTAGTATTTTGTTGCAAGGAAAAGGAAATATTGCATTTAGAGTTAGGTTCATTTTGTTACTCAAAAAGATTGCATTAATAGTTGCTAAAGGAGAATGCATTGTTAGTTGCTTTCAAAAATAATAAAATAAAGGATAGCAGCAAAAGAGATATTTATAAATGATCTTAGCCCTTAAATGTTATTTGAAGAATCTGTTTCAAAAAAAAAGACATAATCACAGATCTGATTTCAACACAAAAAAAAGACTGATTTAATGCTGAGATTCTCATTATATATATTTATATAAATATATATATATATATATATACTTCCTTATCATATATATATATATATACATATATAAATATATATATATATATATATATATATATATCCCCGTTATAAGAAAACAACCAGTTATATTACCAGATCATATACATATAAATATATATATATATATATATATATATATATATATATATATATATATATATATATATATATATATATATATATATATATATATATATATATATATATATATGTTATTAAATAAATAAATAAAAACATGTTATAAAATCTTATGTGTTTTAACATCGCTTAAAAAAAAGAATTAAGAAAGTGAAACCGTGATACATCCCCCCCCTGGGGGTATTAACCCTGTGTTTATCGCTAAGCATATCGTATAACACAAACAAGTTAGCTGAGCGTTGGTTGCGCGGGGGCTGCGCTCGCGGGCAGCGGTGGCCGCAACCTGCGGCACCCGCAGACTACGGGCGGCGGCGTCCGCAGACTGTGGGAGCCGCAGCCTGTGGGCGGCGCCAACCCGCAGCCGGCGGTGCCGCGCTGCCGGCTCCCTCTCCCCCTCCGCTCCGCCCCGCGTGGCTGGTAACCCTGCTCCCCCGCCATGGTTTCTACGCCAAGCAATACAAAAACAAACGGCGCCCGGGTTGGTAACGTCGCTCGGCTCCCACACACATCGCCTTCCCTCCCGCGGCCGCCGTCTCCCCTGTACACACCAGCACAAAAAAAAAAGTTGGGCTTCATTCACTCTAAAAAAATAATAGGGTTGGCTCTAACGTGTTCGCCCTAACCCTAGCTTTTGGGTTAGGGCAACACACGCCCAAATTAAATAAACATGTGAGTTTTTCTTTGGGATTATAAGTCAAAACACTCCCATATAAGAGGTTTATGACCAAGTATATAAATGATTACATAAAACATATATATATATATATATAAGTAGACCTAAAATGACATTTAAAAGAATTAAATTTGGTTAAAATAAGTTTTACAATGTTGGGCATAGGTAGAAGAGATTTTATAGAAGGGTTTTATTTTTAAGAGAAAATTTAATTCGAAGAGGGGTTTAACTATTCTATTAAATTGGACTCATATTTGATTTTAAAATTAAGTAATGCTATTTCCCTTTTATAATATTAAAGATCGTTGAAGAAATTTTATAAGTAGGGTTTTCTCTTAAAATAATGATAAATGTAAGTGCAATTCAATAAAGTAAATAATTAAGTAAATAAAGGAGAGAGAGAGAGTTTATATTTTGGGGGGGTAAAATTTTAGAGGATAAATACCTCTATGTTGGCCCCTCTATTCTGAGAATTAATGGGCTGGTTTAAAACTAACGATTATTTAATTTAACAAATTTAATCAACCTAAGCGTTAGGATGAGTCAACATTTGACCACGGGGTGGATGAACTATAGTAAGTTTTTACCTTATTCTAGAAATCTTATATTTAGTTAAAATTTTCTTAATTGAGAATTTAACCATTTAATAGAAGATTAATAATCTCTAATTGGGGAGATAAAGGCTCGTTTTCAACATAGGTTATTTTGACTCATTCAAATTAGTTGTTTGGTTACATTGAGACATAGTTAAGACCCAACAAGTTGCATCACTTTATTTAAGTTAATCGTACTTAGATGGATAATTAATTTAAGTTGCATTATATTAATTAAGAAAGTTGATAATTAGTTAAGTATTTTAAAAAAAAAAAAATTTCCGTTCGTGCCCTAAAAGTGGGCATGACATTTTGGTATCAGAGCCAAGTTGCCAACACTAGGGAACCTTACTCCATTACGTTTCGCTATAATTATTTAATTAATTTAAATTGTAATTCATTTTATTTTTAAACTAGCTAAATATTTTCTCCTAAAAATAGTTATTTATTTCATTTTATTTTATTCTCTTAAAAAGGATGCCTCCAGCTACGCGACAAGCTCGCAAACGTGGTAGAGGCCCTAGGCGTGCACGCATGTCACGCGAAGAGGTCATTAGGGAGGAATCGGTTCAGGAAGTGGACCCAGTAGTACCTCCCGAGCAACCAGTTGACCCAAACCGAGACATCTTGGTAGCCCTTCAGAACCTGATTGGATTAGTACAGGATAGGCTTCCAGCAGCAGACCATAATGTTGAAAACCAGAACTCAGGAAGTCATAGAACAGTAGAACGGGAACGGAGTAGGAGTCCACCTCCTAATCCCGTGGAGAGTCAGGCTGGGCATGAGCCCGAACCCATTCACCTGCCAGCACCACCTCCCGCCGTAGCACTAGTGTACATTGAGAGGACACGTAAGGATCCAGGGGATCTAATCAGAGAGGTTATGCGACTTCAGCCACCATCATTTGGAGGATCTACCGATGGGGTAGAGGCAGAGGCATGGCTTTTAAGCCTAGATAGGTGCTTTGCATTGCGCTCTTATGAGAGCAATCTAAAAGCACGTGCAGCGGTTCACCTATTGCGAGGAACAGCCTCCACATGGTGGAGACAGGAAGAATATAAGTGTGGGTTAGAGATAGAGACCCTCACTTGGGAGATTTTCACAGAAAGATTCAGGGAGAGGTATTTGTCAGAGCATTTCAGACAACGTAGGGTGGATGAGTTTCATGATCTCCAGCAGAAGGGTATGTCAGTGACACAGTACGAGAACAAGTTCTTTGAGCTATTACCTTATGTAGACTACCTGAAAGATGAAAAGCTTCTCGTCAACCGATTTGTCAGAGGATTGAATTCCGGCATAGCAGGACCAGTGAGAATGGCCACTCCAGGGAGCCTCCGGGTTGCCGTGGAGAAGGCTTTGATAGCCGAGGAGATTCAGGCCAGACCACATGACTCGAAGGATCGGTTTCAAAACCGTAATCCTTCACCACAGACTTATGGGTTTCAGAAACCCCATTGGAAAGGTAACAACAGGCACTCATCGGGGTTCTCCAAACCCCCTCCTCCGCAGCAGTCACAGCAAAACCAGAGGCAAAAGCCTCCGCAGAATCAGTAGGGCACAAAGCCCAAGTAGTGGCAGTCACAGGGTCAGAGGCGAGATCAGAAATCTCAGGCTCCTTACACACCTCCGGCTAGGACTCAGCAGTCCTCTAGAGGTGGGTACAGTGGTTCTAGTAGGACAGGGGGACAGTCTTTCTCCAGACCACAAGGAGTACAGTTTCAGGCACGAGGCCCTTGCTTCACATGTGGAGCCATGGTACACATAGCGAGAGAGTGTCCTCAGGGTCAGATGACAGGAAATCAGAGGATGGCAACATCAGAGCCGACAGTTGGGGACATGGGCAAGTCCCACAGAGTCTTCGCAGCGGTTGACAACCGCCAGGCAGAGCATCAGGCCACGGTTATTGACGTAGCAGGTATGATCAGAGGTAGCAGTGTATCTATATTATTTGATTCAGGAGCTACTGATTCTTTTATATCTCCATTGGTTGTGGAGCGTTGCGGGCTAGTGGCAAATAGGCAAGAGGTCAGTTGGGAAGTGGAATTAGCTTCAGGGGCTAGAGTGTCAGTGGAATCAGAGGTTAAGGGATGTCAGCTTCAGATTGGCAACATCACCACCTTAGTAGACCTTAGAGTTACACCACTTGGATCCTATGGCATTGTACTTGGCATGGATTGGCTTTATGCCCACAGAGCCAAGATGGATTGTCGCCTGAAAAGGATCGAGTGTGAGGATGATCATGGCTCTCCTATAGTGATCACTGGAATTCAGAGACCCGTGTCTCTTCGTATGATCTCCGCCATGTAGCTTAAGCGGAGCATGCGAAAGGGATGTCAGTTATTTGCCATCACCATTAGTGATAGAGAAGAAGAAGAGGAAAAGGAACCATCTATTGACGACTATCCTATCCTTAGAGAATTTGCCAACGTTTTTCCTTCAGAGTTACCTGGTATGCCGCCTCGTAGAGAGATTGATTTTCATATAGACCTTGTTCCAGGAGCCGAACCAATTTCAAGAGCACCATATAGAATGACCACAAACGAGCTTAATGAGCTCAAGATTCAGCTTGAGGAACTCTTAGAAAAGGGCCACATTCGCCCTAGTGTATCCCCTTGGGGTGCACCAGTCATCTTCGTGAAGAAGAAAGATGGATCTCTCCGATTATGCATGGACTACCGTCAGTTGAACAAAGTAACCATCAAGAACCGATATCCATTGCCCAGGATCGATGATTTGTTTGACCAACTTCAAGGTGCTAAGGTATTTTCCAAGATTGATCTAAAATCAGGATACCATCAGTTGAGAATAGTGGAAAGTGATATCCACAAGACCGCATTTCGCACTAGATATGGCCACTATGAGTTCACCGTGGTCCCATTCGGTCTTACGAATGCCCCAGCAGTCTTTATGAGTCTCATGAATGGAGTATTCCGTACATTCCTTGACCGTTTTGTGATTGTGTTTCTCGATGACATTTTGATATATTCACGAAATGAGGAGGAACATGAGGAGCACTTGAGACAGGTTTTGCAGTGTTTGAGGGAAAATCAGTTGTATGGCAGTTTGTCGAAGTGTGCTTTCTTTAAAACTGAGATCAAGTACCTTGGTCATGTTATATCCGGTGATGGGATCTCAGTGGACCCATCAAAGATCAGAGCCATTATGGATTGGCCAGCACCTACTAGTGTGACAGAGGTCAGGAGCTTCATGGGCTTAGCAGGTTATTACCAACGTTTTGTCGAGGGATTCTCTAGAGTCGCTCATCCTATCACTTCTCTTCAGCGCAAAGGGAAGAAGTTTGAGTGGACGGAGAAGTGCGAGAAGGCCTTTCAGGAACTTAAAAAGGCACTTACTACCGCACCTATTCTTGTAGTACCAGATCCTTCAGTAGATTTCACGGTTTGCACGGATGCTTCCCTAGATGGTTTAGGAGCAGTACTTATGCAGAATGGTAGAGCTATAGCTTTTGAGTCTAGGAAACTCAAGACTCACGAGCTTAATTACCCCACTCATGATCTGGAGCTTGCAGCCGTAGTGCATGCACTTGTGAGATGGAGACATTTCCTTTTGGGTCATCATTTTGAGTTGCACTCAGATCATCAGAGCCTTCAGTACATATTCACTCAGCCGAATCTTAATGCACGACAGAGGAGATGGATGGAATTCTTGTGTGAGTATGATTTTGACGTTCACTACATCAAAGGGAAAGAAAATGTAGTTGCAGATGCTTTGAGTAGGAGACGTCACGAGGTATTCACCATGTCTATGAGCACGGATTTGAGAGATCGGATCATGCAGCGATTGCCAGAGGACAAATGGTATTTAGAGGTTTGCGAGGCTATTCGATCTCAGGAAACTTTAGAAGGGAAATATGTGGATTATTCTTTAGAGCCCGATGGTTTATTACGCCATAGAGGGTGCATCTATGTACCTTCTTCCGGGGGATTGCGAGAGTTCATTATCACAGAGGCTCATAGAGCTCCTTATGCAGCACATCCCGGGGTCAAGAAGTTGCATGCAGATTTGAGAGAACTATATCATTGGCCAGGAATGCGTCAGCTTATCGCCGAGTTGGTAGCCCGATGCCTTGAGTGTCAGAGAGTCAAGGCGGAGCACAGCCATCCAGGAGGGTTGCTCCAACCTCATGCTATACCAGAGTGGAAGTGGGACACTATATCCATGGATTTTATCATTGGTCTCCCTATGTCATCTCGCCGCCATGATGCCATCTTAGTGACGGTTGACAAGTTGACCAAAGTGGCTCACTTTTCACCAGTTCATACCACCTTCACAGCACCAGCAGTAGCACAGGTGTTTTTGTGAGACATTGTCAAACTACATGGTGTTCCACGTAAGATCATTTCTGACAGGGATTCCCTCTTCACTTCCTCTTTTTGGAAGGCATTACAGGCAGCTATGGGCACCAAGCTCAATTTCAGTACAACCTATCATCCAGAGACGGATGGCCAGACAGAGAGAGTTAACCAGGTGTTAGAGGATATGCTTCGCATGTATGTCATGGATCACCAGACCAGATGGGAAGAGTATCTTCCCTTAGTGGAGTTTGCCTATAACAATGGGCATCACACGTCCTTGGGAATGCCACCCTATCAGGCATTATATGGCAGGCCTTGTAGGACACCGTTGAGTTGGGATCGCATAGAGGACAGGGTCGCTATTGGTCCAGAGATAGTTCAGGATATGGAGCAGCAGGTGCATTTGATTAGGCAGCGTCTTAGAGAGGCACAGGATAGACAGAAGAAGTATGCAGATGCAAAGAGGGTTGATCATAGCTACTCAGTTGGAGACAGAGTCTTCTTGAGAGTGTGACCGCATAAGAGTCCAATCCGTTATGGAAAGGGTTCTAAGCTCGCACCTCGATTTGTAGGACCATTTGAGATCCTTGAGAGGATAGGGCCAGTTGCCTACCGTCTAGCATTGCCACCTAGCCTGTCACGCATCCACGATGTGTTTCATGTTTCAGTTTTGAGGAAGTATATCTATGATGAGTCTCATATTTTAGATTGGGATGCCTTGCAGGTGGAGTCGGACGGGCAGCTAGCTTTGGAGCCAATTCGCATTTTGGCACGCCGGACGCTGAGCCTTCGAGGGCGAGAGCTGGACCAGGTTAGAGTCCAGTGGGATTGCTATGATGAGGTCACAGCCTCATGGGAGGATGCAGCACTTATGAGATCACAGTACCCCCACCTTTTTGATGAACTCCAGGAGGAAGTTCATGCCTAGAGGGGGAGGGTGTGAGGCCCTACCCCGATTCAGTTTGACATTTTCAGTTATTTGCATATTGAGACTATTATGGATGCTTTATTTTATGTATTATGGACTTAGAACACATATGATACCATGATTTGGACCGCACTGACATTTGTTGATGTTTTATTTCATGCATGATGATTATGGAACCTTAGATATGTTACTAGAATAGAATTACATTATGATGGTGAATGTCATTTGCAGGATTTTATTTTGATGAAAGAAAAATGATGCATATTTATGAATGGTTCATTTTTGGGAAATTATGTTGTTTGTTTATGTGAAATTGGATGTGAAAACAAATGAGATATTGAATCATTGTTGCCTAATGTATGAGTGTTTGAATTGCAATGGAATCCATGCATTTGATTATGAATAATTGTGATTATTTGGAGTTACTAATGTGTTAATTGAGATGCGCAGGAAATTATCCATGTGACCATGGAATTTATGGAGAATCAAGCCTAGACCAATGTGCGTTTGTTAAGCCGGGAGTTGTCTATTTGGAGAGACAACACCCCTCCCCTTGTAACGTATTTTATTTGTGATGTGTATAATGCTTGAGTGTAAAATTTAATTTATGTGTAATTATGTAATCCTTCAAGAGACATATTCCATGTGTAATTTTTATATTTTATTTTTGTTGTGTCACTTGACACATGTGCTGATTAAGTGTCATTGAGTTGACTTGTCTCTTGGAGGGAGTTTTGTTTCTACCAAAGCCATTCAAAAACATGAGTGTGGTCCCAAATTTGTCTTGGGTAGGGAGTCATGGGAGTGGTCAACTCATGCTTGACCCGTAGGTAAACTTCAGGGGAGTTTCCAAAGGGTTTAATGGACTCCTAGGGTAAGTTTTTAGGCTTTTCCAAAGGTCCTAAGGGTATACCTATGGGTTAGGGGTGTTTTGCAACATGTGGCTTCTCCCATGTGACTATGAAGTCACTTCAAAAAGTGATAATTCCAAGATGCACGAAAATTGGACTTAGAAAGTTCTCCCTAGGATAGAGAACCTTCCCTTTAGGAGTCAAACTCTCTTCCCCATCTTCTTCCACCTTTTTCCTTTCCAATTTTGGTAGTGTGTAAGAGTTTGGGGAAGGGCAACCAATGGGAACTCACACCTCACCCAAGGGGTTGGGAAGTGTGTGAGAGGCCTTCTTAGGCAAGATTTTGCAAACTTAGTGGGTAATCACCCACTCTCCTTTCTTGGAGATTTTGCTTGCTTTGAAAAAGTTAGTAGGAGTATGGCATTTTTAGTGGAAATTTGGGAGAAAAGATAGTGGAAATTGGGCAGCTCATCCCCAACTAAAATTAGCAAACCTATTGGCAGAATAAGGTTGGTTACTTCTTACCTCCTCTTGTTATGTTGTAAATGATTGTTTATGTTGTTTTGTAAAAGAAAAGGAGTTGCTTGAAAGATTGTGTTTTATGAAGTTTTTGTGTAGAAGTAAAATGTGTAGTTTTCTTTTCTATGAGTTTGTTGTATTTCTTGTTGTTTTTGGGAGTGTCCAAGATCTCCTATCCTTGGGAGGGTAGGAAGATCTTGGGGGTGGAAGGAGTTGACAGCCATGGGTGAGAGGCTCTCCTTATGGAGAGTGTTCTCAAGGGAGTCCTTGGTGACCCTTGATGCATAGCCTTGTGTATGCATTTGGGGGTCATAAGGGGAGCATATATGGCCTTGAGCCTTTTTGGGGGGCATAAGGTTGTGGAAGTATTTGGGATGCATTTGTGTTGCCATGAGGTGGCTAATGTAGTATTGTTTTTGGCATGCATTCTCCCCATAGGTACTTGGTCCACTTCCACCCATGGAAGAGTCACCATGAAAGTGGTGAATGTGTAGCTTGGGAAGGGATATTTGAATGTAAATGTGTTTTTATGCTTGTTGTGGGGTTTGTATGTTTGTAACCCGTCTAGTGCTTGCTTCTCCAAGCTCGGGGGTGGCTTCTAGTAAGCCTAGGCTGGGAGGTGAGCTTCCCATGGTCAAAAATGTGTTTTGTTGCAGGTTGCATGGGAATGGGAAAATAAGGAATAAAGGACCACGTTGCTATTTTATATTGCAGAAATTAGTTAATATGACATTATATGCTCCTTGGAGTTGTAAATGAAAAGATAAGAAAAGAGTTAGATTGTGTTATTCACAAGGAAAGAGGATTTTGTATTCCATGTTAACTTGTAAAAGAAAAAAAAAAAAATAGGCAATGATGCATTTATTTCCCATTAAGTAAGGCAATGTATTCATATTCCATGGAAAGGAAAAAAGCAAATGTTTTGTTGCCAAAATCTTTGTATTTATGTTTATTTTGCATCCTTTATTATGTTGCATCTACTTTGCAAAAAAAAAAAAATTTATAATGTCTTTACTTAGTTTATAAATGAAGAGAGAGTGCATTAGATTGCATGTAGAATTTCTTGTTTTTTTTAAGGAAAGAAAAGGAATGCATTTATTTTCTTATATCCTGCAAGTAAAGGAAAACTATGCTGTTGAATATTTAATTAAAAAACAATGTTTTATTTTGTTGTTTATTGCAGAAAAGAAAACTGGTAAAAATAGTTCATCTCTTTCAAAAAAAATACATTTAGCAATTAGTTTTAGTATTTTGTTGCAAGGAAAAGGAAATATTGCATTTAGAGTTAGGTTCATTTTGTTACTCAAAAAGATTGCATTAATAGTTGCTAAAGGAGAATGCATTGTTAGTTGCTTTCAAAAATAATAAAATAAAGGATAGCAGCAAAAGAGATATTTATAAATGATCTTAGCCCTTAAATGTTATTTGAAGAATCTGTTTCAAAAAAAAAGACATAATCACAGATCTGATTTCAACACAAAAAAAAGACTGATTTAATGCTGAGATTCTCATTATATATATTTATATAAATATATATATATATATACTTCCTTATCATATATATATATATATACATATATAAATATATATATATATATATATATATATCCCCGTTATAAGAAAACAACCAGTTATATTACCAGATCATATACATATAAATATATATATATATATATATATAATATGTTATTAAATAAATAAAAAAAAACATGTTATAAAATCTTATGTGTTTTAACATCGCTTAAAAAACAAAGAATTAAGAAAGTGAAACCATGATACATCCCCCCCCTGGGGGTATTAACCCTGTGTTTATCGCTAAGCATATCGTATAACACAAACAAGTTAGCTGAGCGTTGGTTGCGCGGGGGCCGCGCTCGCGGGCAGCGGCGGCCGCAGCCTGCGGCACCCGCAGACTGCGGGCGGCGGCGTCCGCAGACTGTGGGAGCCGCAGCCTGCGGGCGGCGCCAACCCGCAGCCGGCGGTGCCGCGCTGCCGGCTCCCTCTCCCCCTCCGCTCCGCCCCGCGTGGCTGGTAACCCTGCTCCCCCGCCATGGTTTCTACGCCAAGCAATACAAAAACAAACGGCGCCCGGGTTGGTAACGTCGCTCGGCTCCCACACACATCGCCTTCCCTCCCGCGGCCACCGTCTCCCCTGTACACACCAGCACAAAAAAAAAACTTGGGCTTCATTCACTCTAAAAAAATAATAGGGTTGGCTCTAACGTGTTTGCCCTAACCCTAGCTTTTGGGTTAGGGCAACACACGCCCAAATTAAATAAACATGTGAGTTTTTCTTTGGGATTATAAGTCAAAACACTCCCATATAAGAGATTTATGACTAAGTATATAAATGATTACATAAAACATATATATATATAAGTAGACCTAAAATGACATTTAAAAGAATTAAATTTGGTTAAAATAAGTTTTACAATGTTGGGCATAGGTAGAAGAGATTTTATAGAAGGGTTTTATTTTTAAGAGAAAATTTAATTCGAAGAGGGGTTTAACTATTCTATTAAATTGGACTCATATTTGATTTTAAAATTAAGTAATGCTATTTCCCTTTTATAATATTAAACATCGTTGAAGAAATTTTATAAGTAGGGTTTTCTCTTAAAATAATGATAAATGTAAGTGCAATTCAATAAAGTAAATAATTAAGTAAATAAAGGAGAGAGAGAGAGTTTATATTTTGGGGGGGGTAAAATTTTAGAGGATAAATACCTCTATGTTGGCCCCTCTATTCTGAGAATTAATGGGCTGGTTTAAAACTAACGATTATTTAATTTAACAAATTTAATCAACCTAAGCGTTAGGATGAGTCAACATTTGGCCACGGGGTGGATGAACTATAGTAAGTTTTTACCTTATTCTAGAAATCTTATATTTAGTTAAAATTTTCTTAATTGAGAATTTAACCATTTAATAGAAGATTAATAATCTCTAATTGGGGAGATAAAGGCTTGTTTTCAACATAGGTTATTTTGACTCATTCAAATTAGTTGTTTGGTTACATTGAGACATAGTTAAGACCCAACAAGTTGCATCACTTTATTTAAGTTAATCGTACTTAGATGGATAATTAATTTAAGTTGCATTATATTAATTAAGAAAGTTGATAATTAGTTAAGTATTTTAAAAAAAAAAAAATTTCCGTTCGTGCCCTAAAAGTGGGCATGACAGCATAGCAACTTCGTCGCTACATGGTTTCGGCTTATTTTCCATGGATGACATAAAGCTCTATTACAAAAACATTGCTCAATTGATGGAGTTTGTCAGACCTTGTTACAATTAAAATGATTGGATGCAGATTGCTAAATATAAAAAAAGAATGTGTAGGTATGCACTGTCAGCAAATTATATACAACACAAAGATAATGATCAAAGTAAATGAGTGGCTATATACATTGATGGTCGGCCAAAACCAACAGGGAATATTGTAGGTTTAATAAATAGTACACAACCTGGGTCAACTAATAAACACCCAAGTTGCATATTTGAGGCACACGAGGGAAATCATGTAGTCGTATGTATGATAAAATCAATAAGTCTAGGCTAAGAGATGCTAATCGATTACAGTTTGAATTGTATAGATACAAAAAAAATTAATATCATGGGGGTGGTACTTATTATATACCATTTAAATTAACCAACCTCCAATTAATGAATCCAATATAACATTTTATTATGAATTTTTTTGCTAAGTCTATTGGTTTAATTTCGCTAATGTTTTTTATATTTTTTCTTTGTTACAGGGCAACATGGATCCATCACATATCGCAGATAGGGATGTAGGTTGCGACACTTTTACCGAGCAAGTAGACTAATTTTGTAATTGTTAATGATATTATTAACATAGACAGATGTTCGGGGAAAGGGAAAGGGAGCTGCAGTACCTGAGCACCTCTCTAGGGATGTGGAATCAATAAGATTAAGCGATGATGACCCTGAAAATTCCACACACCCTATGGAATTCATAAAAAAGCCTCTTAGAAAAACTACTAAAGAGATTGTTGCTTTGGCAGCCATGCATCCTATGACTGATGAGATATGAGAGAGGGTGAAGTATTGGTTTGGACAACAAAAAACTTGCAAGTAAGTAGTACGGAAAGATTTAATTATAAAAAAATTTCAATAATGGTTTATATTTTATTCTCATTTATGTCATTAACTAAAATATGTATGTGTTGTTTTTATAGAAATTTATTTTCCCCCATGAAAGTCATTGCCATGATTAGGGTGTTGCGGGTATTTCAGGTGATGATGCTTTTCTTGTATTATCCCTTGCTTGGCTTATCACTTTGAGTACCCAAAACACATCATACTTGATACTATCAATCTTCCAAATAAAGGTTCATCCTTGTTTACAATTCTTGCACTTTTCATATATTTAACATTTGATATATTTAATGTTTGATAAACTTTATGATCACTCATTGTGGACTAATGATCCTATGCAATTTTTGCAGGAAATGATATTTTCTATAAACATCTTAGTGACATTGCATTGCAAATATTTGGGCCCACCATACGTAAAAGGTGGTACATCATATGTGAAATAACCTTAATCCACTATTTTGATTTCATATCATTGCTAGAATAGTTTTCCTTTGATCCATTTCTTGAACTATAATAAATGTAGCTTTAAAATGTGGAATTATCAAGAAAAAAGGTTAAAAGATGAATTGACAAACCAAATGGTTGAGTGGTTTAGAAATGACACCTTTGACAAAACCAAGATCCTTTAAAAAGATAGCACGTATCTAAAGTATGTGAGGGACCAATACAGGACCCATTTAGAGAGGAACCTAAAGTACAAGTGTCCCCCCATGATTCCAAAGAGGGAGTGTAAGGACCTGATTTTGGTTGCTAAGGAGAGAATTCAAAGGAAAAAAGGAAATATACCACTAGACACTAGAAGAAGGTACGAGATACTATTAAGAATATAATTATGTACTAATTAATTACTCTTTATATTTATATAATCTAACATATTTCAAACTTTTTATAGACTGAGTGACACGTCAAATGCAACCAAGAAAATACAAGAAAAGCACGGGCAACACAAACTTAGCTCTGGTAGTTATATGAAACTTGCTGCATGAATTTTAAGTATCTCATGTAAAAAAAATATTACATCAAAATATTAATAAAATGAAAACAATTTTTTTTCATCAAACAATGCAAACAAAACTCATGATACCAATAAAAAGCGTAGGGCTCTGAATTCAATAGAGCACCCATAGAAGATGACAAGAGAATGGCCCGCCAGCAAGGCTATTCAGTTGTGGCTGATCGGCTATGAGAATTGAGTGGGCATACATAATATTTGAGTGCATCCGTCACATAGGTAAATGTGCTAAATGGAAATTGTTTCAAATTGAATACTTTACCAATAATCTAATTGATGTTGAGTTCAAACGTAAAGTGACTATATTTGTTTTAAATAAGAAAGCAATGATAACAATGTGAATGACATCGGAATGCAGCCTACTAATCATGAAACACCACCTAAACATGAACGTCCGAATGTGCATCTCAGTAGTGGTGGTATTCATTTTCTATTCAAATTTATTTATGGAGATATTAATATAGTTAAACATCTTAATTTGTAATTAGAGTAGTAATTAATGTATCCTTTTTTGTTAATATTTTAGAGCATGTAGTCGGTGGTGACCAAGTGGAGCATTATCTAGGTACACAACATCAGGAACATGATGTTCCCCACTTAGGTAAAGAGGACCACTGTTATTCCTTTAAACAAATATAATTGCAACTGGTGTTCAACATTAATGTAACCTTTAGTATTTCAACTCTAGATGTTCTACAGGGTGTTGAGCATCTTGAGGTTGAGGCTAGACAAAATGATGTGGCCCCATTAGGTAAAGAGTGCAACAGTTATGTTCTCTAAATTAATGAAATATTTGTAACAATAATAAAAAATGTTTTGAATTTAACCCATTTCTTTGTTATTGTAGAGGATCCCCCTTCTCTTTAGTGTCCTCATGGACCTAGTATAGGACTACGCATATATTGAGATCACGAGTTGAGGGTAGAACAACTGCAGAGGGGGGAAATGATGAAGAAATCTGATGCTCCACTTAGTCTTTTCATAGCTTCAAAGAAAAAACAAAAAAGGAAATGATTGCAATCTACCTTATTTGATAATGACTGATTTTTATGTGTTAGTGAATGTAATTATGTGTTAATTAATGGTTATGGATGATATATGTTAATTAATATTGATAAATGTTACGTGTTAATTAATGTTAATAAATGTTATGTGTTAATGAATGTTATGTGATATTAATGAATGAATGTTATAAGATGTTAACAGGAAATTTATAGTGATGTTAGGGGGGGGAGGGGCCAATGAGCTTCCACCTTCATGTGGTTGGCCCTGTTAAGTAGAGAATATTAAACTATTCTTGAAACTAAGTGAAGCTCAACAAGATAACACACTTTTCAATATTTCATTATGTTGCACAGTTAATCTTATTGAATAATGTATATTGAATCTTAATTGCAGGGTCCAACAGAGCCAACACAAACAACAACACCACAAGTTGTTGGGTATAATGAACTCTCATATTTTCTTGTATGTAAACTAACAATATGAGTTGCTTCTAGTGTTGATATCCATGGCGGGACTATAAAAGTTATGAATATGCCTCATCCTTGTAAGTTTTTTTATTACTTCTCATTTTCTTTAGCATTTTGTTACTTCATGAATGAGATGCTTTCAAATGTCTATTCCATGAATACCTCTCTATTGTATGATTCATGATCTTGCTTCTGATTCAACTCTTTATATTTCCTAAAATTGTATGAGCCTAATAGCTTCTACTCTTGTTGATATTTTGGTGGCTCTGAACAATGGCTCCTTCAAAGAAGCGTGATCCTTCTAATTTTGGCCTTCCATGATGTGAAAAAGAGGTTATGTTATAAATAATGGTCCAAATGATTTAGTTATTTCTTATTATGTTGAGTATGAGTAAATTTGGGCTTCCTTGGCTATGGTCACTATTTTGTACTAACTATTGTCATTTAGTGTGATTTGAGCATGGATTTCAAGTAATCATGAGGGTGGAAACAATATTCAAGTGTAAGGGGGTACGCGGCCTTGACCACGGGATGAAAGTATCAGGAAAGTACAAGTGATTCTTGTGTAGATCAATGTATCATTCACCTATTAATTCCTAGCAACATTCTCAAATAAACAAGAAAAGAGATATGTTGAGTGCATATATACATTTTATGTTTGCATGATATAAGTAAGATATCAAACATGTAACTTAGATTGATTTACAATTTCATTTATAAATATTAGATCTTCCTTGTAGATTTTTGAAGGCATAATGTCTCATTGATTTCAATATATTTATTGAAAGTACTCTTTTCAACATGAAACTCCACTCAATGAGGTCTCTTACTAAATGCAAGTTAGTTATCCTATCAATGATGATACATTTTGCATGCATTTTATGGGGAAATATTACTAATAGCTATGGTTGGGTTGTTAATTGTTTTGTGAAAATATATACAAGTCGATTAGGACATTAGAGTTATAAACACCACAAATTATGTTTGAGATCATTGTCCTAATTGTAACAGTCAACCACCATTGGCCCAAGGCCACACCAACACCGTTGTGACACCAAGGTTTTTGAATATTGGTGTAAGGGTTACTCTTAGGATATTTCATTACCATTACATATACACACCTAGCAGGGTTTCCAAACACAACTTGTTTGAGTAGGTAGTATAACTGGTAAACTTGTGATTGTCACAATTGGTACCCTTAGGACAATCATTAATATTTGGTCTATGACACTTTTTTATGGCTTCTAAATTATTATATGGGGTGTATAGGGGTCCCACATATCTCTTCCAACATTCCATCTAATATTAATGTAATAAATTTAATTAGAAAGTTTCCAGATGCAAAAAGGTTAAAAACTTGTCAATTGACAACTAAAAGTATCAATTTGACAATAAATTAAAGTTGTAAACGACCAAAAGTGGTTGTATGGGTGGTTAAGAGTTGGTTTTCAGTTTCCATGAAGGGAAGAGGTTTAAATATATTTATAATGATCCAAAATAAAGAGGTTGAGGGTCTGATTTTCTTAGCATTGTAAGAGTTTTGTGTTTGGCAATAAAAATACAAGGTTTTCCTTGCAATTTTTCTCTAAAATCTGCACTTTATTGGTCTGAAACTCTTCTTATTTGCTTCATTTTTTATTGGAAATAGATTTGGAAATGTAGAGGAGTGTTTGTAATATCATTTGGTATTATTACTAAAGGTTTTACATTCAAATCTGATATACTTCTATTGGTTGTTCTAAAATTTATTGTAGGTGATTGTTTTAGGGAGTTTTGAGAGTCACAATGCAAATGTGACCCATTCCACTTTATGTGGTTTCTATTTATTGTTGAATGGGTCATTAATATTGTATTATACATGTCTCTAACCTTACATGTGCAGTAAATAATGTGGAGATGAAGTGTTGATACCCTAGGGTAAGAGATTGAGTGAAGGAAAACATGAAAATGGAGGCATGAGTATAGCAATAGAAGATATACCTTAAGGAGGTAGTCTTTCTATGTGAAAAAGTGTTAGGGAATGGTAAATTCATGGTGGATACCAAGTTTCAAGATCTGAAAGTGAGTTTTTGGATTTGAGCAAGGAGGCCCTAGTTTTTTAGGCCTAAAAAGGGGGGTTTAGTATCTAACCTATGAAATGAGTGTTTATTGTCTTGAAACCTGCAAAATCTATGGTTTTAGAAAAAATTTCAAGAATTTTTTTTGGTTTGGAGTTCTGGTTGTACCATTTGTTGGTACTTTCTTTGGAAAAGAGGGCTAATTGGGCCTAGTTGGTGTGTAGCGGGGTGTTGGTCTGAGTATTTTGTCCCAAAGACCCACATTTGATTTTTGCATATTTTATGTAGCTTATAAAAGGGCATCCATATATATATAATTATTTTTTCAAGTGTTTTGGGATTATTGTGAGTAAAGGTTAGATTACCCGCTAAACAGGGCTACTAGGGATTGGCCTGTTTAGGGACACGGGTAAGGGTTTGTGATTAAACTAGTTGATAGGATGAGTGAATCCTATTAGGTAAAGTGGGATAGGGTATTCAGAGACCCTAAGAAGTGTTGGAACAAGTTGGTGAGGTTGATAGTTCTATTTGGGCATCTTGGTGAAGCCTAGTGAAGGAAGGTGAAACAAGAAGAGTTGAGTTTTCAAGAAGAAAGAATGATGAGTTGCATCCATTCTCTTGGGGTTGTGCTAAATTGAATATGTCTTTCTTATTTATGAAAATTTCATTTTGCATCTTTACACCGGTGATGTATTTGAGATGTCTTGCATTTAGATATGGCATGAGCTTAGTCCTAGAGTGAGACTAGGGAGTGGCTCCCACTCCTATTCCTTGTCCATCAGCATACCTGGTACACTTGTAATTCATGTTTGGGGAGTTTCGTAATCAAGTGATAACATAAAAATAGACTTGGGTTAAAACAAATAACAATAAAATTGGTTCCTTGAGCACACCTTGAGGGCTATCACAACACCAAGGGTCTTTTGGGAAGGCATGCTCGCACATGGAGCATTGGGACTTGTGCAAAGAGGCATGCCCACTCACACAAGGATTATGTGATCATTATTCTCATTCACATGAGATAATTCTTGGTTCCATATGGTCTATCCCCATGTAGCAGATACAATGAAAGGCATGGTTGCACATGGAGCATTGGGACTTGTGCAAAGAGACATACCCGCTCATGTAGCATAAGGATTGTGTGATTGACATTCTTGTTCATATGAGAGAATGCTTGGTTCCATATGGTGCATCACCATGAGCACATACAATGAAAGTCAAGACCGCACATGGAGCGTTGGGACTTGTGCAAAGAGACATACGATGACACTTCCTCTATTGCACTCTTGAATCTAATGCCTTTTGTAGTTTTAAAGTAGTGACCCTATCTGGATTCATGACTTGGTATCATCCTTCTCTATTGATTTTGCACTGTATTGTCCCATTACTTGTGTCATGTATGCATCATGTATGGCATGTGTGAGCCTATCATCCCCCTCGTATACTTTGATTGACTATTTGGAACTATCTCCACAAGCACGATGGGGTGGACCTAAGGGTTCGACGTGGTTGGGTGGACTTAAACAAAAGAAAGGTTGGAACTATTTTATATCAAGTGTTTTGTGGGTGGTCATAATGCTTTTATATTTATTTTTAAGATGCTAGTAACATTATTTTTAGTACTATCTTTACCTATTATATGTTTCTATTGGACACGATCAACCCAATAACCTTGTACATGTGATTTATTTTATTAAAGAGTATATTCATGTAGTCCTAAATGCATGATTATCATCATTAAATATATGTTGAATATATAATAATGAGTAATTATTTAGTATGAGATATATATACACTATCTTTACCTATTGTACTTTGCTATTGAACTTGATCAATTATACATATGATTTATTTTATTAAAGAGGATATTCATGTAGTCTGGAATGCATAAAAATCGTCTTTGGTATATGTTGAATATATTTGGAATATATAATAACGAGTGACTACTTAGTATGAGATATATACATGTCATTCAATAGCTATATGTCATGTATTGACATAATATGACACTTTATATGAGATTATCAATTTGGGATATACTTATAAGAAATATGTGCATATATAGTACATAAATTCATTTCATGTATATATATAGTAGATAAGTTTTGGTAGCTCCAAAGAAAAACTAACTCAGATAAGGCAGATAAAGTCATTTCATCTCCCTGATTGGCTTTAAAGTCTCTTGTATTTGGGTTAGCTAATTCCCTATCAACACAATTTTTAATAGGTTTACTAGTAATCAGTGGTTCATACAGTCCTCTTAGGAGTTGGACCATCTCAACCATGGTGCACCTAATCATATTAGCTTGAAACCAGTGTGCCTCATATTAGCTTCAAACCTATTCGCCCTATTGGTAGCTGATAGGGATAGAATATCATTCACTGTACATATCAATGAGGTTTTTTTTACATCTAGATGATAATAATTTATTTTTTAAAAATAAATGTTCGTCGGAATTATGACAGAGACTAAGCTTTCGACCGATTATGGAATCATTGGACCAACAACATTCTCGTCAGTGCAAAGTTATTGGAGTCATATAAATTCTAAATCAAACTACACAAATATCTGACGAGGATGCTCTATGTTAGGATTTCCAAAGATACTAAGAGGTGGGGGTTAATCAGTATCTAACTGGTGATTATAATTCCTGACCTTATTAAATAATTTTCATTCCAAAACAGTGTACCGGTAAACAATAATTAATGTAGTAAATATGAACAATAAACACAACATAGAAAGCATACCATAACACAAGATTTATGGTGAGGAAACCCAGTGTGGGAAAAACCTCGGTGCAATTTGTGACCCACAATATTCACTTATTGGCCAATGAATGGATATTACTTACAATAGTGTGTTCCTGCACATACAGGAAGGCCAACTGCCTAGAGCTCACTGCTAAAAATACAAAAGGAAGTCTCACTGACTTACAAAAATAGATTATGGAAATCCAATGTAATGCATTCATACAAAAAGAATTTTCTATGCTAGGTTCAGTACCGGTTGAAGGTCATACAATAACCATAAACCTTATTCAAAATCTGCCTTAATATTCACTCTACATATCCATCTTATCATCTATCAATTACATACAAAATGATCTACAAGATCTCATACTTATATATGAGTCTTATTACAATATGCCATGTCGGCTTACAAAAAGATATTACAATTAAATACAATATACAATAATCAAAATCTTGTCGGCCATGGTGCCAGTAATCGTCATTGTCCCTGTCGGTGAACTAACTGTTGGTGTAGAGTCTGTCAGTGCCAGTGCCTACCGGTGCCATAGGATTGCAAGGTTTCCATCAATGAAAATACCTTCAATCACCTACAATTCTCATTGGAGTGTGCAATGCCAACAATCTTCCCTTGGGCATTGATGGCAACACCCATGAGAAAAATTCAAAATTGTATTAAAAAATTGAAGTCCAAAAATCTTACCAAAACTATGTGCTCCCCTTGAGTAGATGATCTCTTCTATCAATCACTTTTCTCTTCTCTACTACTCCTGCTTTGACATCAATGACAAAGGCTATCAGAATGTCAACTGAGTGTAGTTATCAACTAGAACCTTTTACCGGTTGGTTAAAATATGAAATAGGTCTGCTAATACAAAATTTAGGCTCTAAGTGAACTTGTCACTATCCTTCAATGCTGCCTCTGTTCTTTGAATGGTACCAGTGAGGTGATGCATTTTATCTTTTGATGTCTTCTATCCCTGAACAAGTGCCTCTAAGATCTCTTTCCTCAAAGAAATGAGGTTATCAAGTTTTAGATCGAGTCTGCATTTAAGCTCTTTTGCCTTTCCTTTTATTCTTTCCTTTTCCTTCTCCAATTTTTTAAGTTTTTCTTCAAATCTATCTTACTCCTATTCTATAACTAATATTGGTTCAGATGAACCAATGAGATTATCAACTATATCATTTATTTATTTTTGCACCTTACTGATCTCCTTATCTATATCTACTGTCAAGAGATTAGTCTTAGATGTATCTTTATACAATTATTTAAACTCCATTATTCTTTTACTGAGTGCCGATAATAGGGTATCAATGTGTCCCATGCACTTCTTTATTGTCTCATCAAAGAATTTCCCCTTTTCTCTGTCTATTTTCTCCTTAAAGTTCTCTTCATTTATTTGTTCCACTGTCGATAAATTGTGGATGATATACTTAGACAATGTGTCTAATTGACTGAAAGAATCTTTATTTTCTACATTACATTTGGGTGCAATCAATTTTTGAATAGGAATGGTATCATTTATAGCTTTGTATGCTAATACATTACAATCTGTGATTTTCTTGATAAAATCCAATAATACCTCTATTACATTAGTTCATCTGTATTCTATCATAGAAGTACCAGATGACTGTCCAACTACCTTAACAATTTGCACGTTGTCGATGTGAGTAACCTCTTTTCTTGTCCCAACCTTTGGTAGGTTAGTTTGTGTCTACATTTCAACTAGCAAAGGCTTATGCTTCTCAGCTGTTGCCGATGGCACTGTCTTTGTATGTACCTAAAGGTCAATCTTTTTTTCAACCTATTTCTCAATTTGTTCCTCAATGGGTTTTAGTGTACTCTCTTCTACCGGTTTGTCTAATGGTTTCTCTATGGTATCCACTGTCGGTTTCTCAGTATGCATCTCTGCATTGTCCACTGTCGGTATCTCAACCAGTTTCTCTATGTTTTTTGCAGCCGGTTTTACTAACTCTGTAGCTTTTCCAATGCTCGTATCAATGGTGTTATTAGTATCCATGCTAATAATGAGGCGATCAACTAATTTTTCAATTTGATCAACTTGAGTCTCAACCCCAATCTCAATATTATCCACTGTATGCTCTACATGTTCAACTTGTGTATCCATATGTTCTACCTTAATATTGTCAGTCGGTGGCTCAGTAGCCACATCTTTCTTCTCACCAATGGTATCTTTATCAACCATAATATTGACATCTTGAGTATCAATATTCATTGTATATAGAATTTCTGATTTAGGATTTGTATCCTCATGTGTAGTATCCATATCCTCAGTAGCCGGTATATCAACAATCTGAATTGGTGGAGTAATAGAAAGAGGTGGGGGCAAATTGTCTGTCACTTTTATGTTAGGTAGTCCACCTACCTTTCCTTTTCCCTTATCCTTATCCTTTTGGTAAACCTTAAAATTTTTGGGTCTCCTTAGTTCTTCTTTCTTCTCTTTTTCCACAAAAAAGATGTCCCAATTGTCAAATGTATCTTCTGTAATCTCATTAACTCTGTCGGCCATTAAACTTACATGTCGGTGACCACTAGAAAATACTGTCCTGTTAGCTTCACTTATTAACTCATCATTTTATTCTACAGATTTAACATGGTGAACTGCAAGTAGCTTCTCAACTTTTATTTTCTTATCCAATTCCATAATAGCTACTCTTTTTTGCATCAATCCTTCTATACAAATCACTAGGTAAAACATCTACAACCTCTATCAAAACTTTCTTATAGATGTCCAGGTGTAGAACAATGCTATTTTCTATTCTTTCCTTTTCTTCATTGGTAAATGTCTCATATATTTTGCTAACATTAGACAAATTCCCATCGTCTGTTATCTCACTCAAAATATTGTCAAGAGGAGGAATGACCCATTTTTCCTTTTTCTTCCTTGGTGTCATTTTCTTTGTGGGCCTCACTGCCTGTTGTTGCTTTCTATCTTTCTTAGGTGTAGGAGAGGGTACTAGTGAAAGTTTTCTCTTCCTTTCAACTCTTTTAAATTTTGTTGGGATTTAATTTTCTAATGAAGTTCCAATTAGTGAGAGGTGAGCTTCCAGTTGTAACCCTTCCAAGTCACTTTCCTTAATACAGGTGATATTCATTATGTTTTCCTTGATTTCTTTTACCTGTTTAGTTGCACTCCTGATATATTTCTCTCTTTTCTTCCTTTGTTTCAGTGTTTGCACACAACTTTCAATTGATTCTACATTACCAAACACTTTTTCCTCAGGTTCTCTGGGGGCTTCAAGTAGGGCTTTGGCATATGTTTTAATAATGTTTACATCAGCCTCATAACCCATCTTTGTCACCCAAACAATTCTACTGCCTCCATCCAAATTTCATCTTTCTTAATCACAAAACAAATTTCTTTCTAATATTTCTCAACTATACTTTGAGGAAACCTTTCCCTAGTCTTCATTCTTACCTTAAATGCTTGAAAATATTCAGTTATATTGTTTTCCTTGTATCTTCCCATGTTGCTAAAGATATCAAATAGTTGTTTACCTACCAGTATGTCAAAACCAAAGTCTTTCCTGCCTATACCGGGAACTTCTTTTGTAATATATAAAATTAGGCATATAAGAAGATTACCAAATCTTAAAGTACTTTTCTTACCTCCTTTGATTTTCTTCAGATTATCAATTAATTCATCCTTCAACCATTCACATACATCTATCTTAGCATTACTACTTACCATATCATATGCACTCTTGATACATAGATTGAAAACTGAGTTCAATCGGTTAGCATGTGTGGTTTTGTATCCTAATATCATTCTAATGAATATGACATTATCATCATTCACATCATTAACTCTCAAGGATCTGTTGTCATGTGTTGCACCAGTTAATGTCATCACAGTGTTGTTTGGAACTTTTTTGGTCTTATCTGGCCTGCTACCGATGGGAGGTAAGCCAATCACTACCCTAGCTACTTCTCTTGTAATCTTATGGATAGAGTCAAGACAAAATAATTCTCCATGAACTCTACTGACTACAATCCTCACAACTTCCTTAGGGAATTCTGAAAGATCAAGAATTTCCACAAAACGTAGGGTTTCAATGATGTTATGTTCCAGTTTTACAGTTCCATTCTCATCACAAATCACATTCTTATACATTTTGATGATTTCTTCAGCACCAAGTTCCTCAATATGGATATGTATGTATATCCTAGGGTCTTCTACATATGCAACTCCTTTAGGGATTTTACAAAATGCACCTAGGGTATCATCCTGTTTTGCTACTTCAAGAATAATCTTGAACACGGGCCTAGGGCATTTAACCACTTCAATAGCAGTAGGGTCTGCAATGAATTCAGGAGCAGAGGAGGAAGCCATTGATAAATACCTTAATCTGCCTTTAGGTTTGGATGCTTGAAAATATCTTGCTTCACTTCTTGTTGTGGATCCCTTCGCTCGGGTTTTTTTGCGCTCTTAGGAAATTTGAATGCTCGGTGAGTGAAAAAGAGTGAAAAACACTTACTTTATAATGTCTTTTCCTCCAACTACCACAATAAATGCCTGTCGGTTAAGTAAAAATTAACACATCTACTAGTAAAGAAGAATTTCATCTTCTAACCATCAACCGAGGATAAACTTGCATCATTTTCAGTTAGCTGCCATACCCCCAAAAGATTTATTTTCAGTTGGATGAAGAATCTCTTGCCGGTGGAGAGATACTCTTTTCTGCCAGTGAAGGAATAGTTTCATTAGAATTTTGATCTCTCTTTCTAATCCATTGCTTTGATAATTCTTTTTTTACATCATCAACCTTCTCTTTTCCTTTCAAACTGGGTCCTTTATTGTTTGTCGGTGAGGTCTTACTTCTATAAAATTTTACAATATGTTCAATTTTGTTACAAGCATATCAAGTTACATTATTTTTCTGAATAGCATTTCCATATCCTATGCCGGTGTTTGTTCTTCATTGATTAGATAGGTGTCCAAATATTCCACAAACATAACATCTTACATTCATTCTACAATTTTTAGAATTATGACCAATTTTGTTGCATTTGGAACATTGACCAATGGGTGTATTGGTGTTCTGATAGTTTCTAGATCTACACTGATTTTTTCTATGACCGTACTTGTTAAAGTTAAAGCATTTCCCATTAAATTTGTAAGCATTAGGTTGTCTTACCGGTTTATTGTGATCATGATTGTTTGCAGTACCAGAGATTTCAACAACTTCAAAGCCAAGTCCATTAGTGTCTCCATTAGGTCTCTGATTTTTCAGCATGTTATCAAGTTCTTCTGAAGTTTTCTTGAATTTCTCTTTGTGCTGATTTGCATTAGCCAACTCATTTTCCAAGATTCCCTTCTATCTCATAAGTTAAGTTTTATCATTTTGTGTGTGCATCAAATCTGTCTTCAACATATCATTTTCATGACTGTCTTGTATTTTCATTTCCAACATCATTTAGTCTCCTAGTCAAGTCATCGTCATTCTTCTTTCTGTCTTCAATGTCTTTACAAAAGCTCATAGTCATATCTTGCATCTCATTCCTCATAGTACTGTTTTCTTGTCTCAACTTGTTCACATGGTCATTAAGAGTTTCGAGTTTCCTTTTCATCATCATCACTCTGCATTTTCTCATGAAGTTCTCTTCTTTTGTTTCTATTAGTAGTGAGATTCTCTTGAAGTCCTTGAATGAATTCCTATGCGGTCTTCAGATCGTCTTCAAGTTTGATATTCTTCAACTTTTCTACATCATAATCTGAAAGAGCTATTTCCAATTGCTTCCTCAAGTTTTCCATTTGTACCGGTGTCAGAATCCTCCTCAAGTTGTTAGGATTTTGAAAATAGAGGACCAAGGTTTAATACCAATTGTTAGGATTCCCGAAGATACTAAGAGGGGGGGGTGAATCAGTATCTAACTAGTGATTATAATTTATGACCTTATTAAATAATTTTCATTCCAAAATAGTGTACCGGTAAACAAGAATTAATGCAGTAAATATGAACAATAAACACAACATAGAAAGCACACCATAACACAAGATTTTTTGCAAGGAAACTCGGTGTGGGAAAAACCTCGGTGGGATTTGAGACCCACAATATTCACTCGCTGACCAATGAGTAGATATTACATACAATAGTGTGTACGAAGGCAAGCTGCCTAGAACTCACTGCTCAAATACAAAAGGAAGTCTCACTGACTTACAAAAATTGATTATGGAAATCCAATGTAATGTATTGCTACAAAAAGAATCTGCTATGCTAGGTTCAGTACCGGTTGAAGCTCATACAATAACCATAAACCTTACCCAAAATCTGCCTTTCTATTCGCTCTACATATCCATCTTATCATCTATCACTTACATACATAATGATCTACAAGATCTCATACTTATATATTAGTCTTATTACAATATTCCATGTCGGCTTACAAAATGATATTACAATTAAATACAATATGCAATAATCAAAATCCTATCTGCCATGGTGTTGGTAATCATCATTCTTGCTGCCGGTGAACTAATTGTCGGTGTAGAGTCTGTCAATGCTAGTGCCTATCGATGCCATAGGATTGCAAGGTTTCCATCAATGATAATACCTTCAATCACCTATAATTCTCATTGGAGTGTGCAATTCCAACACTGTATGTCCGATGATACTTCCTTGTCAAACGGTTGTTGATTGATATTAATGGACCGACGACAAAACAATCAGGCAAACAACATCCCCATTAGTGCAAAGTTTCAGACTTTCATTGACTTTCTGACACAATCTAAATAAATATCCGACAATGATTCTATATGTTCGATGACATTTTTGACCGGAAGAGCAATCATGCCCACTATAGGTAGAGTCCATGGGGTTGTCGTATTTGTGACAGTTAGAGGCATCGTCGACAAGTCCAATGATGATTTTTCAATGGTTACTTTTGTCAGAAGTCTGACAAAATTTAGTTGCAATTCTGACAAACGACCATCAAAAATTAGCCCCAAATGTACTAGTGTCTGAAAATAAAATTATATTCTCTTAAAATAAATTATGGACACTCAATTGCAAAACACTTGAATTTCTTTAATGTAATCTTGATTTAGTTGTAGCGAATTAATGTAAAGACAGATGAGGAGGATAAATGTAGTCTACTATTATGTTCGCTAGATGAATATTTGGATAATTTTATTCCTACAATTAGTGGTTCTTTTTCAAATAATCCAAAGTAGGATTCTCTTTCTACAACTCAACTTTTGGAGGAAAGAAGGACTTAAGAGGTTTCTAAGGATGCATTGCATGTATGAGTTATAATTAAAGAGAAAGGTAAGCACAAGATGAGAGGTAAAAATCAAGTCTAAGGATCATTCTAAGTCCAAGAGAAATTATAAATCATCTTGTAATAGTAGATTGAGATGTTGGAACTATGGTAAGTAGGGGCATCTCAAAAATGAATGTATGAATAGAAAGAAAAATAATGTTGATTCCTTTATCGATAAATCCTTTGATGATGAAGTTATTGATTATTTTATTATTTATAATAATATGACTTATGATGACTCTTGGTTTGTAGATTCAAGGGTTAGACAAACCTGATATTGGGAGTAAACTAAGAGGGGGGGCTGAATCAGTTTACTATCAGAAATCAGAACTATAGCATATCATAACCTTTGAACTGAAGCACAAAGAAAACAACACAATGAAAGATAGTACATGAAATCACAGTACACACAACACCAATATTTTTGACATGGAAAGCCTAGTAAAGGGAAAAACCATGGTGGGAAACCCTACCCACAATCAGATAATACTTCTACAATAGTATGTGAAATAATTACAATGGGGATTACACTTGCAATCAGGCCAACTTCCTGGATCTCATTGTTCATCACAAAAAATAGTCTCATTGACTTACATAGACATCAGACTACAATCCGGAAAGAATGAACTATGAAAGTAGCATCTACTAATGCTTGATGCTGTTGGTATTTTGGATATGTTGATATGGTTTTGTCATTGATGTCAACACCTATTAACACTTATCAACTCTGGTTAACACTTGGAGAATTGGCAATGTTCACCAACAGACAAGTGACTTATGCACAGTCACTGTTATCTGGTTCACCGACAGAATATATTGTACACCAGCACTTTGGATGACATGGAAAACACTTGGTTATGTACATCATTTAGACACTTTGTCTTGGAGATTTGTTCATTGGTATATTTGTATTTGCATATTTGTTGTTACCGGCAAATAGGTCCAGAATAAGCATCGACAAGCTTATCTATTCTAGATCAGCATGACACGCTATAGGGATGATTTATTATTGTTGTAAATGCATTAAGTTGACATGTTGTATCGGTTATTGTGTCGGTCATTGATTTACTTGTAAAGTGATTTTATTGTAATATCTTTTAGAGCCGACCTACTATAATTGGTCTTAGGTTATGGTATATATGTAAGAGCTTATTTGTAAGATTGGTATGCGATTGAGAAAAGGAATTGTAAGAAGGTATATGTGAGAATAAGCATAGCTATACATGCAGACATCATTTGAAGGTGAAGAAAGGTTTTTGTAAAGACATATTAGAACTACACCGTTACTAAATCCAGCATATTAAGATGCTATTTTGAGCAATACATCATTATTGGATTTAACCATCCAATTGTAGTCAATGTGACTCCTATTTGTGATTGAGCAGTGAGCTCTAGGCACTTGGCCTTTCTGCATGTGCAGACCCCATTTGTAGACAAATACTATCTGCAATAGTATCATCTGATTGTGGGTAAGATTTCCCACCATGGTTTTTCCCCTTACAGGGTTTCCACGTACAAACATTGGTGTTATGTGTTGTGGATGTCTTTGTCTTTTTGTTTCATGCATTAATATTTACCAGTACTGCAATTAACTAATAAACTGTCTACCAGTATTAAGTTTTGGTTTACTGGTATTAAGCATTAAGGTTGGATAAGATGTTTTTGGTTTTAACTTATTAGACAATTCATTCACCACCCCCCTCTCAGTTGTCTTTGAGACCTAACAAATACAATTATGATTTGGCACATATGTCTGCCCTATAATACAAAACCTTCTCAAACCTTCACTGAATGATATAACCTTCTTCGCACATAAACTACTCCTTGGTAATACAAACATAACCACCGACGCACAGATTACATGAATAATTCACTTATAAATATAGATCATCAACCTTATTGACAAGGTTGGCTAAACCCTAAACCTATAAACCCACAATTACAAAAATTACATCGCAACGTATCACCGGACCAATATTATGATTTAAATTACATAGCATGAACTTAATTCAAATATCCAAATAATTAAATCCATCAAAAATTATGCTAAGACCAAAATCCAACACGCTTCACCAACCGATCTAAATTCTCAGTGAAATAACATAAAGTTTAACTCAATCCAAATAGGAGCATCATAATAGCACGTTAGCCAATGTAAAGTTACCAAACTCTTAGGACATGATCAAGAAGCACCTTCAACATGATAGAAATTGATTCCATAAGCCAAACCAAAATCATAAAGTATTGCTTATCGGTAAAGCTAGTCGGTACCAAGAAATACCAATTGGGAACAAAAGCGATAGAAACCAGAGCACCAAATAATGAACCAATAGAATATAGAAAGTATACAACCATCCAAAATAAGCATCCAAAACCAAGTCTAAAGATCTGATCATACCAAATCAGAAACATAGCCAAAACCAAGATGATCACCAAGACTAACCAGATTAGGTCCAACTAAGATAGCCTCAAACTGGGATACAATGCTTACATCAATGAAAACACTAAACCAAATCCATCATATGCCAACATAAAGTGCATCCTAGCATATGACTCATCATACAGAATCATTTTTAGCATATTCATCTTTTTATGGTGTGGATGCTTTTCTTGAGGATAATAACATAGAAAATTGTAGACCAGGGGGGCATAAATATAGACACTTAAATTTGATTAATAAATTTAATCGAATTTAATCCATTTTTTCACATATATTAATTAAGTAATTATTTAATTTATTATTTGCATCTCTTTTTGGATAAATTAATTTAATTAATCAAGCCTTGTCCAATTAATTAATGTGTCATATAGAATATTTTATTTAATTGTTTCCCTTTACCCTTCTTCTATTAAATAAAATAAATACATTATTTCTTTTCTTTAATTCACATTCCCTTTTTCCTCCTAGTCATTTTATTTAAATTTAATAATTCATATAATTGAATTAGAGCACATGGCTCCTAGGTTTAACCCTCCTTATAACTCATTTCCTAAGCCTAGTCCACTAACCACCCATGGATTCTAACCAACACTATCCTTTCAACCACCCTTGTCATATGTGTGCACATTCCCTATTTTCCAAATATTTCAAAAAGAATCAAATTTATTTTTCTGTTTCTCTCCGAAATGGACACGTGTCTTTTGATACACTTGTCATCTTGAGCAATGGGAATTGTCCTAGAGAAGGGAAATTTGTCAGCTCTTTCACTATTTCTAAGTCTCTTCATTCCGTTATCCTTTCCTATTTAACCTTGGCATTTTCCTTCATTAATCCTCACAATTGCATGACATCATTATAATGACAATTTAATCACTTTCATAATCCATTTTTACATCAACTTTTAGCATAAATTTCATAAAAATTTTTATCATGGAGTGTTCTTAAGAACCCTTTGTATCATGAAACAAGAGTACACCAAAAGTGAATCACGAATAAATTGAAGGAGAAGTTGAGAGTTTGCCTTTTGTATTATTATAATTATTATATTTATCTATCTTTTCTTTTCAAGCATTCTTCTCATGAGTGTAGGCTTGATAGATTGTGTAGTGTAGGTCACTATTTGTTTTCCTCTCTTTTTATTCACTCATAATTTTCCGTTCATAGTAAAATTGGTTTTTACTGATGGAAGGGTCAAAGCCCTTAAATATGTATTGCACATCCTTGGCTTAGCTAGCAATTTTATTTTTGTATCTAAAGAGGGGGATTCGGGGGTCATTTTATTTTCGAAAAAAATAGTTGCAAATTAACAAAAGGGAATTTGGTTTTGGCTAGGGTTAATAGGTGTGGTGCCCTATTTAGACTTGATGCTTTCACTTTTTGTAAATTAATATAACTGATAGCTTTGTATCTTGCAAGTTATGGCACCACAAGATGTGTCATATGACTAATTACAGATATAAAACCCGCATAAAAACATGGTTGATGATTTATTTAGTTATTGTACTAATTTTCATTTCTTTGAACACTATATATATATAAAGAAACATAGCGTACATTTTTTAAATATAGAAGTACTAGAGCTTGTTGATGTTATAGCAGCAGGAGATATCTTTCCTGACTATTATCTTAATTTTTATTAACACTTTATTTATTACCTTATTCATCATTATCTCATATGAACAATCTCTTATTATTATTTCACTAAATATACATTAGTTTGCATTATCGATATTCCTCATGAGGATTTCCTTTGTTTGTTAATGGATAATTAAACAAAATTTCTATCGGGTGTTAGTTAGGATTTACTTGTCGAGTCACATCGATTCGGGTCATGCCTTTCCTCATCCTTTTGTTTGGTTTTTAATCCCTTCAAATGGGGACATTAGAGTCATTGTTAAGAAGTCATATGCCATTCACATACTACAATCCCTATGGATGACTTTCTATGCACATTTGTGTGATATCGTGGGAAATAGATCTTCTGCACGGGTCGATGAATTATATCCTGTGCACATTCAAACATTGTTCATATAATATAGGTTCTTATTTGCTTGACGTCATCATGTAGCAAATTGGAAATATTCAAACCAATCATAGTTTTTCAAAACCAAATCTAGAGGGAAAATCGATATTTTTTAGATTAATTAATACCTTAAGAAATAAACTTATTGCTTTAGAATTGTTTCATATCAAAGAAATATTATTCTATACTTTTGCAAATCTAAATTTTGATCAAAAAATAAGATGGTATCCGAGTGGGTTTAAGAAAAGATCTGATCAGACTTGGTTTTAAGCAGTCAAGTAAAAATTTCACTAGGGTAGATCTTGAAGACGTAGTATTTCAGATCTACAGCTGCAAATTATTTCACACCTAAAGGTGGATCTTTGAAGGAGAATTTTCATTGAAAAAGAAGATTATGAATGTTGTCAACATAGAAGATAGGCCTCAATAGGTAAATTGGACACATTGTCCAAATTCATCTCCTCTAACAGCGCAAGCAGAGGGGACAATAACAACAATATTGTCAGGAAATGGAGGGAACAATGCAAGTAGAGGGGGGAAATTTGAATTCTGGAAATGGAGGGAACATCGAGGCTGGGTCCTCTAGTTCTATTGCCTCTGCAGCTCAAGGACAAGTGATAGATGATGAGGATGGAAGACCAGATGGGGACACGTGGCAACGCGACCCTCCTCTTGACTGCAAAAAGATGATAGATTCTCCAAAATTGAGTCTCGAGGCTGTGAAAGTTGACTCATAAAATATCACAGAGGTGAAAGCCCTCAAACTTTGGAGTAGTCTTTTTGCAAATAAACCAACTGGAAAACTGATAGGTATATCATCATTTCCCTTTGTGAAAGATATCTCTGATAGAAAAATGGGTAAACTTGCTATTGCAGTTCCAGATTTGGTTATCGATCATAGCATTTCTTTAATGGCTTTCTCTTTGGTGGGAAAGTTTGTTGGACCATGACCCAATATTGAGGATGTTAGGTCTTTTGTTAAGAGAAAATGGAGGATGAAAGGTCAGGTTGATGTTTCTGCCATGTCCAGAGGTTTTTTCATTTTTTCCTTCTCTTGTGGGGAAGATATGGAAGCAGCATTAAGTGGTGGTCCTTGGATGTTTGCTAAATCTTCTCTATCTATGAGAAAATGGTCTCCTAATATGGAACTCAATGACTCTTTCTTTGAATCTTCTCCGGTCTGGGTAAGGCTGCTTGGCTTGCCACTGGAATTTTGGGTTGAGGATGTTTTCTTAGAAATTGCAAACTCCTCTAGGGAGCTTGTTGTGATAGATCCAATGACTGTAGCTCAAAAAAGGCTGGTTTATGAGCGCATTTGTGTAAATATTTCACAGAAGATGGATCTTCCTAGTTCTATTGATATAAGTTCCAAACTTGGATTATAGGAACAGAAAATAGAGTTTGATTCCCTCCCCTTTGTGTTCTTTTCTTATAAAAAAGTTGGTCACCGGGCTAAGGCTTTCCCTAATAACCCTAAAAAACATGTGATGGTTAACACCCATAAACAGGTTTGGAAAGAAATTAATAATAATAAGGAAGGTAGTAAAGTGGAAGGAAGAAGTGGAATTCTTGGTAACATACTAGACCTATCAGAAGGAGATATAAATGACCCTCTTAAGACTCCCCCATTGAAGGAAGATAAAAATAATGAAATCAGTGAGTTTGAGATCAAAATAGTCAATACTTTTGAGGCTCTATAGGCTCAGGAGGAAGAGAATGCTATCAGTGAAGAGATTCTTGAAGAAGGTGAGATTGAGAATGTCACTAAATCTTATCATGAGGCCCCTCAAGTTTCAGTAACAAAAAGAGATGAAGAGTGCCTAAATGAATTTGAAGGACATGAAATTAAACTTGGAAGGAATAACAAGTTTGGATCACCTAAGGTTAATCTAAATGTGTTATTCCAGAATATTGGAGTTGATATGCCCACATCATCCCAGAAAAGAGGAGAACTGTGGAGTAACATGCAAGATGAGCCCAAAGAGGAGCATGAGGGAGAAATAACAGGGAATGGAAAAAATAAAAACAAGAAGGCAGGATGCCCTAATGGGGTGAAAACTAGGACCAGGTCCAAGGCTGATATTGGTGTCTCCAAATCTCCACAGGGATGTAAAACTAGGAAATGGCACAGGGATCAGGAGAGCAAGCAAAACATAGCTGATGGAGGGCAACGAACTATACAGGAATCCTACCCCCAGGTTTCCAAATGAAGGTAATATCATGGAACATCAGAGGCCTAAATGGTCTCAATAAACAAGATATATTATGGAATCTCATTCGAGACCATAAGCCAAATATTATCCTAGTTCAGGAAACCAAAATGAGTAAGGAGAAAGAAGAGAATTTAAACTTCTTTAAAAATGGAGGGGTTTGTGGTAGCAGCTTGAACGGGGCATCTGGTGGGGTGGTTATTTTTTGGAACAAGAAAACTATTTTAGGAGAAATGATTGATGAAGATGGTAACATAATATCCATGAAAGTTAAAAGCATCTATGAAGGAAAGGAATGGGTGGTCACAAATATCTATGCCCCTAATTCCAAATCTATTAGGAGCAAATTTTGGGATAAAATCTAGCAGAAAAGAAGATCTTTCCCTAAGAAAAGCTAGGTTTTGATGGGAGATTTCAATACTCCTCTGCAAGGTACTAATAAATCTAGAGGAACTCAAGCCCAACTAGACAACAAATCTGATTTGATGGACTTCATCAATGTCAATGCTCTTATTGATATGGATCTTACTGGAGCTTCTTACACCTGGTCTAATCGCAGGGATGGTGAAGACCTCATTCAGGTAAGACTTGATAGATCCCTTGTTACTAATGATTGGATTCTTTCTCATAGATGCTCCCTATCAGTAATCAATAGAATTGGTTCGGATCATTATCCCATTGCCTTTGTTGCTGAGTCCATTAAGAGTAAACAAAGTTTCCCTTTCCGGTTTGAGAAAATGTGGATCTCTCACCCCTCTCTTGAAAAATCCATTGCCAACTGGTGGAATATTGATGTGAATGGAACCACCATGTATAAAGTTGCTAAAAAACTTAGAAACATCAAAGATAACATTAAGATATGGAACAAGAAGGTCTTTGGTGATATTTATGACTTAAAGAAAAAGATGAAGGAGGAATTAGAATAGATCCAAAATCCTATATAGAAAGATGGCTATAAAAAGTATCCCAAAGCTAAGGAAGATGATGTTTCAGTCAAACTTCACAACATCATTTCTAGGGAGGAAATCTATTGGAGGCAAAGATCTAGGGCGATTTGGCTGGAGGCTGGGGACAGAAACACAAATTTTTTCCACATGACCTCTTTGAAACATAAAGCTGCGAACATAATTTCCAAATTAATTGTTGAGGACAAAATTTTTCTTAATGAGGATGATATTAGGGATGAAGTTGTTAGTTTCTTTTCTCAGCTCCTCATTGGGAGCAAGGATATTGATTATACCCAACAACAAGATCTGGTTGACATCATCCCCAAGATCATTAATCCTAATTGGAATAAGGCCCTTTCAGCTATCCCGTCTGCTGGGGAAATTATAAAGTTGTCTTGTCCTTTCAAGGGGATAAGGCTCCAAGACCTGATGGCTTCCCTATGTTTTTCTTCCAGGAATTTTGGCATATTGTGGGAAAAGACATGGTCAATGCAGTAAAAGAATTTTTTGGTTCAAGAAGAATCCTAAAGGAATTCAACTCCACTTTTATTGCCTTAATTCCTAAGGTGGCTGGGGTAGATTCAATGGGAAAATTTAGGCCAATAAGTATATGTAACTCCTTCTATAAGATCATATCTAAAGTTTTGACTTCTAGAATTTTGGCTGTCCTCCCCTTCATCATCTCCGAGGAGCAGAAAGGTTTTGTTCCTGGTAGGCAAATTTTGGACTCTATCATTCTTGTGCATGAGAATATTCTCTCCCTCAATGCCGCCAATAAAGAAGGATTTCTAATAAAGTTGGATCTGGTGAAAGATTATGATAGAGCAGATTGGCAAGTTCTTTTCAGAATCATGGAGGCTTTTGGATTTGATGAGAAGATAATCAAAATTATTAGAGAGTTGATCTCCACTCCTATGTTTTCAATTCTCATTAATGGATCTCTTACTAAATTCTTTCAATCGTCAAGGGGGCTCAGACAAGGAGATCCCATATCTCCTATTCTTTTCACCATCCTGGCGGAGAGCATGAGCAGACTAATCCAAAAATTGAAAGTGAATAAAATTATCAAAGGACTTCAACCTTCTTCTACTAATGTTTTTTGTTCTCACCAATAGTTTGTTGATGATACTATCCTAATGGGATATTCTTCTATTGGGGATGGTTCTTCCTTTAAAGGTGCTCTTAATTCTTATTCTTTGGCTACTAGCCAGCAAGTCAATTGGGACAAATCGGCTATATACTTCATGAACACTCCGATCATAAGACAACAAAGAATTGCTAAAATTATTGGTTGCAAGGTGGAAATGCTCCCCTCCACTTACTTGGGTCTCCCCTTGGGATTAGCTCCCCCAAACTCCTTCTAGAATATGCTAATTGACAAACTCAACAAAAAACTTGATGGCTGGAAAGGATCCATTTTATCTCAGGCTGGAAAGTTGCAGCTTCTTGAAGCTACTCTCTAGAATCTCCCTACTTATGCTCTTAGTCTATTTGGTATCCCGGCTAAATTTTCTGAAGGATTAGAAAGAATCCAGAAGAAATTTCTCTGATCAGGGGTTGAAGAAAAAAAGAGAATATCCTTGGTTGCTTGGGTCAAAGTTTGTAAACGAAAGAGAAAAGGAGGTCTTGGTATTAAAGCTCTAAAAACTTTTAATAAAGCTCTCCTTGCTAAACAAATATGGAGAGCTTATGACATCAAGAAAGATTAGAGCCAGATCTGGTTTGAAAAATATATTCAGAATCAGCCTCTCCAAGATTTCCTCAACTCTAAAGACATCCCTATTGGGTCCTTCATTTGGAATAGTATTATCTAATCCATAAAAGTGGCCAAAGCTAGAGTTGGATGGGTCCTTGGAAAAGGTGACAAAATAAGGTTCTGGGAGGATCCTTGGATGAACAATGAACCTCTGTTTGATCAAGGCAGCAGTCAATTTATTGAGGAATGTAAAAGGAGGCTTTTGGCCTATGATGTGTGACTACTGGAAGGAGAACAAATGGGTTAGGCTTGATGTTATATATGTTGGATTTTCCCTCCTCTAGGAGGACCTGCTATCTTTTTCTATTAACAAAGATTATGATGATGTTTTTCTCTAGAAGAGTAATCCAAGAGGTGACTTTATGGTTGCTTCTGCGTACAAAAACACTTTCACTTAGACTAGTAACCCTATATGGGGAAAAGTTTGGAACAAAATTCTTATCCCTAAAGTCAATATGTTCCTTTGGCTTGCTACTCACAATAGGATCCTTACTATTGACAACTTGGTCCAAAGAGGTTTTATGTTCCCTAATAGGTGTGAGCTATGCCAGAAAGAGGAAGAACCACTTGATCATCTATTTTTCCATTGCTCCTTCACTTGGGAAATCTGGAGTAAGTTTTCGGTGAATTGGAAAGTTGATTGGGTCATGCACAAGAGTCTCAAGGAAATTATCTAGCAATGGACCTTCCCCACCAAATTTCCTCTTATCAAGAACCTTTGATCCCTGATCCTCCACGTGACTTGCTAGGGAATCTGGAAAGAGAGAAATAACAAAATATTTAGGGAAGCTAAGTGCACCTCTTAGGTGGTCTTTGAAAAAGTTTGCAAGGCTATAAAAGAAAACATAAATATTCCTCACAAGAACAATAAACAATGACTTTTTACAAATATGAATGAAATTGAAAAAGGCATCCTTACTGAATGGAACTTAATCCACAAAGTTTGCAGTTTTGACAATAAGAATAGGAGAGATAATATTGTTTCACGATTTCCTGATCATGAATGGATAAAGGTGAATTTTGATGGGGCGGCTAAAGGCAACCCTGGGAAGTCCGGTGGTGGAGGAGTCATCAAAAATGCTCAAGGTGTCTGTATTGCTGCTATTGCTTCTCTTTTTGGGGTCCAAAATAATCATGTGGCTGAAGCTGAGGCTGTGCTAGAAAGCCTCCAGCTTGCTCAGGGATTCAAATTTTTTAAAAAATTGGTTGGAAGGGGACTCCCTCAATATCATCCAGGCCCTTAAAGGTACTAGTTTTGTATCATGGAATATTACTAATTTAGTTGAAAGTGCTAAAAAGTTATTAAATGACTATGTTAGTATTCTCATAACTCAAACTCTAAGGGAAGGCAATAAGGTTGCGAACCTTTTAGCTAGTGAAGGGGTCAATTTAGAGGTGGAGGTTAATTATATCGAAGAGACCCATTGTAAAAGGGATATTAGAGAGAAATTATTATTTGATCGCATCAATGGGTCAATTTAAAATCATGATTATCTTTTGGGGTCTGGATATCAAAGACAGAGTTTGTGGGAAAATGAATTGTTAGTTAATGATTGCTTTTAGGCATCGGTTTTATGATCAAATGTGTGATGAGGATTATAATAATAAGTGTCGATTTTGAGTGACCATTATCATTATCTTTAAAACCATGGATGGGACTCTGCTCTGTTATTCCAGAATTTTGCAAAAGAACGTGTGGTTAAATCTGCAGATTGTGAGATACACCTGTGGGTACTTCGACTTACTATTCAAAATGGGAGGTAACTTAAACAGGAATGAGCCCTCTGGCTGTGAAAACTGGAAGAGTGAACGAAAAGTATGGAGGAGGCTTCATAGATATGGTTTCACCGACTATATGGAAAAGTTGCATGGAAGCAGAAATTCGGTGTCTCATATCTTTGCTAGGGGCTAGAACAGCAACATAGTCACCTTGTTTGGGGAGACATGGAATATTGATGAGGATCTGGTTGCAGAGGTCATGGGTCTTCAGAAGAAGGGCACTAAATTCTATAGAGGCCAGAAGTATGTTGCTGAAGCGTTTAAAAACTTCCCAAAATCTGAGGATGAGAAGGGTAGGCTTGCTAATAAAGACAACATCTCCTACTACCTACCCCAATAGGTAAAGTCTTTTTGGCAGAAAATGTTAAGGGTTTTGATGGAGTTTCTTACTGTTGATGGTAGATTTACTAAAATCTATAACTATCATTTTGCAATTCTTAATCATTTCCGCCATGGGGTTAAGATTTCCATGCCCTTTTACTTAGCTTCTTCTCTAAATGAGAGTTTGGCTGATCATGCCAAAAAGCCCAATTCTTACCCCATAGCCCATCAGGGGCTTATTTTTCTCATTTATGAAAACCTGAAGCAAAAAGCTAGGGCTAGCAAGGATGATTACCTGGTAACTAATGTACATGTTTCTGAGAGCTATAAAGATTCTGAGTCTGATGATGACCAGTCTAATGCCCCTACCCATAAAAAATGGAGAGCTGATATAGATAATGTGGAAATGGAGGTGCATTATGAATTGGAGGAGGAAAAAGGGAAGGATATTGAGACAAAAATGGAGAGTGAGAAGGAAGAGAACATTGGAGAAGAGGAAGAAGGGAAAAAAGATGTTAATTCTAAAAACCCTTATTCTAACCCTATGGGCTTGGATTGCATGAATGTCACCCCGAATTCTATGCAGGAAGAAAACCCTAATTCTATGGGCACTGAGCAGGGTAGGGATTTGGCGAATACTATTTTGAATACTACCCGAAATTGCACACTAGAGTCCTTCAATCTCCAGAAGTGGGTTATTGACAACATAACTAGCATTTAGAGAAGGAAATTGATACACAATTTGATTAAGGAAACAAATTCGGGGAAAAAGAGTGAGGGGATGGAAACCAGTGAAGCTGAGGAGGAAATTGAGATGCAGGACTGGTTGAAAAAAGGTCCTGATAAAAAGGGATTTGAAACATCTAGAGGATGTTATCAGAATTGTAAAAGAAAAGGCTGAGGCGGATAAAGATAACATCATCACTCGGGTTGCTCAAACTGAGAAGGCTTTGAAAATCTTCATGAACCATAGCCTTGAGGTCTTACGAGTTTCGTCACATAATATGAATGCCTTGGTGGATCACTTAAAGAGGAAAAATCAAGATAAAAACTTGGTAATCATTGAAGATGTATCCACCTCCAACTCCACCCATAAAATCTCCAGGCGAAGGACCAGGCAGACCACCACTGATATGGAGACCAAAATGAAATAAATCCTACTGAAATAGGAGAGCAATGATCGGAGAGAAGCCGCTAAGGCCATGATGCTTTTGGTTCAGAACGCTGAGGAGTCTATAAAATTTTTCATTTGAAATGTAATGCTGGGTTTTGGATACCAATTTCTTGTTGGCTCTTTGTTGTCCTTTTGTCCTAGCTATTGGTTTTTGTGCTGGTCTTTTGTAGCTATTTTTTCTTGGTCCTATCTTCTCTTATTTCTTTCTTTCTCATCTTTCATATTGTAAGCAGGTTTTGGGTCCCTTAAAACCTGATTTTCCTTAATCAAAAACATAGAAGATAGGCTTGATGGAGCCTTAAACTTTAACTCTTGGAAACCTAGGGTACTCATTGCATTAGAGGAGAATGATCTTTTTGATTTTGTGGAATATGATATGCCCGAGCCTTCTGATGCTACTAAGAGAATTCAATGGAAGAATAATGGCATGAAAGCTAGGAATATCTTGATATACTCTGTGATAAAACACCTAGTATCGATCATCTCCAAGTTGAAGTCAGCTAAGGAAATGTTTGATACTCTAAAAGTCATGTATGAGATCAACAACACTAGTAGAACCCTTTCTTTGAGATGGCAACTTCACCATGTCAAAATGGATAAAGAAGATTCAATCATCTCATTATTTATGAAGATTGTTCATTTCAAAGATCAGTTGAGTACTATTGGGGACATAATTACAGAAAACGATCTTGTTATGTTGGCACTAAATGATCTTCTCCAATCGTGATAGCACTTTATCCAAACCATCGGTGGGAGATCTAGGTTTCCCAGGTTTTATCATCTACAAGATGATTGTATTCATGAAGAGTCCACATTGGCAGCAAGAGGAATTTGGCGAAACCATCATAATGTAGAAAATCAAGTTCTTGGTACACATACTTCTAGCGAAAGAGGAAAAAGAAGAAAAAAGAATAGAAATAGAGAATCAAATTCTACCCCAAATTCAAATAAGAAGAACAATTTCTCTCACATTTAGTGTTTTAGGTGTGACAAGTATGGTCACTTTTCTTGAGATTGCAAACTAAGACCTACACAACTTGCTTCTACTGCAGAAATTGCCATGGGGACATCTTAAAAGGAGCCAACCTCTAAAGTTGATTCAGAAGTTTTCTTACTCTAAATTTGATCAATTTATTCAAAGAGGAGGAACGAATATTCAGAGGGAGTCTAACAAACCATTAGAGGCAACCTTGGATGAGAAGGTTAGGAGGTTGATATTATAACTTGAATTACTTGTTTAGAGGGAGGCACTTGAACTATTGTTAATGCAATTTTCTTCAAGATGGAGAAGTTTGAGGTGAAAGCCCTTGTCTATCTCTGGGATAGAGATGTAGTGTTATCTACCCTCTAGGAGTATCTATGGTGGATGTCATGTTGAGTAGCTCCATGAAAACATCATGTTGAGAGACTTCATGATGAAGCCTTTGTACTTGTTTTTTTTCCACAAATGGGACTATCCTTCATGGACCTCATGTTGAGTGACTCCATGATGGACACTTGAGCACATATTTCCTTCCACAAATGGGAGTAGCCATGGTAGACATCACATTGAGTGACTCCGTGATGAACTATTTTCCACAAATGGGAGTAGCCATTGTGGATTTAATGTTGAGAGACTTCATGACATGTATATATGGAAACATACCTCCCTATCTAAGAGGGAGTGTTGATGTTATAGCAGTAGGAGATATCTTTCCTGACTTCTATCTTAATTTTTATTAACACTTAATTTATTACCTTATTCATCGGTGTCTCATATCAGTGATCTATTATTATTATTTCACTAACTATACTTTTATTTTGCATTATCGATATTCCTCATGAGGATTGCATTTGTTTGTTAATGCCCATTTGTTAATGGATAATTAAACATTGTTGCTTATCAGGTGTTAGTTATCACACCCCCTTCATTGTTGATTCACCCCAATTGGGGTCATGTCTTTCCTCATCCTTCTATTTGGGTATTTATCCCTTCAATAAGGCACATTAGAGGCATAGTTTAGAAGTTATATTCCATTCACATACTGCGATCTCCATGGATGACTTGTTGTGCACATTTGTGTGATATCATGGGAAATAGATCTGTTGCATGGGTCGACAAATTATATCATGTACATTACTCATATAATATAGGTTCCTAATTGATTGACATAAAAATCAAGCAAACTGGAAACATTCAAACCAATCATAATTTTTGAAAACCAAATTTAGAGGGAAAATCGATATTTTTAAGGTTAATTAATATCTTCAAAAAATAAACTTATTGCTTCAAAATTGTTGCATATCAAGGAAATATTATTTTATACTTTTGAAAATCTAAATTCTTATCCAAAACTAACACAATGAAGAAAAGGTGCAATATTTTTTAGCGAAATGGCAGGGATTGGGCAAGTTGAAGGGTGCTCTAGGGTTTCAGTGGTTGAGGATAATAAGGATGGTGAGGTAGAGGGCATGGATGCGTGCCCCTTCTTCTTGGCAGGTGTTCGATGCTCTGTACCCTATGTTGCTCTATTCTTTGTTTGGAGAGTGCCAATTTTTGGTGCAATGGGGTGGACGGATCCTGCGTTGTTGTTTTGGTGGCCATTGTGGAGTCGGCCTTGGTCGTTTGGCTTCCTTTTGCCATTGGACCTTCTTTGTATGGGTTTTTCCATAGAGAGGACTTTTTCCTTCCCTCACCCACTTTTTCCCTGATGGCTTATAGCTTTCATTGTGGATTTGGTTTATTGGAGGGCGAGAGCTTCAGGGGTTACCCTAAGAGGAGATGATGATAAGGGCGACATTGCAAATGATGATAATGGTAATGGGTTGGTTCCCCCTAGTCAAAGCTCAGTTGAAAAGCTATTTTCCTCCTTTTATGGTTGGATCTCTTAGTGGAAGGCATCTATGTCTAGGGTTTTAGGGATTGTTGAGGGTGCAAGGGATGCCAAAGATCTTGTTGGGGTCAAGGATTTTGTGGGCTATGTTGAAGTGAGTGGCGTTCCATTTTTTGGGAAACTCTCTGTTAAGGTGGTTTTCTTTTTTGCGGTTTCAAAATTTTATGCCTATTCATTCTTATTCTTCTCAAGAGGCTCATTTTCTATTTAGGTTGCATTTCTCAGTTCTTCTCAGCCTACCCTATTGAGGTGGGTCATTCTTCTATAGATGCGAAGAGTTGTTGGTTGGTTGTTGTTAGATGGAACTCGTTGGGAGTTGGGTTTTCAGGTTATAGGAGCCTGTCAAAACCCATTTTTAAGGACTTCAGGATTTTGATGGTTGAGTATGTGTTATGTGATGTTATTCCTCATCTGATCCCTATTAAGGTGGTGATTGTGGAGAGATTTCAGTTTTCAGCCATCTTCTTGTTCCTCCTAGTTGAGGGATCTAGTAAAAACTCTCATCCGTTAGCTTTTTTTTTTTACTAACTTGGTGTTTGCTGAAAATTTTAAATTGCACACCTTGGTTTCTTATAGTTCTTATTTTTTTGTTAAGGTTGGCAGGGTTTGGGAATTTAATATCAATTTGTGGGAGTCTAGATAAAACCCTCTTGTATGGTTGTGGGTGCCTGTCAAAACCCTTAGTATCTTTTAGATTGTGGGAGCCTATTTAAAACCCTCTTTTATGGTTGAGGGAGCTAGTTAAAACACTCAGAGTCTTGTCTCTTTACTTAGGTCTAACCTGGCGTGTAATGTTTTCTATTGTCATTTGGCTGGCGTTTCACAAAAGGTTGCCTATATAGAATCTTTGTATATCTATTGATCAGTTGTTTCTTGTTGGGTTTTGGATGTCGATTCATCCAAGAGGTTTAGGATCACATTAAAACTTATTGTTCAAGGTTTCTAGTCCCCTCAAAACTTGTTTTTCACTTAATAAAAAACACATCAAAGCAAGGTTTGGAGGTAATTAATAGTGTTGTCTTTGGTCTTGTGGATGTACCATCTATTGGAAAATCTTAGTACTATGTTTCCTTTTATTGTTTATTACTCTAGATATTCATGGATTTACTTTTGAAAGAAAATATACTATTTTTTTAATATTTAAATAATTTGAAACACTTGTTGAGAAGGAAATAGATAGAAAAATAAAGTTTTTAAGAATAGATAATGGTGGTGACTCTACTCCAAGATTCTCGAGGACTATTGTAAGAATCACAGAATTGTTAGATAGAAAACAAATCCATATACCCCTCAACAAAATAGAGTGATAGAGAGAAAGAATAGTACTTTAAAGGATAGATCTATAAGTGTCTTGAGTAGTATGAATCTTCAAAAACATTTTTTGGATGAAGTAATTCACATTGCCTGCTATCTAGTTAACAGATCAACCACTTCTTCCCTTATTGATAAAACACCCTATAATTTATGGATAGGTAAATGACAATGAATTTCTCAATTTAGAGTTTTTGTAGTGAGGCATATGTTCACATTCCTAAAGAAAAAACATTCTAAGCTTGATTTCAGAGCTAGTAACCATGTTTTTTTATAGGTTATGGAAAAAACATTAAGGGTTATAAGCTTAGGAATTATGTAGCAATGAAAATGGTATATTTTAAGGATTTAATCTATAGAAATATAAATGAATTTATAAATGATGAACAACGTTGGGTGAAACTTGAAAAAATAGTGCATTTTAATATAAAAGTTGAACGACAAAAAGATATAATGTAAAACAACCTGAAGAACATGCACATGTAGAACAACTTGATGAATGTGAAGGGGAAGAAGAAGGATTAGAAGGGAATCCTAAAGATGAACAGCTAGAGCATTTTGTTACACCTCAAAGAAGATCCACTAGAAACTGTAATCTGATTGATAGTTACAGATATAGTCTATCCAATTTTCATTTTGTTTTTTCATTATCTTGTACCAACAACAAACCTAGATCTATAAAAAAGCCCTTGTCTTTACATGAGCATGATTTTTAAAGGCTTCAAGGACAAATGTGACACATAGAATCTAGTTGAGATGCCTAAGGGAAGGACGACCATTGGATGTAAATAGGTATTTAAGGAGAAATTGTAACGGGTTAGTGCAAGAAGTTGACTACACTTTTTGGCCAAAATGTGGAAATGTTTTCCTTGATTTTTCAGATTTTACCATATTTGGCCTAAAAATTTGTAGCACTTAGAGATAGAACCTTGACAAAAGTTAGTAATATGAAATGTATCACTCGGGGTCTAATTTCAAAATATGTAATTTATTTTAATTCTCGAATAATATAAATTGACTTTCAAAAGGGATTTATAAAAACTACTTTTCAAAAATGCTTTTTTCAAGATCATACCATGCACGTATACGACCACCAATTTTTGAAACAAACAAAAGTTTATCCATGCATGTATATGACCACCACTTTTTGAAACAAACAAAATTTTATTTTCAAACCCTCCTAGTAAATGAGCTATAACACACTAAATATTGATGAGGATTTTTGTTCGTAATTTTTTTAAATTTTATTTTTTATTAATTTTTTATTGACCTTAGTTATCATTTTAAAAACTCATCATGTATGGACAACATAATTTGACCTAAACTTATCATTTTTTTAATTTTTTTAAATTGAAAAGAATTCTATGTAGATTGATGACATATAATTTGTTTTTTTTAAATGTAAAAAGTAAAAAGCTATTAAATAAACAAAATTAACTAATATTTCAAGTTTACATAGTAGATTTGGTACAAATTAATTGAAAAATAGAAAAAATAATCAATACTTAAAAAATACATATTCAGAATCTAAATAGTGTAATCTAAAATTAATTATAATTTTGTCTAAACATTCTTTCATAATGGGCATGAAAAATATCGCAGAAGTCAGTATTTGAGCATGCCATTGATACAAGCTTAAACTTGCAGGTCCAAGGATAAGGGTTGGGCATTCCATGCCTTTTCCAAACCTAAGCCCAATGCACATAGTGGGCTCTGTTTTTAAAATTTAAGTAACAAGGTCCCATTTTACAAAATGGGACCCCTTTTTAAAAACTGAGCCCTGTTATGTTTTTAACCATTAATTTACATAACGTGGCCTTGTTATGTCAATAACCAGTTCCCATTTATTAAAAACGGCCCCATTATAAAAATAGCTATTACTGTAAAAAAAAGAGACTGAATACTATGATTACAAAGATTCTTATTGGGATCCATACTGACATAGAATAATTGTAGGGTTTGGCTCAATTTTTAACTGCTATTTAATCTGAATTTGCAAAAAGTCACCAATTTTGAATTTTAATTTTAAAGGAATCAGTTTTTTAATCAAGAGGGTTTTGGAAAGATAGGATGAAAGAAATGTCAAAAGAGATAAAGGAAGGTGATGAAAACAGAGGAAATTCAAGCACAACGAAAGGAGGAAAAACAACAAAGATACAAATGATTACAACTACAATAATTGAAGAATATTCAAGCATCTAGTTCAGTGCCTATTGAAGATGAAACCATTGAAGAGACCATGATGGATGTGAGTAATGTAGAATCAAATACCGGTTTGTCTTTAGATGAAACTTTAATTGGTGTTCAAAATTCTCATATTGATGTAAATACTAGTATGTCTTTAAATGCACAAAGCTACATTGAAATTCAAATTGAATATTTTAAGGGAGCTAGATATGCATTCAATGAGATTAATGTTACACCTAAAGGGAATGAAATAAAAATTGATAATAATTCACCCCTTCTTTGAATAAAAATGCAAGTAATTTTTTAATATTGAAAGAAATGTCATAGATAATCTTCATGCTTTAGTTTCTTGGACATAAATTAAAACACATGCTAATAGATTGTATAAATAATTTTTTTTTAATAAAAAGATAGCATTTCAATGTCAACTTATGTTATAATTAATGAAAATGTGTAAAGTGATTAAAAAAATCAGAATCCATATAAAACCAAAAAGGAAAGATGAATCATTAAAGAAAGTGGTATCTATTGTTTCTAATACCATTGATTTTATTCAAAATAGAAGTCAGTCTAAAGATAAGAATGTGGCATGGTGAGTTATAACAACTACTATAATTAACAAAACTATTGCAAATAAAAGAATGTTAAGTAATATAAGTGGATATTTGAATATAGATCTTAAAAAAAATTCAAGAGCACACAAGAGAAGAGGTACCATTGGAGGTGATCCAATAAACCATAGTTGGAGTTCTAGTGGTAGACTTCCAAGGTCATACATGAAACTAAATATTGAAACTAAATCATTAATTGACAATTTGTGGCATGATAATACAAGAGTGTCATCTAATGCCAAAGATATTTTGAAGTTAAGGGTGGGATCAAAAATTCATAATCCTCATCCAAAAGAATCTTCTAGACATGACTCGAACTAAATTTTATAAAAAAATCTTTGATGAATCTATTTTAGCGAATGCATGTTTTAGTCAAAGATCATTTGAGAAAAGAAAACCATAGTATGTTAAATCAATAAACAAAGAATCTCTTGTTGTTTTAAAACTCATGTTCAATTTCGTTATTATTATAATTTGTTCCTATATATATGTTGTACATTTCATGCTAATGATATTGTGCAACATTGTGGCGTTTACATGCCACCTCTAATTGTCAAGGATTTTATAGTAAGTTTATTTTGTAAACCACCTAATGAGGAGTTATTTCTTTCAAATGTATGCATTTCTGGTCATTGCAATGTATGCAAGAACCTTTTATTGTTAGGTGAATGTTTGCATGAAGATATTTAGAATGATTTTGGACAAAAAATGGTTGATGTCGTAAGATTAAAAAATATTGAGTACTTTATAAAGGATGGCAAAGTTGGGAAATGTTTACATTTGATCATAGAAAAAAATAGTGTAAATGCATTTATCAACGAGTTTAAGAGTTTGATTGTTGCAAAATATGTGAAATACTTCCAACATGCCCATTGGTTTGATGGACAGTTTCGTATATGCAACAACACATTTCGAGTTGGATCAACTTTATCAATTATTTATTTCACAAAAACTGCACTCTAAAACCACAAGAAGAAACTTAGTCTCAGTATTATAATTTAATGTAAGCATAAAGTTTTGTACATATTATATATAGACATGCACATGGTAGTATAGAAGATAATAATTTTCTTTTAGGGAGTATCATTTCTATTCTAGTGATAATTGAATACACTCATCAAAATTTGTTCAATATTGCTTGAAGGTCTTTGATGACAATCTAAAGGAAAGAGAAATTTAGATGACACAACATATGATGTGGTTAGATAATTACACAAGACAATTCAAAACTGCAAGAATGTTTTATTTTCTAAGCAGAGCTCAAAAGGAAACCAATTTCGAACATACATGGAATTTTATTTAAGAAAGACATAGTAAAGGAGAACACAATTGAGCTAGGTGTAAAAGGAGCTCTCACTAGAGAACAACTGGAATTGAAGGATGCAGTGAAATTTAGAGATGCTCCTGCAATTCAAAGTTATCTATAGGATCAACAGAGAACTCCACAATTGATGTTTCTTCTAGTTAGTTGAGGAAGATAATATTCATATTTGACATGATTGTGATACAATCAGTGGATGGGCTAAATGGCATTTGTTTAAGAGTTCTAATTCAAACACATGGACTATATTCACAACAGAGCATTCTTGTTTTTGTCAATTTTGTGTTGTTGGTGATTGGGAATTTTATGAGAATACAAAATTAAGATCATTGATTCTCTTATAAGTGTACCCATCAGCATAAAATTGATGCCACTGCTCTCTCCATTGCTGGAATTGATCTCTCCATATCAGCAGATTGAACATAGTTTACAACAAATTGCATTAAAGTTGTAGACTATACAAGATGAGAGGGCCAACTGGCTCATTTCAGATTATTATTTTGTTGTATGATATTGAGGTTTTCATTTATTTGTGCTCTCAATCAAGCCTCGTCTAATCTATGGGGTGGAGGTCGAAGTGACAGGTTTTGAGGTGAAGGTGGGGGTTTCTGAGGTTAGGGATTTTGATCTAACAGATCATCTATTTCAAAGACATCCATGATAAAGATAACACCTACATATATGTAAATATACATAAATTATATACAAAACTACAAGTTGTTGAGCCTACTTGTTATTCATGATGCCGACAAAAAGCTTAATATATTTTTAAATAAAATAAAAATGGTGTGTTAATAATGACTCCCAAATTGCTGAATATTTTTGTGCAAATCAATAACAAAGGCCACAAAATAAGGATAAGTGGTTAGTTTTTAAAAAAAAAGAGGCAATATATTTGAAGCCAAATTATTCTCAACTCATCGACCACTATGGATTTTTCCTAAACTACCGATGAAGTAATTATTAGTTTGTCAAATTCCAGTCATCATTACCTATTTAACCAGTGAACTTGTTTGATCTGAAGTTTGTGGTTTTAGTTGGCAATTATACAAAGCGTTATCGACAAGCTGGTCGAATAGGATAAAGACACCGATACACTCATCCCATTCAAAAGCTCCAGCTAGAATGCAAAACTCGAGTCATCTCTTTAAAACTGACAACTAATTTCAAAATCAAATTCTTCAAGCTGCTTAGTATCTGATTCATGAAATGATAGTGGAAAATTTACAAAGTCCTCAACAAGTTGGCCAAAAAGATAAATAAGCTTAATACAAATATCAACAACCAACTTTCAAACTTGAGCTAACTAGAAAGCAACACGTTTAAGTGAAGTATGAAATGGTAGTTCTTGGCAAGTTGGCAAGATGGGCAAACAGGCCGATACCCCTCAGTTTGAGAAATAACGCCTCATCTACAAGGTTCATTTTGAATACCAGCTAGCGTAGATGACTCAGCACGTCACTCACAACTGGAGGATTATGAATAAAAAGATAGTTTTTGTAACTAACTCTAAAAACTCATTCGAAGTTATCTGCTTGGTTTGTCAAGCGTGTCAGTAGTTCATGCATGACATTGGCTTATGTGTTTGAATTTCTCTTTTAAATCTCCACTTCCAATGAATATCAAAGATGAAATGTGTGGCATGGATAAAGAGTAAAAGCCCAATATGCACTTTACAGGTTTCTGAATAATATATACTCACCCATAGAATATATGCAAAAGAATAGAATCGGTCTATGCATGCAAGGAAGAGTAATAGCTAGTTTGGGTGTATATTTGTACTTCACTTGCAGATGAATTCGCAGTACGTGCACTAGATTAATTCCTTGAATTATTTATATAAATATTCAAGAAAATGTCATTGGATGGCGAAAAGCCAAAGCCTGAAACCCTTGTCAATCCTCCCCTCCGTGAACATGGAGAAATGAAATTCTTGTAGCACATATCGAATATGCATAGGAGATATGCATGCAATCCACAAGCCCATCAAGATGTATTAGAGTTCTCTCAGAAGAAGGCACTATCTCATAGAGAGTGGTGAATGGCAAGATGCAGGAAATGGATGGGTTTATATGACTACTCAAGGTTAGAGCCGAGTCGTGAGTCGTTCATTAAAAAACAACATCTCATGGCATATCATGGTGATGAGTATGCAAACAAGTATCTAGAAATCTGGAGAGAATTTCACTAGTAGCGACAAGAAACATTCATTGTGTCCTTCATATTACCGTGACCACTCAAATGGAGAGAGTTCAGGGAGTTCTTATAATTCACAGTGTATTAATTGACTTGCATACACAATGCAAAATCATGAACGCGACATGAATATTGTCTTGATTGTAGGTTGTTTGTTGAAAAAGACAAAGAATGCTTCACAAAGTCGTTCTCTGGTTTTCTAGCCTAACCAGTGATAGCCAATATACATGGAGGAAGTAGAAACAGAGATAAGGGAACGTAAATGGTGTAAAGTCAAAACCTATGACATGAAAATGCTCTACAGTTTTGAATGTCATAGAATAACTAAATGTTAAGAATGAAGTATGTATAGGGTCTAAGAGCACAAAAAGATGAAATAGTGACACCCACTGTGAGTTCCATAGATATAGTCATATCAAAGGAAATAGTGAAAAAGAGGTCTTGAAGGGAGGATGCTCTAGAAGGCAAAATAATGGTGGATGAAGCATGACAATAAGATATGAAATTCAGGATCAAACCAGTTATTAAGGCACCTAACCGCATATTGCAGACATCTCAAAGGTGAAGTTTTATCTATTTCAGTATAAGAACTTGCAAAGCATCATCATGAAGTACAAAGAACAAGAGTATGAATATGCTCCAATGATCGACACTATGCTTCCCAAGGTTCCTGATACTAAAATAGGGCATATCAACCTGTAGGACATCTGAAAATCATTAACAAAAGGAAATAGATCAAAATTGTTTCGCAGGATAGCTGATAGTGGGTTGGTTGATGCAACATGTTTTCCCATGGCAGTGCAATGTCCAAAATTGGTGGTATAATATGCAAGAGGATATAACCTTGATGCTAGGGAAATAAGGACTATTGATGGGCGCCTGTTGGCTAAGCTAGATGAAATTTCCATTGCCATCATTCTCTGATTGCTATACAAGGAGAAATTCACTTACATTGATAAGCATAAGGCCTACAAGTATTTGAATTAAAACATAAGTAAATTCTTGAATAACTTAGCCAAAGAATGAATGGTGACATAACGAGGAGGACAATCTCAGCTTCCTAAGATGCTTCACCACTCTCTTTTTATTAATTAGATCTTTCATCTAATAGTCCTACTCCATAGAGTAACAGACAGCTCCGATTCTATTGAATTCTAAATGTGGATGTACCTTTTCATCATAGTCATAACAATAGGAAAACAATTCAACCGATTCGGGTTGTCTTATTAGTGATTGCATACATAATCAGTTGATCCATTTCAAGATCATTCAGTACTTTCACATGTCTTCCTATTTGATATATGCAATTGCTAATTTAAGGTCATGGCCAGGTTTGAGTACAGTTGGTGTTCTGAATCTAGAAACATAGATCTACAACTACTACAAATAGTTGCAGTTGCAGGAGAGCTTCACGCATTTCAGATGACTTAATGATGCCTTTACAATGCTGACAATTAGGCTACTTCAAGGAAATACAACTATCTGAATATCAGAAGAAGCAACAACATTGATAAAGAAGTATGGAAGTTACTTCATTCAATTTCCAAAATTCACCTACCATCGAGTAGGAGGATTCGATGGCTATCATTATAGGTTTCCAAGGTATGTGGATGATAAGCTCATCTTGATCAAGCTTTGTAGATAGTTGATGTCGGTCCAAAAGAAATGCAAAGATAGGAATAACAAAGGAGTTACCTTCCCTATTTGGCTTGGTCATTATAAATGTAAGTCCATCTCAAAAGCAGAAGATGTGGAAAGGGCTCTAGCCAAAATCAATTTGTACAACTCCCAGATGAGATTCCCCTTTGATAGTAAAGGATATGTCAAGAATAATTTGAGACTCGGTCCTGGGTACCTCCATTTCCCAAATATTGAAGACTTCTGGGAAGATTGCAATGATGAATTTGAAGTTAGGAAAAGAGATTTAACAAGATTCACCTTGAAACAAATCTATGATTTCAAGATGGAATGGATCGTTGAAGGTATTGAAGATGATGAACAAGATCTAATTGATCCCTTTTATTTTGAGAAGATCCAGGCTCAACCTCTTCCAGCTATTAATTGAGCAGATCCAGAGGTTAGAGATGTCAGAGAAAGAACCAGTTTCATGATCAAGAAGTCAGAAGCTTGGATCAAAAAGAGGATAGCACAAATTACTACTACAAAGCCAACAAGTAGAAAGGAGACACCAAGGAGAAGAAGCCATCAAGAGAGTTCTATTTCATCATTTCCTTCTCATACACTAGTTGTGGATATTATTTCTCACTAGAAATCTCAAGGAAGTGGCAAAGATGAAGATTCTCCAAGAATAAATAATCTCCAAAATGCATGCGAAGATGAGCCCAAACAAAAGAAGAAGAAATCAAGATCAAAAGACAAAGAAGAAAAATCTACTTCAAGAGAAGAGAAAGATCAAGACCCAGTAGAAGTCTAGGATTATCCAAGGCTTGATGAAGGTATACAAAATATGTCACCTTTAATACTCATTGAATCTCCTCATCATGAAGTACAACATCCTACTTCAATTAAGGAGCCTTCTTTCCCAAGGAATTTAGTTGATCAAATAGAAGAAGTTAGAGAGGAAGCAACTTCACTAGTACCTGAACAACAAAGTCTTCAATAAAGAAATATACAAGAGCCCTCAGAAAGTCTTTCCCTCCCATGGTCAGAACAAAGGCTATTGAAAAAGAGAAGATTGGAGGAGTTAGTGGTTCTTGAATTCAACACAATATATGATCTTTTCAAGAGACCTGAGAAGCCAAAGAAAATTAAAGTGACTTCAAGAATAAAGATTGATTTGAATTCAGGAAATATGTACCTAGAGATACCTCAGCCTCTCTCTGACAAAGATGTAAACAAATCCACCCCTGTAGATTTTTTTATGACAAAAATTAATATGGGGTCATCTATTCATGAAACTGACATACAAAATTTCAATGGTAGCTTCAAGGCTAGTGGAGAGAACTGAAAAAAAAAGGTAGTCAAAAGATCAACTGAAATAACAAGTGCAGAATTTATCCTCCTACTTTAAGTCCATAGTTGATACATCTATGATGCCCCACAATGTTTCTCACTAACCAGTTGTCTTGGGCCGAGAAGGAGAACTTGAAAAAAAGTGTTTTTGATAGTGTCCAAAAATATGAAGTTTATGGGAAAGTGACTAAAAGTTGGGTGGAGAAAGTCAAAATCATTGCATCTAATTTATTTGTAAAGGGGAAAGTTGTTCATGATGAGGCTCTAATCAAGAAATAAACCATTGAAAAGGACCTAAAAAGTGTTAGAAAAGAAGAAGTAGCTTGGAAAGAGATGGTGAATAATTTCAAGAAGATGATGGAGATTAATGTCAACACCCTTGTAGCAGAAAAAATCCTACCTAATACAAAGGAAAATTACTTAGAGATCTGGATATAAAGTATAGGTTGCAAGCAGGTAATCATGAACCAAGTTTCAATAGAGAAAGAAAAGATTATACTTTCTTGTGATCAAGTGTGTACAAAACATCAAAATCAGCTCACTGCCATCCTTCCAAGTACATCCTTGATGGAAGACTCGCAAGTATTGCAAAATGCTTTTCCAAACATGGTTGATCAACAACTCTTTAACAGAGAAGCCTTCGATGAAAACACAATAGATAAGTTGATTGACACCTAAGCTTCCTTGAAGATTTATATTTCTCAAATACCTAGTATAGTGGTGGAGTTGAGCAATATCTACAAAAAATTGAAGACTTGGAGGATGAGGATAGCCAAAATCATTATTCCTAAAGGGAAACTTGTTACTCCAGCCATCAAACTTTTTAGAATATTCCAAGATAAAGAATCTGGTCAGTAGAGCCTACTTTCAGAATCAACAACTTCATCAGCGACACCCTTGGTAGGCATAGCATAAATGCAATGATTCATATTATATACTTCTTATTTTTGTTGTGTGTGTGTAACTCAAGTCATGTTTCTGGCTTTGATTGTAAACAAGTTTCATGATCGCATTTTCTTATTCGATTCTTATCTTCTTCTCTTTTATTGTAAAGCTAGGTTTACCCTAACTCTTTCTCACGAGGTACTTATTTTAAGTGCTCAACTTGGGTAGTTACTTTAAGGAACTATTATTCGAAAATAAATTAGTTATTTCAAGTTCTTACACTTAAAGTGAGTTAGTTATTCTAGGTAGTTATAATGTTGGTTAAGCTAATTACCTTAGATGATTACTAACCTCACCTATATATACCTCATTGTAATTCAATGAAAGGGCTCCTTCTTTGCAAAGCATTGTATGAAGGACTCAAATAGTACTATTCAAGAAATAAAGCAATAGAGAAATGTTTTGGATGTGTGTTCAATTAATCTAAAGTGTTATTGTTAATATTCTTATGTCCTATCAATGGTAACCATTTTCTTTCCTTTAACATTGCATGTGAAGAAGATTATCATTTCAAGTTTTGGTATCTTAACTTGGATGTGTGGAATTTAAAAATTGATAAGTTTATATCTTATTTCTCAATCAATTTTGAATATACAAGTTGTTCATTAAATCATAGAAAATCTATATACCCTCACCATACGAGGGAGCTACCCCTCTCAAATGCAAAGAGGAATTTATATTGTTCTATAATTCTTCAACTCTTGTGAATATTTTTTTGTTGATGATAGGCCAAAACAGGGTTCTTCAAAGAAGATTACTCAAAGAAACAAATCTGTTTACCAACACAAGTTCAAGATTCTAATTACATATTACCAAAAATATATTTATAAGTAAAAACATGCACAATTTAATAGAACACATGCGATCAAAGTTGGCTACATAAATTTACTAGTGCATTTAATTTTATGGATTTAAAATGTGAATCACTTGTACAAATACATGACAAATAAACACATGCCAAACCATTTGGATATGTACATTCTAGTGTATGAGATAGGCATGAATATATAGAATACATATTGCGAGACAAAAATATCTCAAGAAGATTAAAATTAGAAGGAAGGCCTTATTGAGGAGGGAATGTGGAGAAGGGATAAGAACAATGTGGTGAAATAGTAGTAGTGGTAGTACTATAATTATGAGTGATAGTAGAAGAAAATTTCGCATAAATTTTTTAATGGATCAATGATAGAAGTGAGAAAGGAGGTAGAGGTAATAATCATTATATATGAAGTAATCTTAAAATTAGGTGTTGAATATCTGGGCAACTAAGAGGAGGGGTGAATCAATTGATAAATCAAAACAAATACTTTTTATTCTTTTGACCTCTAGATCCAAACTAATAGAATTAATTAACATAGATATAGTATGTAAAACAAAAACATACATAATATCACACAAAGAACACTAGATATGACATGGAAAACCCAAGAATGGAAAAACTAGGGAGAATGTTAGTTCTCAATATAAACACTGGTTAAAGGGTGGCTCACTACTAGAATGCTCACTATGGGTGAACTCACTACTTAGAAAAAAGACTCATTGCCGAAGAAAGAGAGAAAGTAGGAAAGATCCACCACTGAAACACAATCAACACAAGCCAAAATTCTTTTGCTTCCTCAAAACCAACACACTTGTTAACATTACCAATAGTCAAATCTTTCCTTTCCAATCTCACATATCTTCAAAACAATGTCACACTTTTCCATGTCTAACACAAATAGACCATCCTCATATTTATATTGTCTTTTGGGAAGCATAATCTTCCAAGTCAAACAAGACAAAGGCAAGGAAATAAAATAGGTCAACACTCAATATTTCGGTGGTGGGAAGGAATGAGTAGTAGACCACACCATAAAACACATCAATGATCAGATCAACATGCTACAATCATTAAAAATTATGGTACCAAAAACTATTATACACACACTATAGAACAGTTTGGAACATATTTTTGAATTTGAGACCCAAACGCCATCACTCAAAGCAACAACAATAAGAATGGGACCTAGATACCAGAAACCATATGCAGTAAATTGAAATATCTTGATCAACATATCTTTTTGAGCACCAAATATTCTAAGAACACACATTCTAGATCACCAATTTGAAGAACACCATCTCATCAATCACATATGCAACAATCTCCTGATTTATCATTGATGGAAATATTCATCAACAACAAACACAAAACAATCTCTCCACAACACTTTGCACAATACTGCAATAACTCAACAACTAAAATAGCCGAAACTCTCAAGATCTCTCTCCCTTTGACAACGATGACAAAGGCAGGCATAACTCCCCCTATGAAACTCACTTCTTCTCCCCCTAAGAGGAAACACCCAAGAAGAAGTCTGGATAAAAATAAGCAACTTGCTCACTTGACCAATGCACATCCAAATGCACATTAGTTAAATTTATAAAGGGGTAGTACGCCTAGTCTCTAAAGAAGATACTCAAAAGTGTCTTTGTGAAGATATCTCCAATTTTTTCTTTTGTAGGTATATACTCAAGCTTTACTTCATTATCTAATAAATTTTCCCTCAAGAAGTGATACCAAATAGATATATGCTTTGTTCTAGAATATTGTACTGGATTCTTAGAAATATTTATTGCACTAGAGTTGTCACACATAATAGAGATAGTTTCCTTGAATGTTACACTAATATTCTTCAAAGTCTGCTTCATCCATTAAACCTATATGCAACATGAAGATGTTGCATTATATTAGGCTTCCGCTGTAGATAAAGAGAAAAAATCTTGCTTCTTACTTGACCAAGCCACTAACTGAGAGCTTAGAAAGAATGCTCCACCACTTGTACTTTTCCTATCATCAACACTTCCAACCCAATCTGCATCAGTATAAGCTATCAAACTAAAATCAAAAGTTCTAGGGTACCATAAACCAAATTATTCATCTCTTTTATATATCTGAACATTCTTTTCACTTTCACAACATGAGACTCTTTTGTTGGATATTTTTGATGTTAGGATATGTTGTTGTCATTGATGTCAACATATTCATGTGTTTTGTTGTTCCAAAATGTTTTTTTTTCTAGTGATTGCATTGAGTTAATATAAATAGTTTATCTATTTGGGATGCTCAAATACTTCATTCCTTATTTTGTTTAGTGATTCAAAATTTTACTTGATCATGCTATTTTATCTAGTTTGTAGTTTAGTCTTTCTGTGCAGTGATTGGCAAAGTTTGGTATTTGATCTAGTGAGCTCCAGCATGATTATATTTTTGGTTGCAGATTTGGGAGACTGTTTTGGGTATTCACATGTACCTTCATTTCAGATGGTTCATGATTTCGTGCTCCACAAGCTATCTTTTTAGTCCGAATTGTTGTTATTGGTTACTCCTATGAGTCAGCATGTTGATCAATGAAGATTTGAATAAGTGGTGTTGGTGAAGCTATTGTGGTTGGTTCTAATGTGCTTGTTGGTGTTTCCTTAAAATGTTCATTTTGTCTTGATGGTCTAAATTGATTCTTGTGCACATTCTTGGTGATTTTGTTGATCTAGTGATATTCTTCGTATTATGAGGTATTCTTAGTGGTGTAACGTGTTGTGGTTGACCTTGGAAATATTTCTGGTGGTGATACAATATAGGTCCATTCTATGTCACAAATGTCATCATATTGGTCTAGTAGTTTATTTATGTATCATGTGATGTAATTTTATAATTGAGAGTTGAGGGTTTGGCAGATCTTGTAGTCAATGTTGAAGATTTATATATATAGGTGGTATAGTCATGTAATTTAGGTGTCGATGGTGTGTTTGTATTATTGGAGAGTGGTTTATGTGTGCATAAGAAAATTTATCCTTCAATGTGGTGTATTGAGCAGAGATTATTGTAGGGAAGACAAATGTGCTTAACCAGAATTGGCATTAGGCATTAGCGAATGCTATCATTGTTGTTCATTATTTCTGAATTATAGTCCGATCATTATTGTAAGGTAGTGAGCCTTCCATAAGGGTTGGATCCTTCTAGATCATCTTATTTTGAGTAATGAGCTCTAGGAAATGTGCTCGAATACATGTGCATTCCCCATTGTAATATTTACACATACTATTGCAGAGTATATTTTATTATGGGTAGGTTCCCATCATGTTTTTTCCCTTAACTGGGTTTTCCACATCAAAATCTTGGTTTTATGTGTTTTGGTATCATTGTCTTTATCTTTATTGTTGTTGTATCTATTTAGATATGAGATTGTGCTTAAATTGATTAATCCACTAAAAACTCATTCAACCCCCCTCTTAGTTTTGCTTCTTGGTTTCTGCTAACAATTGATATCACACCAAGATCCTCCGAAAGAAGCTTGATCGCTTCAGGAGATCCAAGATGGAAAATTATGTGTTCAAGAAGGAGATTCCTATATTTTATGGAAACAATTATACTGTTTGGAAGGATCAGATGGAAGTTCACTTGAAATGCCTTGGAGAAGACTATTGGAAGATTACAAAGAATGTTTATAATGTTCCTTAGAATGAACTGATTATTACTGTTGAGATCAAGGATGTTGAACATAACATAAGAGATAAGGAAGAATTGCTGAGTTTCTTGACCGATTCAGAGATGACTAATGTGATGGGTTTGCAGACTGCACCTGAGATCTGGAATAAGCTATAGGCTTTATATGAAGGAAATTCGCAAGTTAAAGTTGTTAAGTTGTAGAGTTTGAAAGGGAAGTATGAATAATTGAAGATGGGAGTGGATGAAAATATATCAACCTTTATGGATAAGGTGAATTATCTTTTCATGTATATTAGATGTGTTGTTGGAACCCTTGAAGAAGATGAGATTGTTGCTAAGGTGGTGAGATCTTTGCCTCCTACTTATAAACATAAGGTCACTGCTATTGATGAGATCTGGAGTGTGACTATAGTGATTAGAGACATGTTGGTTGGAAAGCTTACTGCATTTGAGTTGAGTGAATTTAGAGAATCGCATGGGAAATCTAAGACTGCATTCAAGGCCTCTCTATCTAGGAAGCAAAAGTATGATCCAGGAGAAAGTTCATGTTGGGTATCCAGATTTGAAAGAGAGAAGAGAGATATGGAAGAACAAGAAAGAGAATTGGATGAGATTGAATCCCTTATTGCTTAGAGATTGCCTAAAGGAGTCAGTAAGTATGATGAAAAGTTATCCTTGAAATGTTTCTCTTCTAATAAGATAGGATATTTTTCTTTTAGGTTCCCTAAGAGAATGTCTAGATATGATAAGCATGAAAGATATGATAGATTTGATAAGCATGATAGATATGAGAAGCATGATAAGAATGATAAGCCCTACAAGCCCTATCGGAAGTGCAAAATTTAGAAGAGATGCTACTATGCTACTAATGAAGGTGTAACAGATGAGGAATTAGAAAATGGGAATTCAAAAGATGAATTTGTATTCATTTCTATCAAGGAATATGATTCGGTATCTGTGAATCCTACAAGCTGTATTGTTGAGGAGAAAGCTTTGGCTACTAAAATTGAGGATAAAGATGAATTGGTGATTAACAACGTCTTTTCACATCATATGACAAGGGCTAAAAGAAAATTTGTGAGTATGGAAAGGTATGATTGTGGAATAGTGAGATTTGGAGATGACAAAGCTTGTGTGATTCATGGTAGAGGTTCTATATCTTTTAATGGTAAACATAATACTAATGATGTCTTATATGTTGAAGGCTTGAAGCATAATCTTTTGAGTGTTGGACAAATGGTTGAAAAGGGATATGATTTGCAATTCAACAATGATAATCTCGTGTGTACACAATGTCAGATGGGAAAGCAAACAAGAACTTCATTTAAGAGTAAGTTGTATTCATCTAGTGGATTGCTAGATCTTTTTCATGCTGACTTATGTGGTCCTACTAGAGTAAGAAGTATGCAGGATGACAAATATTTCATGTTGTTGATTGATGACTATTGAAGGATGATGTGGGTTACCTTCTTTAGCAAAAAATCAGAAGCACTGGAGAAATTCAAGATATTGAAAGCTAGAGTGGAGAATAAGAAAGGATTGAAGCTTAAGTGCCTGATATCTGATAGAGGAGGACAATTTACATCAGAAGATTTTGATACATTATATGAGAAGAATGGAATTAGAAAACAATTGTCTGCTCCTAGAACCCCTTAGAAGAATGGAGTTGTTGAAAGGAAAAACAAGAATATATCAGATGCTACAAGGATATGTTGATTGAGGTAAATGTTGCATAAACCTTTTAGAGAGAAGTTGTTAGCACTATTGTTTACACATTCAACCGAGTATATGTTAAAGGAAATTCTAGTAAGACTCCTTATGAGCTTGTAAAGTGGAAAACTGGATCCTAGTGACTCCTCATCTAGGAGAGAGAAAGGAAGCCACTAGGATAATTTTTACTTGGGAGGAAATGTACATTCAAAAGAGGGGTTGAATCTGCTAGATCCAAATCTGAGGGAAACAAGGATGTGAATTTTGAGTGGATTGCAAGCGGTTGAAGTATGATTTACCCTCTTTTGTAAATGAGAAATTTGGCTTGTTGAATATGTGGAAAAGAGATAGGAAATGAGTGAAATGAGGTGATACCAGTTTGGGATGGTGTTGTAACTTCAAATCTGAGCTAATTAAATCGACGTGGATCTACCCTACAAATTTGGAGAAAATTCGTAAGGAACGTAGCAAGAAAGTACATGATCCACTACAAAATCCGCAAAATGAAAAGGGTCCTTTGGTCTCTACAAATGAAGCCTAAACCTACAATTATAGTTGCTTACTTCCAAACTACACACAAAAAACAAAAGAAAGGGGGTTTGTGGAGAGGGGTTTTCCTTAGTCAAACCCCAGTTGAGGAATCAACCTAGAAAGAAAGTAATTACAAATGCTTGAATGTAAACAATGGAGATGTATACCTTGTAGATCTGTAACTTGTTGATGATGATTGGTTTGCTTCTTGAATGTAACCCCAAATGTTGTATGAAATGACATGTAACATGAAAAAACCCTAACACACTTACATGCTTGCAAATGCGTGTTGTAATGTTGCTCCAATGGATGAATGAAGAAGACTTGAATTCTTGATGATGAATTTGAAATCTTGAAACTTTTCCTTATGCTCTATAAATGTCCTCTAACTTTTCATACATCCTCCATTATCCATGAATGAGGGTATTGAATCTCCTTTTATACATGCATCAAGGATTAATTTTCAACCACCGAAGGCAGACAAAGAGGAATTGCAAACCCCAAAGATAAATAATGCATAGGAGATCGGGCATCCTGCACATAGGACCACCCTAGGAGGTAGGGACAGGGTCACATGCGACTATCCTAGGGGGAAAGAGGCACCACGCCACTATCCTAGGGGGGACAGGGGCTCCATGCCCCTATCCCACCCTATTTTGGGGCCCAAATAGGATATAAAGAAGACACAAGACATGAAGGAGGAAGAGGGAAGGGTTGGAAATGCAAAAATAGGTCCCGGTTAAGGAAAGAGATGTCATCGCCAAGTTAAGGACCCCAAATTTAGTTAAAATTGAAGTGGTCACAATTTTATGATACTATATTTATCCCCCACTTTAGCGGGATTATGGATTATGCCATGACTGCCAATAATGTAGAAGAAATAGAAAGATGAGGATGAGAGATGCAGAGCAAAAACCACAAGGGGTATAAGACAACACTAATATTGAGGAGGAAAAAGTCCCCAATATTATGGTCTTAACTCATGCTGACATATGCAAGAGTACACAAAATAAAAAAGACACAAGACACACAAAACAAAGACAAAGCACAAAAAGACACATGACAAGAACAAGACACATGACGACAAACTAACTAGCCGAAGAGATCTCGAGCTTAGATGTCTCAACAACTACACAAAGACCAATACCATTACATAAACATGAGTGATCAGGGTTAGTGCAGGATCAAGGGGGGCCAAAAAGTGGCGATGTGAAAAAAATAGCCTTCCTCACTCGCCTAAAAATGCGAAAATCCGTGTTGACTTTTTGCTTGGCCTGGGTGTCAGTACACCTTGGCCTAGTAATTACCTATGCAAATCGAATATCGAATGAAATTGGATATAAGATAAAATCGGATATCGAATTTTATCAGATATCGAATTTTATCTGATATCCGATTTTTATTTGTAATTTTAATTTAAAAAATATATTATATGTTACGTATTATATAATACATATTATATAATACAATATTATATTATATATAATATAATACAATATTATATTATATAATATAATATTAAATTATATTATATATTAAATAATATTTTATTATATTATATATTGTAATATAATATTATATTATATTATATTATAATATAATACAATATTATATTATATTATATTATATTATATTATATTATATTATATTATATTATATTATATTGTATTATATTATATTATATTATATTATATACAATATTATACAATATATAATATAATATAATATAATACAATATAATATAATACAATATAATATATATATTATATATTATATTATATATTGTATAATATTGTATTATATATAATATAATATAATATAATACAATATAATATAATATAATATAATATTATATTATATTATAATATATATAATATAATACAATACGTATTATATAATATATTATTATACTATATAATATATTATTATACTATATAATATATTATTATACTATATAATATATTATTATATTATATATGTTATTTAAAAATAATTTAATTGTTGAAATCGGATATCCGATTTTCTGAGACTTTTATATTTCGATAGTGACAGTCTCGTGAGTCATTTTTAACTCACGGGTCACGCGAATTTGTCAAAATCTGATATCTGCTCCATCCAATATCCGATTTTTTGACAAAAAATTGCTAAAAAATAGATTTAGAGGTAAGAATTTAGTCATTTTGAATCATTTTCATTCATTTTTTGTATTTTTTGTCAATGTTTATTTGATTTTTCATTGAAAATATGGTTTTTTTCTATGAAAACTAGGTTTTTTAAAATCAAATACCTAATTGTTTAAATTTGTTAACTAAATTTAATTGTTTACATTCAGTTAGGTTAAAAATGGGGGATAACAATGAAAACACTGACCAACCACAACTGCAACAACCAAACCCTCATTTGCCAAACCCCCCCTCAATTCAAGATTTGATTACACAAAATTTGAATGAATTGAGGGGGATTGCAGAAGTATATCGTAGGATCCCTCGTCTAAACCCATTGTTTGATCCTCTCACGTCGATCGTAAAAAGTATGGAAACCATGACTGAGGAGCACGATGCCGCCATTTTGTGGTGAGATTCTATGAAGGAAAAATATGCAGATGGCTTGTTGTATAAGGATATCAAGGATCTTGAGATATCCAAAGCCAAAATCGCCTCATTGTTTGTCAATCCCCATACTGGTCAGCCTGTAGATCCCAAAAAAATAAAACTTTCTATCAAATGGTGCACAAATGATGGGATTGTGAAAAAAATTTGAGATCGTTGGTGGATGGTTTTTGACAAACCACCCAACAACAATCTTGATATCCCCTTCTATTTCATAAAAAGATTGTATGCTGAGTTTGTTTTACACAAACATGTGAGCTACTTTGACATCCAACCTTTCCACGGTGTAGGTCTAGCTATGCCCCAAAATAGACGTGGGGCAATCAGAGTAGTCCAGGGCCCATATGTCCCCCCTCCTCCTCTTGATCCCCCACCTGCAGTTTAGCATCCTGATATCATTTGTGAGGCGGCTTCACAGACCATATCGGCTATTCACTCTTTGAGTAGCCTTTTGGTTTCTCAGGCTGCGTCAGTAACTCAGCCTACTCTTGATGGTAGCTATGCATCCGGTCCTGGAGACATGTCATCCTTAGCTCCACACATATGTGTGCCCCATAGTTGTGTCATGTGTGGGCACGTATGCTTCGGTCCAGTTGGACAGCCTGTTGATCCTGCTGTGGATAGTGTAGATTACGAGGTGCATGAGATGCATGATGCACCAGAGGTTATTACATAGACTGGAGGATACCCTGGGGAGTCCTCACATGCTAGAGGCGAGGAGGCACCGTCATCATACATTGATGATGCATTGGTAAGATTTGTGTTTTCATAGTTCATGTTATATTTTAATTAAATATTTATAAATTAGATAATATTAAGTACTAATTTTTATTTACATGGTCTATTTAACAGTTGATGACCGATGATGAGTTGAGACAGATTCAAGAGGGCACCTTTTCGGCCATTTCATTTGGCCTCGATAGCTTGACGGTACATATATTATTGCACCTAGTCATTTGTATTATATTGTACATACATGCTCATCATTTATATTTGTATTAATTAGATTATGTAGTAACTTGCATGTATATCTTATTTTACTCTTGTAGGGCACAAGCAGCACGAGTACGGTGCAGTGTGATCTAGGATCTGGTAGTGCAATTGGAGACAAGGGAAAAGTAATTGAATGCAAATATGATTGAATGAATAGTTTAAATAACTTATAGTGATTATACATGTCTAGACATAGATTGATACTTTCATATACTTGTTGTGTATATATATAGAGAACTCTTGGCTTCACATCCTTGATGACTACACCCAGTATACCTGAAGAAGAAGAAGAGATGCCTTGAGTAGATGTGTGTTTATTTTATTATTTGATTAGTAGATATAATTTGTTATTATCAGTGACAATTATATGCTAACTTGTATCAATCTCATGTTTCTGAACATATGTAGGTTGTGTATCAAAATAATCAAAACATACCTCCTCTACCAAAGACATACATCAAGAGTCCTGCAAAGCTGAAGAGAAAACGTGAAGATGAGGTAAACATGAATAGTTCATTTTTATGTTAAATTTTTGAATGTGAATTATATAATATAACTAATATTAATCATGGTTTGTTTTTCTTGTGCAGGATCCTTCAGAGCCGAGTAGTGCGGTGAAGAGGATCGATTTTGATGATCCATCAGCAGCTAAGGATGTTATAGATAGTTTTGGGATGCTTACATGTCTAGTTGGCATGTATATTTTGTATATGGACATACATTCACGTATTTAGACATACATTTTGTTTCAGTTGGTGTTTATGCCATATTTGTGTATGGACATACATTTCTAATCATTCGACATTTTTTATATATACAGAAGTTGATATTCAATCATATAAATTGTTGCTCATGTGTGTGTGGTGTTATCATGGAAATCTTTAATCTTCATTCCAATAATTAACAATGGTTAATAATGGCTATTTAATGAACAATACAATTCATTTTATTTCATCGTAAGTGTTGTTTTTATAATGAACAATATAATTCATTTAATGAACAATACAATACAATTTATTTAATGAACAATACAATTCATTTAATCAACAATACAATACAATTCATTCAATGAACAATACAATTCATGATCAATACAATTCATTTAATGAACAATACCCTACGCATGCTCCTATTTTTCCCCCCCACTCGATTGAATGCTCGGGGTCATACCCTACCGACGTCGTCCCTTGAGCGCCCTAAGTGTTCAAAATTATCAAACACGTACGGGCCTTAACGTGGAATCTGTGGCACCTACAAACTAGAAGTTTGAACCTATGGGGCCACAAGAGGGGACCCTACAAAAGCCTATCTTGGTTTTTCAAGTTTCCCTACGGTTTTAATAGGGCAGCAATTTTTCGGTTGGCAAAAAAATCATCAGTCTCACTAAATGGAATGTTGTCGCGTGGCCAATTTCTCGTTCAGCTCATCGCGATGATGAACTGTCAGCTTTGACATGTCCAGTTAGGCATAGATACCCTATGCATGCTCTTGTTTTGCCCCCCCACTCGATTGAACGCTCGGGGTCATACCCTACTGGCGTCGTCCCTTGAGCGCCCTAAGTGCTCAAAATTGTCAAACTTTGATGGGCCCTAACTCAGAATATGTGGCACCTATGAATGATCCATTTGAACCTACGAGGCCATGAGAGGGGTCCCTACAAAATCCTATCTCGGTATTTCAAGTTGCCCTACGGTTTTATAAGGGTAGCAATTTTTCGGTTGGCGAAAAAATCGTCAGTCTCACTCAATGGAATGTTGTCGCATGGTTGATTTCTCATTTAGCTCATCGCGATGACAAACCGTTGGCTCCAAAATGTCCAGTTAGGCATAATTACCCTACGCATGCTCCTATTTTACTCCCCCACTCGATCGAACGCTTGGGGTCATACCCTACCGGCATCGTCCCTTGAGCACGCTAAGCGCTCAAAATTGTCAAACTTTGATGGGCCCTAACTCAGAATCCATGGCACCTATGAACAATTACTTTGAACCTATAGGGCCATGAGAGAGGTCCCTACAAAAGCCTATCTCAGTTTTTCAAGTTGCCCTACGGTTTTATTAGGGCAGCAATTTTTTGGTTGGCAAAAAAATCATCAGTCTCACTCAATGGAATGTTGTCGTGTGGCCGATTTCTCATTCTGCTCATTGCGATGATGAACCATCAGCTCTGACATGTCCAGATAGGTATTATTACCCTACGCATGCTCCTATTTTTCCCCCCCACTCAATCAAACACTCGGGGTCATACCCTACCGGCGTCATCCCTTGAGCACCCTAAGTGCTCAAAATTGTCAAACTTTGACGGGCCCTAACTTGGAATCTGTGGCACCTGCAAATGATCTATTTGAACCTACGGTGCCATGAGAGAGGTCCCTACAAAAGCCTATCATAGTTTTTCAAGTTTCCCTATGGTTTTATTAGGGTAGCAATTTTTCGGTTGGCAAAAAAATTGTCAATCTCACTCAATGGAATGTTGTTGCGTAGCCGATTTCTCATTTTGCTCGTCGCGATGATGAACCATCTTCTCCAAAATGTCTAGTTAGGCATTATTACCCTACGCATCCTCCTTCTTTGCTCCCTCCACTCGATCTGATGCTCGAGGTCATACCCTACGCATGTGACATCAATGAAGGGATATGAAGGGATATTTTGTAAACAATCAGAAACATTTAATGATAATCAAGAAGCCTTGAGATTTATGCAATATGGTTCAAGTCCAAAACTGTACCCTAAAGCCACACACTCTTCCCTCTCCCAGCATACACTAATGAGTCACAAGTTAACATAGAATCTGGAAGGATTTGACGAGAGCATTTTGATTTTACTTATGTCTTGTGTATTATAATAAAGACCAATTTGCCAATGTGACATCTTCATATGAGAGAAAAGCTTCATTTTATCTCAATACAGTTGTACCTATTTCATTATTAGAAAAAATAAATATACAAAGATCTGTTATTAGTATCCTCTAGATTATGGATTTGAATTGATGTTCTCAATTAGTTATTATCTCTTCAACTTTTCTTCATAAGGCACAACCATCTGGTGGTTATTATATGAGGACAACCATCCATGACTTTCAAAGTAATTGATATTTATTCCTACACCTCACACTCACAAGATTAATAATAAAATGACATTTATGATTCATCAAATGCTGACAAAGTCTAATCAAAGTTCAACTTCAAGATGTATACAACATATCATATTCAACTTCAAGATGCATACAACTTACCATATTCAAGCTCATGCCAACCACCACTTGGATATTGTTATATGTCGATTAAAGTACAATATATGTAATAAAACCATATAGTCTTACAAAAAAGCCATCATAGACCATCTATGTTGATTAAAGTACAATTCATTTGTAACAGGGGCACTCTCACAATCTGAAGTTGCAAAGCCCTATGGGAAGTATCAAATTAGAAATTTACTAATCTGACTCATACTACTGTCAAAAGCATCAAAGATGCTACTGCTAGAGAACACCATGCTCCATTGTGGAGAGAATATTAGGTGCATCTGATGTCAGCATCTGAAAATGAAACAATGTTATTCAATTGCCAAAATCTAACTGACTTTATTTTATAAACCATTAATGAATAAAAATAGACAAGGTTACCTGAGTGAAAGTTTGATGACCACTTTGACTAGTAGGTGTTGATGTTGAAGGCCCAACATTAACCTATTTACCTGACTATCAATGTCAAATGTTTGATTCAATAGATCATCTGTCATGACAATTTGATCCACAACAGATGTGTCCTGGCCACATGCATTTGAATAATCTTTGTGATAATAAATACAATAAGACCCACAATTTAATCTCATTAATGCACAAAGGAATATGTACCATCACCAAGAGAGGGTCTCGTCAACGACGAATGATCTAGCATGAACCTATATTTTTAAGAATTGTTAGTCTACACATAAAATGCATGGATGAACATAACGGATTTATGATAATCACTTCAACTGAAATGCGTGATAATAAATGAAAAGGTGGGATTATATACCACAAAAATACGTCCCTTCGAATTATATCAATAGAACCCACTATGTTGATGCAAAAATCGTAATGTGATACTGTTGTATATCATCAAAAAATACCTTCATGAGCATAAGGTTATACGATAATTATATCATAAAAAATTATCAAATAGTGTTCTGTAATAACAAAAGTTGTAAAGCTCATCAAATGCATATGATAATAAGGCGTGTTGCAAAAATAAGTCCCTTCCAATTATATCGAGTGTACTCGCTATGTGCATGCAAAAACCATGTTGCCAAAAAAAAAAATTCATCAATAGACCTACATTTTGAACACATCCTTAATATACACGTAACAAACTTGAACATTAAGGTTTAATGATCATTGTTTGAAATGAAATGCATGATAAAAGAATAAGGCACCATTAAAGACCTACTACTCAAGTGTGCATGAAGGGTTATCTCTTTGTTTAGGAGTATCCAGTATTGCTTCATGATCAGCAGTAGTCACTGTCCATAGCTCTTTGGTCTTCGGTTTTACTTGATGCTTCAACAACTTGACATTTGTAGCTATAATAAGGTGTGAATACATTATAATGGTTTTGTGTCTCTCATAGTCTTCAAATGCAGGTATGCCATTCTTTCTAATCATGTATGTTCACAACCAAGTTCCCATAACAACAACTGAACCTATAGGATATGTGAACCCATCATCATCTGTCACTGGTTGTGTTAGCTTTCGTTTTCCCTGTACACATCATGCCAACCAATATTCTGATCTCTCTTCATTCCCTTGCGATGCAACAACTGCAAAAACATGTCCTGGTTGTACAAGATCTGATAGACGATCATACTCAAGTGAACTTTCCATGTCATCATTTGACAAGGATATTGTTTGAGATAAAGGAGTTAGATAGTGGGGAACCCACGTATCAACCCACTCACTTGACTCGCATTAATCCTAATCACACCAAAGACAACTTTGACAAAAAAAAGCCAATGCTCGTGTCCAAATGGTCCATGTACTTGCATCTGAGCTGAGAAATGAATGCATCTTTGAAGAATCTTTAATTGTTTGACAATCCAATCTATCTCCCACTGTTCCCTCCTCAGCCAACCAAAAGAATCTGCTCATTGCTGAATCAAGAGTACCTCCATGTGACAATGCTGAACTACACGAATCAACAATAGAACGTGCATCAAAGAAATTTGCACCTAAAATCCTCAATTTCTCCTTAACTAGAGCTCTCTTCAAACATGCACCTGCTCCATCATGCTCTCCCTTCTCATGCCCCACCTAAAAAAAACACCAAATATGAGGTATACGCCTCTACACATGCATTCTACTCAACCAATAAAACATACGCAAATTCTTGAATTGACCCGTACAGTTCTCTGACCATATTAAATGTCTGTCAATTGCAATATCTTTCTCATATAAGAACTCAAAAAAATTCTCAAAAGAATGTTGCACATACTCAGAGGAGTGTGATCTATCATCGCTCATATAAAAATGATACTCCCTGATTATCTTCCTATCCTCTTCTATACTATCAGGAGCATGCCTATATGTAATGTGAACAAAATAGCAATCTGGACTGAATTGTAGTACTGAGACTGTACCTCATTCTATGGTTGCAATGTATAGTTTTCTGCAAAATCAACCACCAATACAATAGTGCCAATCAGGAAAGAGTTCTTACACATCCTAAACTATTGATCCAACCACTAAGACCTATGGGTGTGCCTTGCATACTTGTAGAAAAGATTTTCCTTAAAATCCAAAATAAAATCAGCAATACTCACTTCTATTGAGACTAATTCGCATCTAGAACCTTCACCTCCACTCTTCAAAGTATATTTCATTATCTCATATCTTTCTTTCTCAACATAATTATTTCCAAACTCGTGTTCGCTGCCCTCATGAAAACATGAAACAAACTTTGACAACCCACCACATTCTAAGCACTTCTCATTCAAACAATCATTTCTATAGAAATAGCAGCCATCATCTCTAGGGCATAAAAATAGATCTTGCAAGTCTCTTGATGATCATGGAAATAGCATTGCACCACACTCCTGCAACATCTCATTAGTATGCATCGTAGAACGAATATGACATAAAAGTTCATGGTACATTGAAAACTCCACATGGTACTTGCAACAATAGGTATTGGGAATCTTAAGAGGAACACAATAAAATGGTTTCAAAGATTCAAAGGCCCTTTGTGATATTTACAAAGTTGGATGTAATTCACAAAAAATTTTGTACAACATTGTTTGGCTTGATTCCAAGAAATGTTTGGGATGCAGTGTACGGTCTCGTTTGCCGATTCTTAATTTCAAAACATCCTTTACATTGGGTGACACTCTAGAATTAGAGTGCCAAAATTTTTGAATCTCTTCCTTCACATTGTCAGTCAACTTTCTATCAACATGTGGAAGCCTCCCACCAAATGCCAATGTATCTTGTTGAAGTGGATCGTCAAGTCTTTGTCTTCGTGCAAGTGCTCTATCCAAAGTTTTACGATTTATGTTAAAATCAACACAATTTTGTCTCATTTGACGAGCCTTCCTCAATTGATGGCTTACTAAGGAGGTTGTAATCACTCTTCGAGTGGCTCTCTTATCTCTTTCTTTGGTATTCTTTCCAATAGAATTGAGAGCATCAAATAGATTTTTTGCAAAAATAGAATTTCTCTCTGTCTTCTTGTTCATACGAATATTCAATTTGTTTAGAAATGGTCTCATCTTTATGATCTTTAGCAATTGAACAAAGAGTTAGCATTGCTCGGTCAATGTCTTATTGCTAAAATTTTGGTTGAAAAGTTCTGTAGCCCACAACCGAATGGTTCTTGTTGACCTCTTGCCTTTAAGATTCTCAATAATGTTCTCATCGATTTCAAATAACCATTTTGGGGTTCTTGAAGGTCTTGGATTTGGAATTTGTCTTTCATCCATGAGAGGGTCTTCATTTCTAAAGTAATTAGGTGTTACATATGGTTCACTTGGTGAGGCAATTCCACCTTCAATGTTAAAGTTCTCCACATTTTCACCTCCTATGTCAAAATTTTCCAAATGTTGAGCATTTTCATTATCACTTTCAACATTTTCAAAATTTTCAATATTTTCACTTTCAAAATCTACATTTTCATTTTCAATAACTTGTGCCACATTTTCAATTTCAATTTCCTCTTCAGTTGAAGTAACATTAGCAATATTTAACATACCTTGTCTTCTCCTCCTATGACATTCTCTATCTCTTTCTCTATACACTTCAACTTGGTCATTTGAAAGTTTTCTTTTGTGTTTAGACTTTCGACGACTACTACTCCCCATTTCCCTCCACACATATGCTCCTTCATGATTGACAATGTAATTTTTCACTTTAAGAATCTCCCAAAAGCACTAATTTGTCTCTAGTTGTCTGCAACCCCATGATCGTCGACAGAAAACATAGGACCCAGACTGTCGGCCATTGGAATCTACAGAATGGCCCACAAACCCTTTTTTTCTTAGTTTTTAGTACTAAAATTGGATATCCGATAAAATCCGATATCAAATTTTATCGGATATCTGATTTTAGTACAAAAATATGTGGTTCCCCAAAAAAATTCCCATTGCCGCCATTTATGAACAAAACTGCCACATGGTAGAAATCCGATATCTGATTAAATTGGATATCGGATTTTAATGGTCATATTTTAGAGAGAGGGATAGAAGGAGAGAGAGAGAGAGAGAGAGAGAGAGAGAGAGAGAGAGAGAGAGAGAGAGAGAGAGAGATAGAGATAGAGAGAGAGAGAGAGAGGAGGAGGAGAGGGAGAGAGGGAGAGAGAGAGGGAGGGAGAGAGGTAGAGGGAGGAGAGGGAGAGAGGGAGAGAGGGAGAGAGAGAGAGAGAGAGGAGAGGGAGAGAGAGAGAGAGAGAGAGAGAGAGAGATGACACAATATGATTTGGTGTCTTAAGGGGTCCTATGGTGTCGTTCGGGGTCATATGGTGTCCATAGGGGTCGTATGGTGTCTTGGGACACCATAGGACCCCTTAAGACATATTATGACCCCTAACGACACAATATGACCCAAAGCTACCCAATATGGTGTCATTAGGGATCATATGGTGTCCTAAGAAGTCATAAGGGTTCATGGGACACCATATGACCCCTATGGACAACATATGACCCCTAACGACAACATAGGACCCCTTAAGACACCAAATCATGTCGTTAGGGGTCATATTGTGTCCTACGACCCTGTAAGACACAATATGACCCCTAACAACATGATTTGGTGTCTTAAGGGGTTCTATGGTGTTGTTAGGGGTCATATGGTGTCTTGTGACACCATAGAACCCCTCAAGACACAATATGACCCCAAACGACACAATTTGGTGTCTTAAGGGGACCTATGGTGTCGTTAGGGGTCATATGGTGTCTTGGGACTCCATAGGACCCCTTAAGACACCAAATCATGTCATTAGGGGTCATATTGTGTCTTGCGACCCATAACTATGACGCCTAATGATAGTTATGTGATATGGTGTCCCATGAACCCTTATGACCTCTCAGGACACCATATGACCCCTAATGACACCATATTGGGTTGCTTTGGGTCATATTATGTCCTAAGGGGTCATATTGTGGTCTATGACCCCTTAGGACACCATATGAACCCTAACGACATGATTTGGTGTCTTAAGGGGTCCTATGGTGTTGTTAGGGGTCATATCGTGTCTTGGGACACCATAGGACCCCTTAGGACACAATATGACCCCTTAGGACACAATATGACCCAAAGCAACCCAATATGGTGTCATTAGGGGTCATATGGTGTCCTAAGAGGTCATAAGGGTTCATGGGACACCACATGACCCATATGGACAACATATGACCCCTAACGACACCATCGGACCCCTTAAGACACCAAATCATGTCATTAGGGGTCATATTGTGTCCTACGACCCCGTAAGACACAATATGACTCCTAATGTTATGATTTGGTGTCTTAAGGGGTCGATTAGTGTCGTTAGGGGTCATATGGTGTCTTGTGACACCATAAGACTCCTTAAGACACCAAATTGTGTCGTTAGGGGTCATATTGTGTCCTACGACCCCGTAAGACACAATATGACCCCTAACGACATGATTTGGTGTCTTAAGGGGTCCTATGGTGTCGTATGGTGTCCCATGAACCTTTATGACCTCTTAGGACACCATATAACCCCTAGTGACACCATATTGGGTCACTTGGGGTCATATTGTGTCCTAAGGGGTCATATTGTGTCTTAAGGGGTCCTATGGTTTCCCAAGACACCATATGACCCCTATCGACAACATATGACCCCTAACGACTCCAAATCATTTTGTTAGGGGTCATATTGTGTCCTACAACCTCGTAAGACATAATATGACCCCTAATGACATGATTTGGTGTCTTAAGGGGTCCTATGTTGTCATTAGGGGTCATATGGTGTCCATAGGGGTCATATGGTGTCTTGGGACACCATAGGACCCCTTAAGACACAATATGACCCCTAACGACACAATATGACCCAAAGCGACCCAATATGGTGTCATTAGGGGTCATATGGTGTCCTAAGAGGTCATAAGGGTTCATGGGACACCATATGACCCCTATGGAGACCATATAACCCCTAACGACACCACAGGACACCTTAAGACACCGAATCATGTCGTTAGGGGTCATATTGTGTCCTGTGACCCCGTAAGACACAATATGACCCCTAATGACATGATTTGGTGTCTTAAGGGATCCTATGGTGTGGTTAGGGGTCATATGGTGTCCATAGGAGTCATATGGTGTCTTGAGACACCATAGGACTCCTTAAGGCACAGTATGACCCCTAATGACACAATATGACCCAAAGCGACCCAATATGGTGTCATTAGGGGTCATATTGTGTCCTAAGAGGTCCTAAGGGTTCATGGGACACCATATGACACCTAACGACACCATAGGACCCCTTAAGACACCAAATCATGTCTTTAGGGGTCATATTGTGTCCTACGACCCCTTAAGACACAATATGACCCCTAACGACATGATTTGGTATCTTAAGGGGTCCTATGGTGTCGTTAGGGGTCATATGGTGTCTTGTGACACCATAAGACCCCTTAAGACACCAAATCATGTCGTTAGGGGTCATATTGTGTCCTACGACCCCGTAAGACACAATATGACCACTAATAACATGATTTGGTGTCTTAAGGGGTCCTATGGTGTCATTACGGGTCATATTGTGTCCATAGGGGTCATATTGTGTCTTGGGACACCATAGGACCTCTTAGGACACAATATGACCCCTAACGATATGATTTGGTGTCTTAAGGGGTCTGATGGTGTCGTTAGGGGTCATATGGCATCCCATGAACCCTTATGACCTCTTAGGACACCATATGACCCCTAATGACACCATATTGGGTCGCTTTGGGTCATATTATGTCCTAAGGGGTCATATTGTGTCTTAAGGGGTCCTATGGTGTCCCAAGACACCATATGACCCCTATGGACACCATATGACCCCTAACGGCACCATAGGACCCCTTAAGACACCAAATCATGTCGTTAGGGGTCATATTGTGTCTTACGAGGTTGTAGGAGACAATATGACCCCTGACGACACAATTTGGTGTCTTAATGGGTCTTATGGTGTAACAAGACGCCATATGATCCCTAACAACACCATAGGACCCCTTAAGACACCGAATCATAACATTAGGGGTCATATTGTGTCTTACAGGGTCGTAGGACACAATATAACCCCTAACGACATGATTTGGTGTCTTAAGGGGTCTGATGGTGTCGTTAGGAGTCATATGGTGTCCATAGGGGTCATATGGTGTCCCATGAAGCCTTATGACCTCTTAGGACACCATATGACCCCTAATAACACCATATTGGGTTGCTTTGGGTCATATTGTGTCCTAAGGGGTCATATTGTGTCCTAAGGGGTCCTATGGTGTCCCAAGACACGATATGACCCCTAACAACACCATAGGACCCCTTAAGACACCAAATCATGTCGTTAGGGTTCATATGGTGTCCTAAGGGGTCATAGACCACAATATGACCCCTTAGGACATAATATGACCCAAAGCAACCCAATATGGTGTCATTAGGGGTCATATGGTGTCCTGAGAGGTCATAAGGGTTCATGGGACACCATATCACATAACTATCATTAGGCGTCATAGTTATGGGTCGCAAGACACAATATGACCCCTAATGACATGATTTGGTGTCTTAAGGGGTCCTATGGTGTCCCAAGACACCATATGACCCCTAACGACACCATAGGTCCCCTTAAGACACCAAATTGTGTCGTTAGGGGTCATATGGTCTCTCTCTCTCTCTCCCTCTCCTTCCTTCTCTCTCTCTCTCTCTCTCTCCCTATCCTTCTCTCTCTCTCTCTCTCTCTCTCTCTCTCTCTCTCTCTCTCTCTCTCTCCTCCCTCTACCTCTGTCCCTCCCTCTCTTTCTCTCCCTCTCTCCCTCTCTCCCTCTCCTCCTCTCTCTCTCTCTCTCCCCCCTCTCTCTCTCTCTCTCTCCCTCTAGTTCTCTCTCTCTCTCTCTCTCTCTCTCTCTCTCTCTCTTCATCCCTATCCTCCTCTCTCTCTCTCTCACTCAATCTTTCTCTCTCTCTCTCTCTCCCTCTCCTTCTCTCCCTCTTTAAAATATGACTAATAAAATCTGATATCCGATTTCTGCCATGTGGCAGTTGACTTCATAAATGGCGGCAAAGGGAAATTCTTCGGGGACCGCAAATTTTTGTACTCAAATTTTCAAATTTCGGCTCGGGAATGCTTTGGTATTAGGCTTGGAAGTTACAAGCCTAGAAAGTCAACTGAAAAAACATGTTTTTCAGTATTCCTTGGTTTTCCAGACTTTACATTGGTAGCTGATGACTTTTTTTGTAGCCAAAATTGATAAAACGAAAAGGGTTTTTTAAGGACGTTTCCATCTTTCCAACAATATAAGGCTTGTCTTATTTCGACTATAGTAAATAATTATTATTTATTTTCTAATTGAATTCTGATAATAGTCCTGATTGATATACTAATTGAAAAACACTCATAACTTTCAAATGGTATAACATTTTTTGAAACCGAAACATGCGTCACATCCTATGCTTTGTCTACTATAGGGAAAAATTTAAAAAAAAAAAATTTCATAAGGTTTTGACCAAGTTAAGGTGGTCAGGCATAGGAGTTTCTGAATTTCTGAAAAGCTGTAGTAAAAAAATCATAAATAATTATTTAATTCATAAAAAATTAAAAACAAATATGTGTCACATCTGGACATGAGTCTAATACTTATATTATAAATATTATAAAAAAATATTAAGATTTGATTGTGATTAGGGTGGTCAAACATACGTCTACTTCTTATTTTTTTCCTGAAATTTTAGTACCACTACATTAAAATTTGAAATTTTCATCAAATAGGATTTTTTTTTTCCGAAAAACAACTAGTAGCTTAGAAACTACATCCAATTTTCTATATATTCTCTTCTTACATATTTTTAAAATAATGTTCACAACTTATTCAAATTTTCATGTCAAGTTGCATAACTCTGATTTTTCTGAAATTTCATTGCCACTTAAGGGTCTATTTTGGCACACCATGATCCTGCACATATCCATCACATAAAAGAGAAAAGATGACATCATCCATGAACTATCAATAGTTAAACTAAGAGTTAATGAGAGGAAGAAAAGAGAGAACATGAATACAAACTTTGGTGATCCATGAGAAGAAAAGTGAAGAAGAAAGAAACCATGGATGTCTTGCCCCTAAAAATAGGTGATCCATGGAGAGGACATGGAAAATATTACCCCTAGAGCTTTCCTAGGCGATCCATGTAAAGAGAAAGAGTGAGAACTCCATTAGTTCTACTCAACCTCATGCACATGTGTGCAAGTAAGGTTCAAAGCGCCTCATAGGAGTATATGCCTCAGTACACTATAACCTATATAGAATGTACAGTAAAAGTATCAAGAAAGGTGTGACATCTCTCTCTAAGAGACCATGCTCTAGTTCCGAGAATAATCACCCCACATAAGAGAAAAGTGGCATCATCTCACTCTAAGAGACCGTGCTCCAGTTTCAAGAATGACCCAATGTACAAGGGAAAAGTGATGACATATTTCTCTAAGAGGTTTCCCTCTGGTTCCAATAATGTCTCAGTGTACAAGACAAGAAGAAGTAAAGACATCTCACTCTAAGAGACTGTGGTTCTGAGAATAACCCACTATACAAGAAGTGATGAGATCTTTCTCTAAGACGTTTCCCTCTGGTTCCAAGTCCCACTATTCAATGCATCAGAGAAGTATAGTACAAAGGAGTAGTGTGGGTGCCCCCTCCTTAAGATGTCAACATAGGTTGATGTTGATATCACAAGGAAAGTAGAACAAGGATACATACCTTCCTCACAAATAAGATATCCGCTATGCAACAATGTCATAAATCCAAGCAAGGATAAGATAGTTGAAAAGAGATATTTTTCTATAAATGAAAAGTTGATTCTTGGAGGAGAAGAGATCTTTGTTAAAAAGACATCTACCCCCAAGAGGAGTTGTCTTAGACAAATATAACATCTTCTAGATCAAGAAAATAAAAGAACAAGAATAGAATCCTTCATCCTATTTCTAGGTGAAAGGGATTCTTGAAGAGGGATGACTCCCTTTTATGCCCCAAAGGGATGGCTGGATTTATCATAGATGTACATTAACAAGTGTAAAAATAGGTTGTAGTCAAGGATTAACACTTCTTGTTTAAGAGAGAATCCTTAAGTCAATAACCAACAATTCTACACAAAAATGATATCAAGTAATAGAACTCACACCATCCACTTAATAGGAAAAAGTGGATCCCTAGAGAAAGAGAGAGAGATCATTGCCCCCCAAGCTAAGGGAAAATGAGAAGAGCTTATACAATGTACTAGAGAGAGATTTAGACATAAGAAAATGTGCAATGAACTTACATGAACACATGCAATAAAAGACATTACTAAACATAAAATACATGTCTCAATAAGTGGTAATATTTGAACAGAAGAGAGAAAAAACATCAGACATTCCCCAAGGAGGATTAATTATAAAAGCATGCCATTTTAAGAAATTATAATCACATATGAAAAATGCAGCCCCTAAAGGAAATAATGATACAAGAGAAAGGAGCAAAAATCCTTGCCCCCCAAGTGAGGAGAACAAGGAGAAACATTACACATTTTTTGATGGTGGTTAGTTTCAAGTTATATGCCATCCTAGTGGAACAAATACTCTCAAGGAAAGTATATATACCTCCCAAGAGATCATTTCCTACTAAGGGGCATATCATACTTGCAAATAATCGAAACCATAGAATGTTGGTAAATGCACACTCCCATGAGATATTGTAGGTGATTGAAGGTTTTGTCATTGATGGCAACCTTGCAATCCTATGACACTGGCAAGACAATTTACTGGCACCAGCAAGGATAGACTCTACACCAGCACACAGGCCACCGGCAGTGAAAGAAAGTATACTGGCACCCAGGCCGACAAGATTTTTGTTTATAATATATTTTGTAAATTATTGTAAAATCATTGTAAGCCGACTTGGAATGTTGTAAAATGACTCATATATGTATGAGATCATTATAGAACCTTTGGTAAGTAAGTAGATAGGCGAAATAAGGCAGACCTATTATGTGAATTATAGGTTTATGATTTATGTATGAAGCAGAGCTATAAACCGGTACTGGATCTAGCATAGTAGATGTTATTTTGAAGCAGTACAAGACATTGGATTTATATAATCTATTTTGTAAGTTAGTGAGACTTCCCATTTTGTAATTGAGCAGGGAGCTCTAGGCACTTGGCTTTCCTGCATGTGTAGGCCCCTATTGTAGCAGTAATATTCTCTTATTGGCCAGTAAGTGAATATTGTGGGTCACAAATCCCACTGAGGTTTTTCCCACACCGGGTTTCCTCGTTAAACTACTGTGTTATGGTGTGTTTTTGAAGTGGTTGTTGTTATCTCTGTTTATTGCATTACTTTATGTTTACCGGTATACAGTATTGATATGCTTTACATGTTTTAATTCAAGATAGTCTTATCACCAGTTAGATACTGATTCACCCCCACCTCTTAGTATCTTTAGGAATCCTAAAAATTGGTATCAGAGCCTGGTCCTCTATTTTCAGAAGCCTAATAGCTTGAGGAAGATCTTGACACCGGTAGAGATGGAAAACTTGATGAAGCGATTAGAAGCAGCTCTCTCAGTCTATGATGCAGAAAAGTTGAAAAATATCAAGCTTGAAGATGATCTAAAGGCTGCACAGGATATTATTTAAGCACTTCAAGAAAATCTTACCATTGCAAGAAACAAGAGAAGAGAACTCTATGAAAAGATGCAAAATGAGAATGATGAAAAGGAAACTCTTAGTGATCTGATAAGCAAGCTGAAACAAGAAAACATGACAACACAGAATGAGATGCAGGATATGACTATGAAATTTTGTAAAGAAATTGAAGACACAAAGAAGAATGAAGAAGACTTGACTAGAAGACTGAATGATGCTGCAAATGAAAACACAAGAATTAGTTATGAAAAATGATATGTTTAAGACAGATTTGATGCATGCACAAAATGACTCAAATGAATTCATGAGATAGAAAGGTATCTTGGAAAGAGAACTGGCTACTACAAATCAACACAAAGAAAAATTCAAGAAAAGCTCAGAAGAACTTGGTGACTTGCTAAAGAATCAAAAACCAAATGGTGACACTAATGGCCTAACACAAAGGATCATAGCAAACCGGTAAGACAACCTAATGTTTATAAATTTAATGGCAAATGCTTTAACTATAGCAAGTATGGCCATAGAGAAAATCAGTGTAGATCTAGAAATTATTAGGGCACTAATACACCCATCGGTCAATGTTCCAAATGCAACAAAATTGGTCATAATTCAGAGAATTGTAGAATGAATGTAAGATGTTATGTTTGTGGAAGATTTGGCCACTTATCTAATCAGTGTAGAACACAAACTGGCATAGGATATGGGAAGGCTATTCAGAAAAACAATGTAACCTATTATGGTTGTGACAAAATTGGACATATTGCAAAATTCTACAGAAGTAAGGCATCACCGGCAAGTAACAATGGTGCTAATTTGAAGGGTAAAGAAAAGGTTGAAGAGGTAAAACAAGAATTCTCAAAACAATGGATCAGAAAGTCAGATCTAAATGGTGATAGGAATACTCCTCCACCGGCAGAACAGAGTAACACTCCACCAGCAGGAGACTCTTCATCTAACTAAAGAAAATTCCTTTGAGGGTTTGGCAATCAAATTTGAAACATGCTATTATTTCCCTCGATTGATGGTGAGAAGTTAAAATTACTTCTATACCAGTAGATAAGTTAAGTCATTACTTAACTAGCAAGCATTAAATGTGGTGGTTGGCGAAATTAACATTATAAAACAAGTGTTTTGGCTCCATTTTCATTTTATTGAGCATTCAAAAATTCAAGAGTGCGAAAATTCCTAAGCGAAGGCATTTCAAGTAAAGAAGTGAAGCAATTCATCAAGCAATCATTCCTAAGGCAGATAAAGGTATTTATAACTATGGCTTCTTCATCTTTTCTTGAATTCATTGCAAACCCTACTGTTGTCAAAGTTATTAAACAACCTAGACCTCTATTCCAGTTAGTTCCTAAGATTGCCAAGAAAGATGATAATATTGGTGCATTTTCTCAAATCCCTAAGGGAGTAGTTTTTGCTGAAGACCCTAGAATGTATATACATTGTCATATAGAGGAATTAGGTGATGAGGAAATCAAGAATATGTATAAATCTGAAATTTGTGATGAATCCAGAAATATCAAACCTGAACACAAGATAGTAGAAACCCTGGGTTTCATTGAAATTCTTAGTATCCCAGATTTTCCTAAGGATGTTATAAGGGTAGTATTAAGTAGGGTACATAGTGCATTCTTCTGGTTGGAATTAGTTCACAAAATCACTAAAGAAGTAGTAAAGGTTGTGACAGGGTTGCCCTCCACCGGTAACAGACCTGATAAAATAAAGAAGGTCTCAAATGATGTAGTGATTAACCTAATAGGTGTGACATCTGATAAGAGATCCTTAAGGGTAAATGATGTAACATATATCAATGTCGGATTCATCAGTATGATCTTAGGATACAAAACCACACATGCAAATAGGTTAAACTTAGTCTCTAGCCTTTGCATAAAGAGTGCCTATGACATGATTAATGATAATGCAAAAATAGATGTGTGCAAATGGCTTAAAGATGAATTAATTGACAATTTGGGAAAGATAAAGAAAGACAAAAAGGGGACATTCAAATTTGGAAACCTATTTGTCTGTCTAATGCTACACATAACCAAACCAGTACCCGGTATCGGTAACAGAAATCTTGGTTTTGATATACCGGTAGGCAAACACTTGTCAGATTTACTAAACAACATGGGAGAAAATAGAGAAAAGAACATAAATGAGTATTTTCAGGCATTGAAGGCCTGGATGAAGACCAGAGTCAGATTGTCACAAGCAATTGTGAACAAGTATAAGGATGAAATCTATTTTTTTATAAAGAAGGATGAAATTTGGATAGAGGTAGTTATCCCAAGGACCATCTGGGTTACTGAAATGGGGTATGAAGTTGATGACCACATAATAGAAACATATGCAAAAGCCCTCCTAGAAGCACCTAATGAACCTAAAGAAGAGGTATTTGGTAGTGCTGAGACTATTGAAAACCAAATTCAATCAAAGAAAAGGGTTAAGAAGGTTGAAGCAACAATTAGAAGAGGATCCAAGCAAGCAAAATCTATTAAGGAAGATGTACTTAAATGAACTGGTATTACTGAAGATGAGTTAGAAGCACTTCAACCAGAAACTCACCTTTCACCGATTGGAACTTCTTTAGAAAGTGATATGCCAGCTGCATTCAAAAGAGTTGTGAGAAAAAGGAAACCTTCATCGGTATCTTCACCTTCTCTTAGAAGAACCAGATAGAAACAATAGGCAGTAAGGCCCCCAGCTAGGAAAATAACTCCAAAGAAGAAGTTAACCCCTAAGAAGAAGACTCAACAAACCATTGCTCCAATTGACAAACTTCTCAATGAAATAATAGAGGATGGAAAGCTCAAAAACATCAACAGATTATATGACTCATTATCAACTGATGACAAGGAGAAAGTAGAAAACAGTGTAATCCTACACTTGGATATTTACAAGAAATTTTTGATGCAAGTTGTTGATGAAATACCGACAGAACTGTTCAAAAGACTTGAAGCTAGAAGGCAAGTTGTTATTGAGCTTGATAAGAAAATAAAAATTGAAAAACTACTTGCTATATATCCTGTCAACTCACCTAAAGAGATAGATGAATTGATCTCTAAGGCTAACCGGTCAGTATTTTCAACTGCACACCTGCATGTAGCACTTATGGTTGGTAGAGTGAATGAGGTAACAAAGGAAACAACTAATGCATGGGATATATTCCTTGTAGAGAAGGAAAATCAGGAAGAATATCGAAACCCTAAACCCATCAAATTATATCAAAAAGATAAGGACAAGGGAAAAGGTAAGGTTGGTGGACCACCCAGCATAAAACTTATAGATAACTTATACCCACCACCTCTGAATACTCCACCGGTAGTTACCACTGACAATCCACCAGCTAGTGAGAGTATGGACATACCACATGAGGACACAAATCCTAATTCTAAGGTGTTACATATAGTGAACATTGACAGTCAAAAAGTCAATATTGTGGTAGATAAGGATTCAACAGGGAAAATAGATATGGAAAATGAGCCACTGGCAATAGATAGCACAGAAGGTAAACCGACCGATGACAACACTGAGAAATAGGCAGAGCAACAGGCTCCCTCACAGCAACAGGTTCATGTAGAGACAGTGCCACTGGCAACAACTGAGCAATCCAAACCTTTTCTTAAAGAAATGCAAACACAAACTGACCTACCAGAGGTCACTACAAGCAAAGAAATTACTCCCACCAGTGGAATACAGATTGTTGGTTCTTCCAATGCAGAATTCAAACCAACAAATGTGACAAAAGTTCTTTTTGATTCCATCAAGAAGATAACATAGTGTAGTTCAGAAGCATACAAGGCAATTGATGACACAATTCCAATTTTTAAAATGATAGCACCCAAGTGTAATATAGATAATAAAGATTCTTTGAATCAACCTGACACATTGTCTAAGTATATTACTGACAACACTATGATAGTTGAACAAATAAAAGAGGAAGTGTTCAAGGAGAAACTAGAGAAGGAAAAACTCAAATTTGTTGATGAAGAAATAAAGAAGTGTATGAGACAATTTGATACTCTTTTACCGGAACTATGTAGTACACTAAAATAATTTAAAACTTTGTACAGAGATACATGTAAAACTAACTTTTTGATAGTAGATATAGACTGGAAGATCACCAAGGTATAGGAAGAAATAAATCAACTAGTTGATAATTTCATTAACTTATCTAAACCATTATCAGTTCTTGAGCAGAAAATAACAGGTTTTAAGGAGGAACTTCTAAAATTCAAAAGAGAAAAGGAAAGAATTAGTCCAAAATTGGACTACCTAACCTCCCTAAGAAAAGAGATATTTGAGGCTTTAATTCAAGGATAGAAAACACCGACACAACAAATGCAGCACCTCACCAGTACAATTGAGAGGACAGAGGCTACATTAAAAGATAGCAAACGGTTCACTGAGAGCCTGAATCTGGTACTGGCAGACCTTTTTTAGATTGTAACCAACCGATTACAAGGATAAAACCAATAACCACACTCAATTGACACTTTGAAAACCTTTGTCATTCATGTCAAAGGGGGAATAGTGGTAATGAGAAAAAAAAATAATCAGCATCAGCTCATGGGGACCACATATTATTTTGATGGCAACCTTGCAATCCCATGACACCGGTAAGACAATTTACCGGCACCAGAAAGGACAGACTCTACACCGACACACAGACCACTGGCAGTGAAATAAAGTATACCGGCACCCGGGCCGACAGGATTTTTGTTTATAATATATTTTGTAAATTATTGTAAAATCATTGTAAGCCGACTTGGCATGTTGTAAAATGACTCATATATGTATGAGATCATTATAGAACCTTTGGTAAGGAAGTAGATAGGAGAAATAAGGCAGACCTATTATGCGAATGATAGGTTAAGGATTTATGTATGAAGAAGAGCTATAAACTGGTACTAGATCTGGCATAGTAGATGCTATTTTGAAGTAGTACAAGACATTGGATTCATATAATCCATTTTGTAAGTCAGTGAGACTTCCCATTTTGTAATTGAGCAGTGAGCTCTAGGCACTTGGCCTTCTTGCATGTGCAGACCCCTATTGTAGTAGTAATATTCTCTTATTGGCCAGTAAGTGAATATTGTGGGTCACAAATCCCACCGAGGTTTTTCCCACACTGGGTTTCCTCGTTAAACTACTATGTTATGGTGTTTTTTTCATGTGGTGGTTGTTATCTCTATTCATTACATTACTTTCTGTTTCCTGATATACAGTATTGATATGCTTTACATGTTTTAACTCAAGAAAATCTTATCACTAGTTAGATACTGAATCACCCCCCTCTCAGTATCTTTGGGAATCCTAACATAGAAGAGGTAAGATTTCTAAGAGAATGAAGGAAAGAGAAGAAGTGAAGTAATCATTAAAGATACCCCTCTCTAAGTAAAGAGGAAAACCAAAGAACAATTATATGCTCACATAAGAATACCCTATGGAAGAAAAGGGATCTAATAATGAATGATGCACCAAGATAGAGATAAATGAATAGAAATAAGAGAAAAGTGACTTCATGTTACTACCCCAAAGTATGTTAAAGTGAAACAATACCACCGCTAATGATAAAGATCCCTCGTTAAATAGGCTAATTATGCAATAGGGTGAAGAGCAACATGAAGGGAAAATAAGTTCTAAGGAATGATGTTTTTACCAAGGAATACAACTAGATCCTCTGTTAGACAAATGTGTGCAAGATTATATTGTAGTTGAACAAATTTATTAAATGATTATAATTTTCCAATAGAATGTGAATGTAAATCATGAAAAATGCAATATTCAATACCTTTCACTTTCTTAAGATTTTTTCTTTTATTTTGAGAAGGAAAGGAAATGTTCTTGTCATATTTCAATCTCCAATAGATTCTTCTAGCTACTCTATTAGCATGGTAAATATCATCTTCCCATGAAGAAGAAGGTTTGTTAGAAGAAGGAGTTTCATTATCCACAATTCTAATTTTGCCACTTTATATGGCATCTTGAATAGTTTTTTGAAAATCAAGGCAATCATCAATATTATGGTCATGGGTTTGATGGCATGAACAAAAATGACTCTTTGAAGAAGAAGCATTCTTGTGGGCTTGCTTGATTTGTTGTTTTTTCAAGGTAATCCTTAAAGTTTTGAAGCTTGAGTAATTAATCCATAGAAAGAGGGGTACCACTTCCTAGGCCTCTTGTATTAGTTTGCATAGGAGGTTTTTTATGAATTCCATGCTCAAATTTTCCAATTCCTTGTCCTTTAAAACCTTGTTTTGTGATTATATGAAAGCCACAACTATAAGAATTTTGCAATTGACTAGATGGAGGAACAAGATCATGAATTTATTTTAAATCTGATGTGTAAGGAGGAAGAAAAGGATTTGTAGATGAAGGAGGAGTATTATGTGGAATGATAATGTCTTTGCCTTGATCAAGCTTATCCTTTTTGGAAGATTGGGGAAGAACATCTTCATCATCTAAAAGCTCATTTTTTGTGATTTCTATGCAAGGAGAAAGGTCATGAATAAAATGCATGACATCATCCTCTCTACATAGACTTTTATGTTGAAGATAAGTCTTCGGAGAATAAGGAGGATCTAAAGATGTAAGACTGTTAATGTTTTCATATTGTTCCCCTTGATCAAGGGTACATGTAGAAGAAGAAAATGGATCCATATTACTTTCCAATGCTTTCTCTCTTGTAGAAGGATTATTGGGTAAATCAGTAGATCTCATTTCATCTGCAGAAGATACCCTAGGAGAGGTACAAAGGTTAGGATTTTTAGATTTAGGATCTTCAAAAAATTTAAGATGATTAACATAGGAAATGTATTTTGTTAACAACATCACCATAATGCAACATAAATCATAAATGAAAGCTTTGAGATCTAATAATTTGGATATCCTAACAACAGAATATGACCAAGTGCTATGAAGAAAGAGAAGCAATACGAAATGAAAGAAAATCTTATTCGACACATGATAAATATATGCAAAAATTAATGTAACCACATGTGAAAGAGTAGGTAAATCCAATTTATCAATTGTGATTAAAAGTCTCTTAAGTGAAATCTGAATTTGCTAGAAAAGCAAATCTAAAAGTAGGACCTTTTTATGAAAATTAATTTTAAAATGTGAATTTGATGAAATTTTAATTTGTGTTTGAATTTAGAGAGTGTTAAAATTTATCTAAAGTACGCTGATTTTTTGAATCTGAGTAGAAAAATACAGTCAATTCCATCTCTCAAATTTTCAGGGAAAATGATGAGGACCGTGGCGAGAATGCACACGGTCTAAAATTTTTTTTTCAATTTTTTTAGGGATGGTAGAGATTATGATTTTAATGTGGAATCCAAAAAAAAAACCATTTTGGAGATGTCTAGATCAATCAAATTTGCAATCAAAGGTCGAAATAGGGTTTTCTGATTTAACCATTGAATTTTTAGAATATGATTTAACCATTGAATTTAACCATTAAATTTTCAAAATTAGGGTTTTATGATTTAACCATTGAATTTTCAGAATATATTTAAATTGTAATTTTGAAATACAAATTAGATCTGAAACAAGCAATTAAAATTTTGTACCTCACAAGCTTAATTTTCTCAAAATGAAAAATTATTGTTTATATGCAATTAACCTCTAAAATTTGCAAATAGATCAAAATTGAAAATGAAAATTTGAAATTACAATTACAATTAATCAGATCTAAGAATTAGAAATTAGATTTAATGTGTAAGATGTCAGTTTCACCAAAATGTGAAGTGGAAAATTGGATCCTAGTGACTCCCCACCTAGGAGAGAGAAAGGAAGCCACTAGGATGATTTTCCTTTGGGAGGAACTTTACATTCAAAAGAGGGGTTGAATATGATACATCTAAATCCAAGGGAAACAATGATGTGAATTTAGAGTGGATTTCAAGTGGTTGAAGTATGATTTACCCTCTTTTGTAAATGATAAAATTTGACTTGTTGACAATGTGGAAAAGAGATAGTAAATGAGTGAAATGGGGTGCTACCAGTTCGGGATCACGTTGTAACTTTGGATCTGAGCTATTTAAACCGACACGGATTTTCCTTCCAAATTTGGAGAAAATTCATTGGGAACATGGTGGGAATGTACATGATCTACCACAAAATCTGCAAAATGAAAAGGGTCCTTTTGTCTCTATAAATGAAGCCCAAACTTGCAATTACAGCCGCACACCTACAACCAGCACACAAAAAAAGAAGAAAGGGGGGTTGTGGATAGGGGTTTTCCTTAGTCAAACCCTAGTTGAGGAATCAACCTAGAAAGAAAGTAATTGGAAATGCTTGAATGTAAATAATGGAGATGTATACCTTGTAGATCTATAACTTGTTGATGATGATTGCTTTGCTTCTTGAATGTAACCACAAATGTTGTATGAAATGGCTTGTAACATGACAAAACCCTAACACACACACATGCTTGCAAATGAATGTTATAATGTTGCTCCAATGGTTGAATGAAGAATACTTGAATGCTTGAATACTTGAGGATGACTTTGAAATCTTGTATCTTCTTCTTATGCTCTTTATCCGTCATCTCAATTTTCATCCATCCTTTGTTGTCCATGAATGAGGGTATTCAATTTCCTTTTATACATGCCTTGAGGATTAATTTTCAACCACCAAAGGCCGACAAAGAGGAATTGAAAACCCTGAAGACAAATAATGCATAGAAGATTGGGCAGCATAGGACCACCCTAGGAGGTGGGGGCTTGGGGGCCACAACACTCTCCTAGGCAGACAAGGGCACCATGCCACTATTCTTACCTATTTTGGGGCCTGAACAAGGTCTAAAGAAGACACAAGACATGAAGGAGGAAGAGGGAAGGGTTAGAAATGTAGAAATAGGTCCTGGTTAAGGAAGGAGATGTCATCGCTAAGGTGAGGACACCAAATATGGTTAAAATTGTAGTGGTTATAATTTTATGACACTACAAAGCTATGGTTTGATCATGTTCCCATAGTTAGATATTTCAAAGTTTTTGGAAGTAAATGTTATATCAAAAGTGATGAGGATATAGGAGAGTTTTATGCAAGATGTGATTAAGGAATATTCTTTTGTATATTCTACTATGAGAAAGGCCTATCAATGCTATAAGAAGAGACTAAAGAAGATAGTTGAGAGTGAAAATGTGAATGTTGATGAATGTCTTGGAAAGAAGATTAGAGAATGAAATTATGATCTTGATGATGAAGATTTTGTTCCCAAGCTTATGCAGATAGAGATCGTGAAGCAGATTGATCTAGTGGAGACAGTAAATCTAGATATTACTGCTGTAGGTGAAGAAGCGGAAGATCCTTAAAAATTAAAATAATTAGAAGACACCAAGGTACGTAAGATTGAATCATTCAAAAAATCAGATTATTGGTGATAAGAATAAAGGTGTAATGACTAGGAGAAAACTTGTTACTGAAGAGATATGCTTGATTTCAAAGAATGAGCCTAAAGATGTTGCAGAAGCATGTAATGGTAAGAATTGGATAAAAGCAGTGGAGGAAGAGTTGAATTAGATTTAAAAGAATAACACTTGGGAGCTTGTTCTGAGACATAAAGATAACAATGTGATTGGTACTAAATGGGTGTTGTGGAATAAACTGAATGAAGCTAGTGAAGTGGTCAAAAATAAAGAAATATTGGTGTGTAAAGGGTGTTCTCAGATGGAAGATATGAAGAAACCTTTTCTTCTATAGCTAGAATTGAATCTATAAGATTGTTGCTTACATATGTTGTTTATAAGAATTTTGAGGTATATCAGATGGATAAAAAGTCAACCTTTTTGAAGGGTGATATTGAGGAGGAAGTCTACATTGAGAAATAGGATGGATTTTGTTTATCACATGAAGGTGATATGGTATGCAAATTGAAGAAATCTCTATATGGACTGAAGAAATCCCCTAGAGCCTAGTATGCAAGATTAGATAAGTATTAATTAAAACTAGGATTCTATAAAGGTATCGTTGACAATAATTTATATTTCAAAGTTAAGAAAGATCACATTTTGTTTGTTGAAGTATTTGTTGATGATATCATTTTTGGCGGTGATGATGATTTGATTATGAATTTTGTTGATGATATGCAAAAGGAATTTGAGATGTCTATAATAGGTGAGATGAAATTATTATTAGGATTTCAGATTTCTCAGACCGATAAAGGTATTTTCATTTGTCAATCTAATTATGTGGAGGAATTGTTGAAAACATTTGGGTTAGATAATTATAAGCCTATTGGAACTCCTATGGTGACTGCATGCAAGTTACCTAAGAGTGATGAATCTCATAAAGTTAATATTAGACAATTTAGATAATAGGAAGACAGCTGAGAGAGGGTGATGAATCAGTTGTCATAGATTATAGGAACATTCAGAATTAAAACTTTAATACCGGAACCCAAAAAAATAATACTGGAATAGTAGATAAACTAACTAAGCACAAACAGAAATCAGAGAATAAAATCCATCCACACAAAACCAAGATTTGTCCATGGAAAACTCGATAAAGGGAAAAACCATGGTGGGAAGCCTACCCAAAGTTGAATAATACTTCTGCAGGAAGTATGTGAATTAAAATGAACGACCCTACACTTGCAAGAAGGCCAACAGCCTAGAGCACACTTCTCATCACAAAACAAGCCTCACTGACTACATATAAATCCAAAATATAATTCAGAGAAGTGTTGAACTGCAAACAATAGCATCTCCTATGGCTGAGTACAGTTCTAATTAAGCTCAATACCGAAGGATTAAATCCTCTTACACAAACTCAATTTGATCTCGAATGATCGACCAACTCCTCTTCCTGAGTGATATTACATTATTCGCACATTATATTCCTTGACCATGACCTCTTACATTAACCATGATGATCTACAATGAGATCTTACATCTTATTTATATAAGCCCTTGACCATAAACAATCAAGTCGGCCACCAGACAATAAACCAATTACATAATTACAAACCTAGTTCGCCTTAGACCAAACAAGTAATATAAACACATGGGACATCCCGAAAATACAACAATAGGTCCTATCCACACGTTACATTAATGTTGGTCCATAACCTAGATCAACCGGGACCAAGTATAGGTCCATACGCTTTGACAATTATCTCCAACCACCAAGTCTCAAACATGGTCATCAACAACATCCTGAAACTCCATCAGAAGCTGCACCAACACTACTTATGCAATTCATGAAAGATCTCCACAAAAAGATATGTTGGTGAAACCCTCACCAGAACTAGAAACCAATCTTCTCAGAAAGAAGGATAGCATCCAATCACCAAACCCAAACCAACTGACCAAATATGAGTATAAGTATCATGAACAAGCCAATTCCATCACCAGATTATACTAGAGTCTACCAGATCATGCCGGATCCAAGTTACTTAGAAACCACTCAACCTATTGGGACCATAAGGGTGTTGGTAAAGCATCCGCACAACTAGTGTTGACATCAATGACAAAACATCAATGCAACACATAATCAATTCCACCAAATGGTGAATAATCTCCCCCTTTGGCATTGATGGAAACACTATATGTGAAAAAAATCTAAGTACCAATAAATTCCGAACAAGTCTCCCCCTATGAATAATATTTCTCCCTTTGACAAATATCTTTAACTTTTTCACATCAATATCACTCCCCCTTTGACATCAATGCCAAAAATCTGATACAAATATCAAAGCAAAAATATAAGCCTCTGAATCTCAAAGCTCACTACTCCCCCTAAACAGTAGCATCCTACATCAATGCCAAAATAAATAGTATCTTCGATAATGCATGTTGGACTAATGCCAAACCGTATCAATCAAGTCTCTATCGAAGGGGTAAAAACCCCGAATCTATCTCCCAGGTAGTCAAATGATTCCTTGGATAAAGGTTTAGTGAAAATATCTACAATCTGTTTCTTTAGTGTTCACATAAAACAATATAATTCATTTGCTTCCACCTTATCCTTCAAAAAGTTATACTTGATAGATATGTGCTTTGTTTTAGAATGAAATAATGGATTCTTTGATATATCAATAGCACCAGAGTTATCACAGTGATTAACTACCAGTGCATCATAATCCACATTTATATCCTTCAACATTTGCTTCATCCATAAAACTTATGCACAGTGAATAGAAGAAACAACATACTCAACTTCATCAACAGATAAAGAAGTAAATGACTGTTTCTTTCTGATCCATGAAACAAACTTCTTTCCAACAAAGAAAGCTCCACCAAAAATACTTTTTTGGTCATCAACATCTCCAGCCCAGTCAACATCTATATATGCACGCAAAATAAAGTTATCATCCTTAGGATACCATAAACCATATTCTGATGTACCTTGCAAGTATCTAAAAATCCTTTTCACTGCCATCTCATGATTTTCTCTAGGATCACTCTGAAATCTTGAAACAATACAAACAACATTCATAATGTCAGGCTTAGTCTGAGTAAAATAAAGTAGACCTCCAATCATATATTTGTATCTTGTAGGATTTACCAGTGTAGAAATATCTTTTCTTGTCATTTTCTCACTTGTAACCATAGGTGTACTTAACAGTTTAGAATCTCCCATGTCGAATTTTTTAAACAATTCCTCAGAATATTTAGTTTGATAGATAAAAATACCTTTTCCAATCTGAGTAATCTGCAAACCTGGGAAAACTTTCATCTCATTAATCATAGACATCTCAAATTCTTTCTCCATATTGGTAGAAACTTCTATGCATAATTTGTCTTCACCTCTAAAAATAATGTCATCAACAAATACTTCAAAAATCAGTATATCATCATTAGTGATTTTATAATATAAATTATTTTCAGCAATGCCCTTAGTAAAAGGAAACTTCAAAAGATATTTATCCAACTTTGCATACCAAACTCTAGGTGCTTGTTTCAATCCATATAAAGCTTTCCTTAACCTTCAAACCATATCTATATCATCTGATAGTGAAAAACCATTAGGTTGCTCAATATAAACTTCCTCATCAAGATCCCCATTAAAAAATGCTTCAAGTTGCTCGAACTCATAATCTTCTCTCTTCATATCTTCTAATTATTTTGCATATAAAGCTTTCCAATATTTCTTACGCGTCTTAGATGCATATGCATGAAAAGCAAGTTCAGTCTTCACAACTCTAGAAGGTCCAAATTCCTCAAGCTCAAAAGAAAATATTTTCCCAACCAAAGTATCTCTATTGACAGATGTATTAGCCATTGTTCTCAATTCATTAATAGAAGTATCCTTCATTTTGTAAGCCAGTGGTAGGGCTCTTAGGACTTTAGAAACAATTTCATCTTCGCTCAAACTTCCACCACAACATTGAATTCCAATACTAATCTCATTTACCCTTTCCATGAATGCAGTAATCCTTTCATCTTCTTCCATCTTTAGTTTTTCACATCTCACTCGCGAACCATCAAGTTTATCATTCTTTATTGTAGGGTCACCTTAATTAAGAGTCTGCAACTTCTCCCATATAGCCTTTCCAGATGATTTATCTATTAATCCCATTATTTTCTGATCAGAAAGTGCAAACACAAGGGCTTCTCTTTCTCTACAATCATTCTCAAGCTCCTTGTCCAAGTTTTCCAGAGGAGGATTGCTAGATCCCAGATTAAAGGGTGTGACACCATTTTGTGTGATCTCCCAAATCTCCTTTCCAAGACATTTTAGATTAGTCTCTATCCAAATCTTCCATACTATGTAATTTTTTCCTTCAAGCCTCGGTATATCCATTTGAAAGATAGTTCCAGAAGAACTGGATGAACTTCAACTGTTAGTTGCCATAGGATCTTTCTCAAGTAGTTAATCTTTTTGCAGAGAGGATCAAAGCTCTAATACAAATTGTTAGACACTTCAAATAACCAAAAGACAACTAAGAGGGGTGGGGGTGAATCTGTTGTCACAGATTATACGAACATTCAAAAATAAAACTTTAATACCAGAACCCACAACAATAATACCAAAATAGAAGAAAAACTAATTAAGCATAAATAGTAATCACAGAATAAAAGTCATCCACACAACACTAATATTTGTATATCAAAAGTCCAGTAAAGGGAAAAACCACAATGGGAAGCCTACCCACAGTCAGATAATACTTCTACAATAAGTATGTGAATTACAATGAAGGGGCCTACACTTGCAGGAAATCCAACAACCTAGAGCACACTAATCATCATAAAAGGAGCCTCACTGGCTACATATATATCCAAGCTAAAATCTGGAGAAGTGTTGAACTAAATCAATATCAGAGGACTAAATCTTCTTATATAAACCCAATTTGATCTCCAATGATTGACCAACTCCTCTGCCTAAATGATATTACATTATTCTCACATTACATTCCTTGACCATGACCTTTTACATTAACCATGATGATCTACAATGACATCTTACATCTTATTTATACAAGCCCACGACCATAAACAATTAGGTCGGCCACTAGACAATAAACCAATTACATAATTGCAAACCATGTCACCCTTAGTCCAAACAAGTAATATCAACACATAAGACATTCCAAAAATACAACAATAGGTCCCATCCACACGTTACATTAATGTCGATCCATAACCTAGATCAACTAGGACCAAGTTGCTAGGTCCCAAAGACAACTAAGAGGGGGGTGAATCAGTTGTCCAATAAATTCAAACCAAAATTAACTTAACCATAACTCAATGCTTAATACCGGTAAACTAAACTTAATGTCGGTAGCCACTTGATCAGTTAACTGCAGTACCGGTAAAGATTAGTGCATGAAACAAAAAGACAATGACATCCATAACACATAACACCAATATTTGTACATTGAAACCCTGTAAGGGGAAAAAATATGGTGGGAAACCTTACCCAGGATCAGATGATACTACTACAGATAGTATGTGTGTACAATAAGGGGTTTGCAAATGCAGAAAGCCCAAGTGCCTAGACCTCACTGCTCAAACAAAAATGGGAGTCACACTGACTATAATTGAATGATTAAATCCAATGATAATGTACTACAAAAAATAGCATCTCCATATGCTCGATTCAGTACTGGTTTAGCTTTGATATACCTTCTTCAAACCTTCCTTCAATCTTGAATGATGTCTATGTGTATAACTCTACTAATATTTGCATATACCTTATTACAATCTCTTTTCCTTGCATATATTAATCTCACAAATGAGATCTTTCATTTATACCTTAACCTAAGACCAATTGAGTAGGTCGGCTCACTAAAAGATATTACAATAAAATAAATTACAAAGAAACAATATCCGATGCAAGATGTTGGCTCAATGCATTTACAATAATAACAAATCATCTCCATGAAGTGTCGTGCTGATCTTGAATAGATAAGCCTACTGGTGTATAACCTGGACCTATTTGCCAGTAACAACAAATATACAAACTCGAATATACCAATGAACAAATCCCCAAGACAAAGTGTCCAAATGATATCTTCGACATAACCAAGTATTCTCCATGTGATTCCAAGTGCCGGTGAACAATATATCCTGTCGGTGAACCAAATACCTATGGCTGTGCATAAGTCACTTACTTGATAGTGAACATAACCAATTCTCCAAGTGTTGATAGGTTGACCAATATTGATAATTATTGACATCAATGACAAAACCATATCAACATATCCAAAATACCAACAATCTCCCCCTTTTCCATTGATGGCAACACAAGATGGAAAAACCATCAAAGTGCCAAAACAGAAATGCCAAATACGAAAAACCATTAATCTCCCAAAAGAGATCATAGCCATTTTTTCATAATATCTCTCCCCAAAGTAATAAATTCTCCTTAAGGGATAGAGTCTCTCCCCCTAGGAATAATATGTGTTTTCCATGTGTTTTTCCATATCAATCTCTCCCCCTTTGACATGAAATGCCAAAGAAATACAAAAACCAGGTTCAAATATAATATACCAACTCTTTACAAAATACCAACGACTCCCACTAAGAAGTAGCTCTCCTCATCAAAGCCAGAATAAAATATTTCTCTGTTAATTCAGTCAATTAATGACAAACATTAACTGTCTAAGTCTCTACCGGTGGGGGTATAACCCCAAGCTGATCTCTGAGATATTCAAAAGTCTCCTTAGGCAAAGGCTTAGTAAAAATATCTGCAATCTTCTCTTTAGTATTTACATAAACCAATTTTACTTCTTTTGCTTCAACATTCTCTTTCAGAAAATTCAATTTGATAGAAACATCTTTAGTTTTAGAATGTAGTGTTGGATTCTTAGATATATCAATTTTTTATTGTATTATCATAGTAAATAGTTATAGGTTCCTTGCATTTTATCTTTATGTCCTTCAACATTTTCTCAAGCCATAATGCCTGTGTGCAATTAGTTGCTGCTACAACATATTCTAATTCTACTATTAATAAAGAAGTGCAACTTTGTTTCTTACTCAACCGAGAAATTAATCTGCTTCCAAGAACAAGTGCTCCACCGGTTGTGCTTTTTTTGTCATCTACATCTCCTACCCAATTTGCATCTGTGTATGCACATTATTCTAAGTTTTCATCTCTAGGATACCATAAGCCAAGATTTGTAATGCCTTGTAAGTATCCTTTTTACTGTTGATTCATGATTTTCTTTAGGATTACTCTAAAATATTGAAACAATACAGATTGCATTCATAATATGAGGTCTTGTTTGTGTCAAATATAGTAAACCTCCTATCATAGACTTGTACCTAGTCAGATTAATAGGTGTTGATTCATCCCATAGTGATAATTTGTCAGTTGTAGTAATATGTGTGCTTACCGGTTTAGAGTTTTCCATGCCAAATTTTTTTAGTAACTGCTTCAAGTACTTAGATTGACTCACGAATATACCTTTATTGGTCTGTGAAATCTAAAATCCTAAAAATAATTTTATATCTCCAATCATAGACATTTCAAATTCTTGTTGCATTTTATTAGAAAAGTTTTTACATAATCCATCTTCTCCTCCAAAGATTATATCATCAACAAAAACTTCTATAACCAAAATGTCATCATTAGTCACTTTGAAGTATAAGTTGTTGTCAGCATTACCTTTAGAAAAACCAATCTTCAAAAGATACTTATCCAATCTAGCATACCAAGCTCTTGGAGCTTGCTTCAACCCATACAAAGCTTTCCTTAACCCGCAAACCATATCTTTGTCACCTGTCAGAGAAAAATCATCAAGTTGTTCAATATAAACTTCTTCTTCTATATCTCCATTTAGAACTGCACATTTAATATCCATTTGATATACTTTATAGTTCTCGTGTGTTGCAAAAGCCAAGAATAATCTGACTGCCTCAATTCTAGCTACCGGTGCAAAGGTTTCATTATAATCAATTCCTTCTTTCTGTGAATATTCCTTACACACTAGTCTTGCTTTATTTCTGATTACTTTACCATATTCATTAAGTTTGTTTCTAAATACCCATTTTTTACCAATTACATTTTTGTCTTTAGGCTGGGGAACTAATGTCCATGTGTTATTCTTTTCAATTTGTTCTAATTCTTCTTCCATAGCTTTAATCCAGTGTTTATGTTTACATGCCTCATTAACTGATGCTGGTTCCATTTGAGAAATAAGACATACCTCTTCATTTCTGAGTCTTCCTCTAGTCATAACTCCTTGATATTTTCCCAATTATTTGATCCTCGGAGTGGTTCAATCTTACATATTGAGGTGTCTTTGTTAGCTGTTGCTCTTCAATTACCATGGAATTTTCAGATGATATTGCTATAATTGGGTCTTCATTTTGTACTGGTGTGTTCATTGTAGGTTCATTTGTTAGTATCTTTGTTGCTGGTTCAGAGTCTATATACCTTGAAGTTCCTCTAAAGTGCTCATCAATTTTCACATTTGTTCTTTCAACAATTTTCTGCAATCTCTTGTTAAAACACCTATATGCTTTTCTCTTAGATGAATAACCAAGAAATATTCCTTCGTCACTTCTAGGATTAAATTTGCCAATATACTTATCTCTTCTTATATAGCATTTACCTCCAAATATTCTAAAATATTTAAGAGTAGGAGTAATACCAAACCATAATTCATGAGGGTTCTTACCGGTTTCACCTTTGATGTGAATTTTGTTGAATGTGTAGACTATTGTACTTACTCCCTCTCCCCAATATACACGAAGTAGATTTGCTTCTCATAACATACTTCTAGCTGCATCCAAGATAGATCTGTTTTTCCTTTCTACAACTCCATTCTGTTGGGGTGTCTAGGGTGCTGACAACTATCTTCTGATCCCATTCACTTCACAGAATGTATTAAATTCCTTACATGTGAATTCACCTCCTTGATCTAATCTCAAACATTTGATTTTCTTACCGGTTTCATTCTCTACCATCACCTTGAATAGATTGAATTTCCCAAGTGCTTCTGATTTCTCCCTGAGAAAAGTAACCCAACACATTCTAGAATAGTCATCAATGATTAGCGTGAAATATCTATCTCCTTGTAGGCTTCTAGTTCTAGCTGGACCACATAAATCAGTATGAATTAAGTCAAGAGCATTGTTGGGCTTTTCTAGAATACTCTTAAAAGATTCTCTAACTTTCTTTCCAAATTGACATTCCTTACATACTAGATTGTGAGGTTTGATAATTCTAGGCAAATCCCTTACTACCTTAGTTGTACTAATTTTCACAATGCAATCAAAATGTACATGACAAAGTCTCTTATGCCACAACCAACTTTCATCAATATGTGCAATCAAGCAAGTCTTTTCACTGTTGTTCAAATGAAAGATATTATCTCTAGTCTGATTTCCGGTTGCAAGCTCCAAACTAGTTTTGATCATGATTTTGCATTTACCATTCTTGAATTGTAACTGAAATCCTTTTTCAACTAATTGACCAACAATCAAAAGATTGTGCTTTAAACCTTCAACATAGTAAACATTATTAGTATTGTTCTTACCATCAAAAGATATAGTCCCTTTTCCTTTGATCAAACAAGCTTTATCATCTCCAAATATCACTAGACCTCCATTATATTCTTGAAAGGTTAAGATTTTACTTTTATCACCAGTCATATGATGTGAACATGTTGAATCAATGATCCATTCATCCTTATCTTCAATTTTAGCTACCAGGGCCTTTTCTATCAGTTGAACAATAGGTCTCAGTTGATCTTCTGTTATAGCAACAAAGACCATCCATTGTCTGTCAGATCCTCATCAGAATCATCAGTGACTCCTTCATCAACAAGATAACAAGATTTGTCTCTATTCTTTTTAAATATGTATCTTTGATATTCAGGGTTAGGCTTGTATGTTCTTCTAGCTTCTTCTTTTAATCTTGCATGTCTATTAGGACACCTTGATTCCATATGGCCAATTTTATTACAGTTAAAACATTTAAAGGGTGCTTTACCTTCATACTTACTTCCAACTGGACCTTTAGGCATTTCCCTTGCAAATAGTGCTTCAAGTTCTTCATTTTCTCTCCTGCTTTCTTCAAGTTCTCTTGCATTAAAGGTTTTCCAATCAGATTTGTCAAATGAGGATTATAATGATGATGTAGATGATGTTGATGCCTTAAAAGCTAAATCTATCTTTATAGTAGCAATAGGACCAAATTCCTCAATTTCAAAAGCTGAAAGTTTTCCAATCAATGTATCTCTAGTTATTGATGTATTAGGCATTGTTCTTAATTTATTTATAGTAGTAACTTTCATTTTGTATGCCGGTTGCAATCCTCTTAAAAATTTTGAAACAATTTCATCTTCACTTAAGGTTCCTCCACAATATTTATTACCGAGAACAATTTCATTTACTCTTTCCATAAAAGCCGAAATCCTTTCATCTTCTTCCATTTTCAGATTTTCATACCTGACCCGGAAGCTTTCAAGTTTTGCAATTTTGATTGTGGAATCTCCTTCATTAAATGTATCTAAATGGGCTCAAATAGATTTAGCAGTACACCTATATGATAATCCCATTATTTTTTGATCTGATAATGCGCTCAAAAGTACTTCTCTTGCTTTGCAATCATTTTCCTCATCTTTGGCTAGATTCGATGGATTAGGTTGACCTTGAGTAGGAGCAATATAACCATTCTTTGTAACATCCTAGATGTCCTTTTCAATGCAATTCAAGTGAGTTTCCATCCTGATCTTCCATATCCCATAATTGTTTCCATCAAGTTTAGGATTGTCTTTCCTGAAATAGTTTGAAGACATTGGATCTCCTCAAGCTACTAAACTTCTGCAAAAAGAGGACTAAGCTCTGATACTAATTGTTAGGTCTTGGAGAGAAATGAGAGGGGGGGTGAATCAGGTGTCCAATAAATTCAAACTAAAGTTAACTTAACCAGAACTCAATGCTTAATACTGGTAAACCAAACTTAATGTCGGTAGATATTTTATCAGTTAATTGGAGTACCGGTAGAGATTAGTGCATCAAACAGAAAGACAATGACATCCACAACAAATAACACCAATATTTGTACATGGAAACCCTACAACGAGAAAAAACATGGTGGGAAACCTTACCCACAATCCAATGATACTACTGTAGATAGTATGTGTGTACAATAAGGGGTATGCACATGCAGAAAGGCCAAGTGCCTAGAGCTCACTGCTCAATCACAAATGGAAGTCACATTGACTACAATTAGATAATTAAATCCAATGATAATGTACTGCACAAAATAGCATCTCCATATGCTAGATTCAGTACTGGTTTATCTCTAATATGCCTTCTTCAAACCTTCGTTCAATCTTGAATGATGTCTGTGTGTATAACTCTACTAATATTCATTTACACCTTAACCTAAGACCAATTGAGTAGGTCGGCTCACTAAAAGATATTACAATAAAATCAATTAAAAAGAAACAATATCCAATGCATGATGTCGGCTCAATGCATTTACAATAATAAAAAATCATCTCCATGACGTGTCATGCTGATTTGGAATAGATAAGCCTGTCGGTGTATAACCTGGTCCTATTTTCTGGTAACAACAAATATACAAAATCGAATATGCCAATGAAAAAATCACCAAGACAAAGTGTCCAAATGATGTCTTTGACATAACCAGGTATTCTCCATGTGATTCCAAGTGTCGGTGAACAATATATCCTACCAGTGAACCAAATACCAATGACTATGGATAGGTCACTTGCTTGACAGTGAACATAACCAATTCTCCAAGTGCTGATAGGCTGACCATTATTGATAAGTGTTGACATCAATGACAAAACCATATCAACATATCCAAAATACCAACAAAAGTATAGGTCCACACACTTCGACAATGATCTCCAACCACCAAGTCTCGAACATGATCATCAACGAAATCTTGAAACTCCATCAAAAGCTGCACCAACACCACTTATGCAATTCATAAAACATCTCCACCAAAATTTTTCCCAGTGAAATCCTCACCGAAACTAGAAACCAATCTTCTAAGCAAGAAGGATGGCATCCAATCACTAGACCAAAACTAACTGACAAAATATGAGTATAAGTATCATGAACAAGCTAGTTCCATCACCAGATTATATCGAAGTCTACCGGATCATGCCAGATCAAACTTAACCAAAAACCACTCAACCTACTGGGACCACAAGGGTGTCGATAAAGAATCTAAGCAACTAGTGTTTGTAGGTCCCAGGGACAACTAAGAGGGGGGGGTGAATCAGTTGTCTAATAACTTCAAACCAAATTTTTATTAACCAACTTAATGCTTAATACCGGTAAGATAGTTAAATGTGCCGGTAAATAGTGTTAACAGGAAATGTTCTACCGGTAATAATTAATGCATGAAACATAAGCACAAAGTCAACCACAACACATGACACAAATATTTGTACGTGGAAACCCTATAAGGGGAAAAACCACAGTGGGAAACCTTACCCTCAATCAGATGATACTACTGCAGATAGTAAGTGTACAAAGAGGGTTCGACACATGCAGAAAGGCCAATAGCCTAAAGCTCACTGCTCAAACACAAATGGAAGTCACACTGACTACAATTGGATGGTTAAATCCAATGAGAATGTACTGCACAAAATAGCATCTTCATATGCTTGATTCAGTACCGGTGTAATGTTGATATGCTTCTACAAAAACCTAACTTCACCTTCAAATGATGTCTTCGTGTATATCTCTGCTTGATCTCACATATATCCTTCCTTAAATCTTTTTCGCATTCCACATTTGATCTTACAAATAAGATCTTACATTTATACCATACCCTAAGACCAATTTTAGTAGGTCGGCTCTAAAAGATATTACAATAAAACATTTTACAAATAATACAATATCCAATGCAATAACTGATTGAACATGTCGGCTTAATTCTTTTATAACAATAATAAATCATCTCCATAGCGTGCCATGCTGATCTGGAAAAGATAAACCTGCCGGTATAACCCTAGATAACCTGGACCTATTTGCTAGTAAAAGCAAATATGCAAATAAGAATATACCAATGATATTACTTCAAGGAAAAGTGTCCACATGATGTCTTCGACATTACCAAGTGTCTTCCATGTCATTGCAGGTATCGGTGAACATTATATCCTGCCGGTTAACCATATACCGGTGATTGTTTGAACAGTTTTACTGATTGCCGGTGAATGTTGCTGGATCTCCAAAGTAGGTGTATTTAGTAGGTGTTGACATCAATGACAAAACCATACCAAAATACCAATAGCGTTGACATCAATGACAAAACATCAATGCAACACATAATCAATTCCACCAAATGGTCAACAATTAATTAGATTTTATATAGATCTATAGTTGGTTGATTGTTGTACTTAAAACAGACTAGACTAGATATTATGCATGTTGTTTGTGTTTGTGCTAGATTTCAAAAAAATCCTAGCGAAACTCATGTCACTATTGTGAAGAGGATTTTCATAGACTTCAAGGGGACTATTGACTATGGCCTATGGTATCTAAAGAATGATGATTTCTTCTTTTGTGCCTACATTGATGTTGATTGGGTTGGTGATGTTGATGACTGAAAAAGCACTACTAGTGGAGAAATATTTTTAGGAGAAAAAAGATTTCATGGTTTAATAGGAAACAAGATGTTGTATTTTTTTCTACTACTGAAGTTGAATACATTGCTACTTCTAGTAACTATACTCAAGTATTCTAGATCAAGTAGTTATTGAAGTATATTAGAGTAATTTATGATGAGCCTACTGTGATATATTGTAAAAGTTCAAGCGGTATCAATATTTTAAAGAATCCTAAAATAAAGCATGTGTCAATAAAGTATCATTTCTTGAGGGAGAAAGTTAGTGATGAGGAAGTCAAATTGGAATATGTATCTACAAAGGATCAAATTGTAGATATTTTTACTAAGCCTTTGCCTACAGATACATTTATCTATTTGAGAGATAAGTTAGGGGCCTCTTCTCCTCTTGTTGAGAACTAGAAAGATGAATTTGCATCAATCCGATGGATTTCAGAGCCTTATCTTTTTATCTAGGTTGATGAGTTGGTGTTGCTACTCGGCTAGAGTAGTCAATGTTTTGTTCATATTTTTCAATTGTGGGTTTATCCTAGGAGGGAGATTATCCTTCTTATAAGATGAGGTTTGGAGAAAAGAGCATAATTTGTATTCTATCTTTGGCATTGATATCAAAGGCGGAGAGAGTCATGTGAAAAATTGCTTTATCCTTGGAGCCTTATGTGCATGATCTTAGGGGGAGTTTGCTCGATTTTTTAATTTCCTTTACATTGATTATTTTTGACATTCATGTGTTTCCATCAATGCCAAAGGGGGAAATTGTTGGATATTGTTACTGCTAGGATATGTTGTTGTCATTTATGTCAACATATTCCGGTATTTTGTTGTTGCAGAATATTTTTTGGTGTTTTGGTGATTGCATTTAGTTGATATAGCTAGTTTATCTATTTGGGATGCTGGAATAATTCATTCCTTATTTGTTTCAGTGATCTATAAGTTTACTTGATCATATTATTTTCTCCGGTGAGCTCCGGTATCATTATATCTTTGGTTGGTGGTTTGGGATAATGTTTTGGATGCTAATGTGTATCTGCATTTTAGATGGTTCATGATTTGGTGCTCTGCAAGCTATCTTTCTAGTCGGAATTGTTGTTGTTGGTTATTGATGTGAGTCAACATGTTGATCGATGAATATTTGAATAAACAATATTGGTGTAGCTATTGTGGTTTGTTCTAATGTCCTTGTTGGTGGTTCCTGATCATGTCCTATTTTTATTGATGGTCTACATTGATCCTTATGTATGTTCTTGGTGATTTTTCTGATTTGGTGATATTCTTTGTGTTATGTGGTATTATTAGTGGTGTAACATGTTGTAGTTGACCTTGAGAATATTTCAATGGTGATGCATGTTTAGAGATTTGATCTAGGTCCATGCTATGTCATATATGTTATCATATTGGTCTGGTAGTTTATTTATATATTATGTGATGTAAGTTTATAATTGAGAGTTGAGGGTTTGCCTGACCTTGTAGTCAAGGTGGAAGATTTGTATATATAGGTGGTATAGTAATGTAATTTGGGTGTCGATGGTGTATCTATATTATCAAAGAGTGGTGTATGTGTGCATAAGAGAATTTATCATTCGGTGTGGTGTATTTTGCAAAGATTATTACAGGGTAGACACATATGCTTAACCAAAACTGTCATCAGGCATTAGTAGATGCTACCATTGTAGTTCATTCTTTCTGGATTGTAGTCCAATCATTATTGTAAGGTAGTGAATCTTCCTTGAGGGTTGGAACCTTCTGGGTCATCCTGAGCAGTGATTTCTAGGCAGTGTGTCTGAATGAATGTGTATTCCTCATTGTAATATTTACACATACTACTACAAAGTATCATTTTATCGTGGTTAGGTTCCTAGTATGGTTTTTCCCTTAACCAGGTTTTCCACGTCAAAATATTCATGTTATGTGTTGTGATATCATTGTCTTTATCTTTATTCTTGTTGTTGTTGTTTAGATACAAGATTATTCCTAAATTAGTTAATCCAATGAAAACTGATTCACACTCCCCTCTCAATTTTCCTTCTTGGTTGCTACTATCGTCTTGTAGTGTCCCTCGTAGACTTGCATTTTGATTTGCATACTGATAGAATTATTTAGACATGTGATGGTTATTTGGATGGATTTTTATGACTCTAGGTGAGATAGGTAGTATCTCTTTCTTAGTATTATTTGATTATGGTGCTATTGATTCTTTTATTTCCTCTTCTTTAGTAGAGAGATGCAGGCTTGTTGTGGCAAAGCAGGCTAATAGGTGGGATTTTGAGGTGGCCACAGGATCCAAAGTGGTTGTGGATTCCCTTGTATGTGGTTATGTTTTGGAGTTGGGTGTGATTTATACCACGGTGGATCTTCATGTGATATATTTGGGATCCCATGGAGTGGTATTAGCTATGGATTGGCTTGAGTCTCATCAGGCTAGGATTGATTTTCAGGGTAAGAGAGTGCAGTGTTTGTATGATAGCAAGAAGGGTGTGGAGATAGTAAGTAGTTAGTGACCTATCTCTCTTCGCAAGATTTTTTCGAGGTAGATAAATCCTTGTGTGCACAAGGGTTGTCAGGTTTTTACAGTTAGAGTGGGTGAGTTGGATGAGGGTGAGAGTAGGGATGATGTCTTTTCTCATCATCCTATTTTATAGGAGTTTGCAGATGTGTTCCCATGTGTGATTCTAGGTATGTCGCCTAAGCATGACATTGACTTTAGGATTAATTTGAATCCATTTAAGTAGAGACTATATCTAAGGCTTGTTATCCGATGGCCACTTAGGAGTTGAGTGAGTTGAGATTGTAGGTTGAGGAGTTATTGGCGAAGGCATTCATTCAACCTAGTGTTTCACCTTCGGGTGCACTCAAGTTGTTTGTGAAGAAGAAGGATGGGTCTCTTTATTTGTGCATCTATTATAGATAGTTGAATAAGGCGACAGTGAAGAATGGTTATCCTTTGTAGAGGATCAATGATTTGTCTGATCAAATCAAGGATGCAAAGGCCTTCTCCAAGATAGACCTCAAATCTAAGTATCATCAATTGCAAATTAATGAGGCAGACATTCACCATACAACTTTTCGCATGAGGTATGACCATTATTAGTTCATAGTGGTGCCTTTTGGGTTGACAAATACTCCATCAGTTTTCATGAGCTTGATGAATGGAGTGTTCATGACCTATCTTGATAGATTTGGTATCATGCAGGATGAATATGTGATTGCCTATGAGTCACGTAAACTCAAACATCATGAGTTAAACTACCCTACTCATGATCTAGAGCTAGCAATAGTTATTCATGCATTGGTTAGATGGAGGCATTTCCTTGTTGGACATTGGTTTGAGTTGTACAACAATCATCACAGTTTGTATTTTATCTTCACCCAAGTGAATCTAAATGCTAGGAAATGACCTTGGATGGATTTTTTGTGTGAGTATGACTTTGAGGTGAGGTACGTAGAGGGTAAGGAGAATGTGGTAGTAGATGCATTGATCAGCAGGAGGCATGATTAATTGGTAGTGGTTCTTAGTGTTGATTTGAGGAGTCATATTCTTAGTGCACTTCCAGTAAATGCTTGGTATCAAGAGGTTAGAGAGGAGATTACTTCAGGGATGCCTTTGGATGGTAGGTATGCAAGATACTCACTAGAGTATAATGGTCTTCTTCTTCATTTGGGACATATCTATGTTCCACCATTGGATGGGATTGATTCTATCAGAGCCTCATCATGCGCCTAACTCGACACATCCAGGTGTCAAGAAGATGCACATAGATTTGTGAAAACTATATCATTGGGAAGGAATGAGGAGAGGTATAGAAGATTATGTATCATGTTTCTTAGAGTGTCAATGGGTGAAGGTAGAGCACCGACATACAAAAAGTTTGTTGTAGTCAAACCTGATTTCAGAGTGGAAATGGGACATCATATCTATAGACTTCATCGTTAGTTTGCCTATGTCTTGATTTCATCATGATGCTATTATGGTCAGTGTTCATAGGTTGACCAATTCAAGGTATCTCATTTCTTTCTAGTTAGATCTTTGTACATTGCAGAGTTAGTGGCTCATATCTTTATGGAGCATATAGTGAGACTACATGGTATTCCTTGATGGATCATATCAACTCAATATCTAGTGTTCACTTCAACATTCTGGAGAGCCCTTCACCTTGATTTGAGAGCACAACTATACTTTACTTCAACGTATCATCCACAAACAGATGGTCAGATGGAGAGGGTTAACAGAGTGTTGGAAGACACATTGAGGATGTATGTCATGGATCAATAGTCTAGATGGGAGGACTACATTCATTTGGTTGACTACGCATACAATAATGGGTATCATAGTTCAATTTGTATGTCTCCCTTCCACACATTATATGGTCGCCCATGTTGTACACCCTTGAGTTGGGATAGATTGGAGGATAAAGTTCTCCTTAGATCAGAGATTAAGGATTTGGAGCAGCAGGTGTGCCATATTAGAGAGCATATGGCAACAACATAGGATATATAGAAGAAATATTTGGACGCTTATTGGGTTAAAAGTCAGTTTTTAGTGGGTGACAAGGTGTTTTTGAGAGTGCATCCATGAAAGAGTCCCATCTGATATGGAAAAGGCTCTAATTTGGCACCACGCTTTCTGGGACCTTTCGATATTTTGGAGTGAATTGGTCCTGTAGTTTATTGCCTATCCTTGCCACCTAGATTTTCCTGCATCTATGATATGTTTCATGTATCAGTTTTGAGACCTTATTATCAAGATATGACACATGTTTTGGATTGGAATTCATTGTAGGTAGATAATGGAAAGCTTTCTTTAGAGCCTGTATGTATTCTTCAACGTCAGGGATTGACCCTCAAGGGTGAAGACATAGAGAAGGTAATAGTCCAATAGGACCCAAACAATGATTCTTCGGCAATTTCGGAGGATTCTCCACAAATGAGAGAGTTATACCCCAATTTGTTCCCAGGCTTCTAGGAGTAAGCCTAAGAAATGGGGGGGGGGGGATTTAGTCTCCCTCCTGGACTTGCATTTTGATTTGTGTACTAATAGACTTATTTAGACTTGTGATGGTTATTTGGATGGTTATTTATGACTCTTCTATTATTTTGGATGCTATTTGTGATACTAGGACCTTATATGGATTCATGGTATTTGTGATGACTCTTTATGATTGGAGACTTTGGTGATTGATGACATGAGACTTATTATATGATATTTTATTCTTATGGATGTTGATTTGGTATCTACTAGATGGACAGATCTATACGACTCATGGATTTACTTATGATTATAGTTTACACGGATTATGAGATTGACGATGATACTAACCCTACATCATGATGATGACTCTATGTGATGTTTTGATATTATATTTCATGACTATCTTTGTGAGTAGAGACAATGCCATATCACTCATTGCGAGTAGATATGTCGTCACGATTCTCTATCACTTATCTATTTAATGTGAGGTATATGTATTGTCTATGTCATGTTGTCCTTTCATGCACGATTGCAGGTACTAGACATCGACTCCGCCTGGCTCCACAGGTTTTGAGCATGTCTTTATCCCAATCACAAGTTGTCAAAGATGACATAGCTTCCCTCACACACTCTACGTCTAATATGTATACCTTGTTACCTTATATTGATGTCTTTTGCTTGATTTATTTTCCCTCTAGAGTCAACTTAGAGATGTGGTATCTTGGTTAAGTCTCTTCCACTTTGTTCCAAAGGTTGTGAGGTCAAATCTCTTTCGCTTCTTATTTTGCTCAGTCGGGGTTTGGTTATTATATTTATATCATGATTGGATTATTCATTTTATTAAGAATTCATTTGGGTAATTAATTAATTTAATCTAATTTATTGATATTTAATTGAGATTTATTTATTGTTTAATTATTTAATTTATTTGATTTATTGTTTAGATGACTTGTATTTATTTATTGTTTTAATTTAATTATTTATTTCCTTTCTATTTATTTTATTTTATTTATTATTTATTGTTGTTTATAGTAATAATGATAATTAATTATAAATTATTATGTGGGAATTATTTAATAAGTATGGGTAAATAATATTATTTTTATCTACCATCTAATTTTGAGGAAATATTTGTATTTACCAATTAATTTTCATATCTATACTAAAGTAATTAAATTTGATATATTTCTACCTACCTTTATTTTTAATTGGTTGGCGTGATTGAGTAGGTAAGAAATATATATTTATACTATGCATTTTTTGAACTTTGTAAAGGTAAGTAAGATATATGGTTTTTTGGAAGTTTTCTAATGGTTGAGAAAACTATAGTCTTAAATTTAATTTTTCTATTTATTTTGGCTTGGTGGTCTATGCAGGGGTTAACCATCTAGTAGATCATTGCAAGAGGATTTTGGAATTTTATTTGGAGTTTGGAATGCGATTTGGATTGGGGAAGGCTTGACAATTTCAGATTTCAACTTCAATTTTGGTTTTGTGAATTGCAGGTTGTTGGCTCTTACATCTGCATTTTTCTTTCTAGAAACGTTTGTCTTCTCCATCTCTGCAATTTTTTAATTTGGGTTTCTCTTGGAGATTAATTTGATTGTAGAAAATTTTTTCCTTAATGTTTTTCATTTTGCTATGCAATTTAGAATGGGAAAAGTGCAGTTTTGGCTTCCTGTCTTCATTGTGATTACTGTGTTTTCTCTGTGACTACTCTTTGGGAGTGTGGACTCTTCCTTCCACTTGTTTTGGATTCCTTTATTTCTTGTCTATCTTTCTTGAGTCTCTTTTTGTTGATTGTTACTTTCCTCCCTCTCTCCCTTATGGTCTTGGCTTCTTATTTCTCAGTTTATGCTCAATGGGAGAAAAAATTTCTTCTGAATCTGTTTACTAGGAAGTATGTGATGAGTATGTAGGTTATCTTTAATGTCATTTGAGTGATTTAGACTATCTATCTACATTAGGAGGGTCATTTTTGGTTCCTGAGACCATTGTGCCCCTTCTTTAGCTATAGGACTCACACAAGCTCAATTTTCCATACTTCTCCCAATAATGCTATGGAAACACCTAGTAATTCTACTTAATCTACTAGAAACACTAGCCTGCATGCCGAAAATTCCTTCTTCATCCCAAAAATGCCACTGTTCATACCATATGCTCTGACAAACTTACCAAGAGAGTTGAGGTCTTGATTTGTAGATGTAAGAATAATAACTACAAACACCACCCTAGAGACTATAAACACCATTAGACTAACTAAAAAAATATGATACATCCCAAAAATGCTACCATAGCTACTAGGAATGGTATCCTATGTTTCAGGGGCACTGATTTGTCCCGAGAGTCTTCAAAAGTTAGTTTTTAGCTTGTTTAAGTTCATTTCTGATTTGTGTGAATACTCTAGAGGCTTGTGAAATATGTATTGAAATTTTTAGAGTTGATTATGATGTTTTTTGATTCCTTATTTAGTTTCATGTTCTCTAATAAGAAGGTTCATGACTTACTGCTGAGGTGATTCCAATGTGATTTGACTCTCCAGGGAGAGGCAAAATGCCTCACTATAGAGGGATTGATTTTGTGACTCTAGTAGGATGTTCTATGCATCACTGTTGAGGATTTGATGTTATCTAGACCTCTATTATGATTTACATCCATGATTGGCTTATATTGATGTTACATTTGTGAAGGTCTCCTTCTTTAAGTTGACTCTTGAGTCCTTATTGGTTCGTCTGTGTTTAGTTGTTGATATGGTTATTATATCTTCTTGATATTCCATGATGGTTTTATTTGTTCATTTTATTTGTATCTTTACCCTATGGCCTTGGTTCATGGATGGGGGAGTGTGCTCTTGCATGTGTTGGTTCTAGGTTGTGAGTGCTAGACCTCTAGGAAGGGGGTCTAAACCTTGGAAACCACATGAAGAGTTGATTGTATAACTACAAGTGATAACATAATAATAATTGTTTAGTGGGTTGGGTATTAGGATTACACCTAATCAAGATAAATAATATGATATTTTATGCCCCAATTGGACAAACCCAGGGAGGTATTTTTGGGATCCTAGATTGCGAAGACCATTGGAATGGTATACATGGTCTCCTTTGAGTACTCCAAGGTTGAGATGGATGCCAAATGAGGCTAGCATGTGATGAAAATCTACCCCACCTATTTCCATTGTCCATATGCCTTGTTTTATTGATTTGCCTCTAGAGGATGTTTACATTGATTTAGCCCTTTGGTGTACTTTGGTATTGTATCCTTATGTTTGGGTTTCATCGAGTCATGTTGTATCCTTTGGTTGATAGGTGGCATCTTAGGTCTTGAGTGTGAGTTGAAACCTTTGTGATCTCCTAGCACGGGGGATGATTCCTTGATTTGTTCCATATGGTTGGATAGTTGATTGACTTATTCCATTGGGATATTCTCCTTAGTGTTGCGTGCATGGATTGGATCCTTCATGAGATTGCACTATTGGATTCCTAAGTTTGTGAAAGGAATACATTGTATCATTATGAAATATGTATTAAAAAGAAATATTGTATTCTTATATTGTACTATCATGTATATGAGAAGGCAGTTGTATTAGGAGTTGATGTTTGAATTAGGAATAGAGATATGTTTATTTCGTAATGTAAATGACGCTTGTTATGAGATTAAAGTAACCATGTTAATGGAATAGTTTATTTAGTTGTATTACATTCATATGGTGGATAGTATTATGTTTTGTTATAGAATGAATGATAGATAAATGAAATGGATATCATTGATCTATATTTGAGTAGCTAGGTGAACATGGACACTTAAAGTTAAATGATTTATATAATTCTCCAATATAATATATTATGCATTTGGGACTTTGTATAAGATAATAATAATGATTTAATTATATAAGAGATTATGCATCTTTGTGTTAGATCTCTATATGTAAATGTAGAAGGACATGATGTAGAGGTTGGGAAGAATGATTTGATTTTTCCTTAATGTATAGAATGATTAATATGTATAATATGCTTATGGAGTTAATATGAATGTGAAATGGAGTAGACATATGATTTAGAATTGTATTTATATTGATACTTTGGAATTGAGTTAGGCCATGCCTTAGAATGATTGATGGAAAATAATAATAGCATTGAAGTTTTACTTGAGTAGTTAGGAATCTTAGAATCAATGATAGTCGCAAAGACACTAAGAGGGGGGGTGAATCAGTGCCTAACCGGTTAGCAGAATATTTAAACTTATTAAGAACTTTGTATCCCAAAACAATGCACCGGTAAATAAGAATTAATGTAGCAAATAAGAATAACGGAGACAACATAGAGAACACACCATAACACAAGATATTTAATGAGGAAACCCAATGTGGGAAGAACCTCGGTGGGATTTGTGACCCACAATATTCACTCACTGGCCAATGAATAAATATTACTTACAATGAGGGGCCTGCACATGTAGGGAAGCCAACTACCTAAAGCTTATTGCTTAATCACAAGATAGAAATCTCACTGACTTAAAAAATGGAAAATTAAAATACAATACAATATACTACTTCAAATCAGCATCAACTATGCCAAGTTCAGTACCATTTTAAGCTCAGTCTATAACCAAAATCTTTGATGTCAACTATATCACCTTATATAAAATATTTTCTATATTCCACTCTCTCTCATTCTCTCATATCAAAATGACCTATAAGATATCATACATATATGAGTCTTTTATAAAATTCCATGTCAACTTTAACAAGAGATAATTAAATTATAAAACAATAAACAAAAGTTTATTCCATGTCGATGGGAGTGCTAGTATGCATTGTTGCCACTGCCGGTGAAGTGTCTTCCAGTATATGTAGAAGTCTATTGCTAGTGTCGGTAACTGCCGGTTGGTTGCCAGATAATTCCCAATTGGTTTCCATCAATGACAACATCAACTATTCTCATAAGAGTGTAGAATGCCAACAATCTCCCCCTTTGGAATTGATGGCAACACTCATGAGAAAATTCCAAAAACTATTCCAAAATCTGAAGTCCAAAAAGTTTCCAGAAAGATATGCTCCCCTTGAGAAAATCATGTCCTCTGTATAAGAATTTTTATCTCCACTACTCCCCCTTTGACATCAATGAGAAAGGTTGTCAAAAATAGTCAAATGAGTTCAAAATTGTTTACCTCAAAGTCTGTAACCGATTGATTATAATCTAAAAAATATCTGCCAAAACTAGATTTAGACTCTGTATAAACCTTTTGTTGTCATTCAAGGTTGCCTCAGTCTGTTGGATTGTGCTAGTGAGATAGTGCATGTGTTCTTCCGGTGATCTCTCTCCTTGCAGTAATGCCTTAGATATTTATATTCTTAGAGAAATAAGATTGTCCAACTTGGGACCAAGTTTATTTTTAAGTTCTCGGGCATTTGACCTTATCCTTCCCTTTTCTTTCTCAAGTTTCTCTAATTTCTCCTCAAAGATTGCCATTTCCTTCTCAATAACTGATATGGGTTCAGATGAACTAATTATATTATCTGCTATGTCATCAATTTCTTTCTATGTTCTGTTGATCTCCTTATCTATGTCCTCTTTCAAAAGGTGAGGTTTGCATGCTTATACAACTCTTTGTACTCTAAAATTGTATTTCTAAGTGTTGGTAATAATGTATTTAGGTGGTCTGTACACTTCTTTATGGTGTCTTCAAAGAATTTGTTCTTGGCTTTATCAACTCTCTCCTTTATTGTGTCCTCATTCACTTTGTCAATAGTTATTACACTGTCAGCAATAAATTTGGATAATGTGTCCAATTTACCGAAAGACTCCTTAATATGATCTATTTAACAATTTGGTGCAATCAATTTAAGAACTAGTAAAGTGTTATCAATTGCCTTGTAGGCCAATGCATTGAAATCCCTTATCTTTTTTATTGAATCCAAAAGTACCTCTATAACATTGGTAGGCCTAAATTCACGTGTAGATGTGCTGGATGTCTAGCCAATTACCTTTATTACCTCTGTGCTTCCATCAGTTGTAACCATTTTATTTGCAATTTCCTTTGGTGGATCAGTCTAGGTTTGCATCTCAACCTGCAAGGGTTTGCATCTCAACCTACAAGGGTTTCTCAGACTATTTAGATATCATTGTGATTGTTGGTTTCTCTGCCTTAGTGTGTACCTCTATCTTAGTTTGTTTCTTTGAAATTTCAACTATCGGTATCTTTGTCTCCAGTGGGCTTGTGCCAACATCTTTAGTAGGTTTCTCATTTTCTGATGGTTTCTCTGTTTGGGTTGGGATCTCAACTTCAACAACTTCTACCGGTTTCTCTACCATGTTGCCACTATCAACATTGCTCTTATCCACAACAATATTTACTTATTGCGTTTCCACATTCATGGTAAAGAGTATCTCAGATTCAAGATTTGTATCATCATGTGTAATTGCTTCATTGTCAATAATCGGTGGATCAACTAAGTGTACCAGTGCATTATCGAAAGGTGGTGGTAGATTGTTAATAATCTTGATGTTTTCAATTCCACCAATTTTACCTTTTCCCTTGTCCTTGTCCTTCTAATACAGTTTTAATGTCTTTTTAGGTCGATTCATTTCATATTGTTTTTCTTTTTCTACAAAAAATATATCCCAATTATCAGCAGTCTTGTCTGCAATCTCTTTCACTCTTCCTGCCATTAAGCTTACTTGTCGGTGTCCACTAGCAAAAGCATATCGGTTAGCCTCGGAAATTAATTCATCAATTTCTTCTTTAGAATTAACAAGATGTATAGCTAGAAGTTTTTCAACTTTTAGTTTATTGTCTAATTCCTTCACTGCTATCCTTTTTGCATCCAATCTTCTATAGAGTTCATTAGGTAAGTCATCCACAACTTCAATTAGAACCTTCTTATATATGTCGAAATATAAAATAATATTATTCTCAATGCTTTCCCTCTCAAAATCATTAAATGTACTATACAACTTGTGCACATTAGCCAAATTTCCATCATTAGTTATTTCATTCAACAAGTCATTCAAAGAAGGGGTGACCGGTTGTTGTTTCTTCTTTGGTGTCAGTTTCTTGGGCGGTTCCCTTATTGCCTGTTGTTTCTTCCTCAAATTACTTGTTCTCTTAGGTGAAGGAGAGGGTATTGGTGAAGGTTTTCTCTTCCTCCTTTCAACTCTTTTAAATTCTACCGCCTTCTCACTGTCAGTTCCTGAAGATGTGTCAACCGGTGAAATATGTACCTTTGGTTGAAGTCCTTCAAGCTCACTAGCCAGTTTGCCACTGATGTCCATGACATTTTCCTTAATTTTATTTACTTTCTTAGAAGCATCTTTAACAAATTTTTCTCTTTTCTTCCTTTTCTTCAACAAATTTACATCACTTTCAATAGTCTCAACACTACCAAAGACTTTTTCTGACGGTTCTATTCAAGCTTCCAATAAAGCTTTAGCATATGTCTCCAAAATGTTAAGATCTACTTCATATCCTATCTCAATGACCTAGGGAGTACTGCCTCCATCCATGTCTCCTCTCTTTTAATAACAAAACAATTTTCTTTATCATATTTATATATTACACTCTGTGGTATCCTTTCTCTAGCTCTCATCTTATCTTGGAAAGTTTTGAAGTAATCTGTTATGTTGTTTTCTTTAGCAGTTCCCATGCCGGTAAAAGCTTCCTATAGTTTTTTTTCCTATCGGTGTATCATAACCAAATTCTTTAGGTCCTTTACCAGGGATCTCTTTAGAAAAGTACAACATTAAGCATACCAAAAGGTTTCCAAAGTTGAATGTGTCTTTCTTATCTCCTTTAATCTTTTTCAAATTGTCAATAAGCTCATCTTTTATCCATTCACACACATCTATCATTGCATTGTTGTTTACCCTCTCACAAGCACTATCTATACAAAGACTAGAAACTGAATTTAGCTTGTTAGCATGTGTGGTCTTGTATCCTAATACTATATTTACAAATATCTCATTGATGTCCTTGATATCATTTACTCTTAGTGATATATTGTCAAATGTTGCTCCAGTTAAGCTTATCACATTGTTGTTAGGAATCTTCTTGGTTTTATCAAGTCTGCTATCAGTTAAGGGTAAACCAGTCACTACCCTAATTTCTTGTTGGGTTATCTTGTAGATAGAATCTAACCATAAGAATTCTCCATGTGCTTTACTCAATAAAATCCTTACTACTTCCTCAGGAAATTAAGGGATATTCAGTATTTCCATAAAACCTAGAGTTTCTACAATTTTATGTTATGGTTTAACAACACCATGTTCATCACAAATGACCTTAGTAAACATTTTCATCAATTCTTTAGAACTTTGTTCTTCAATATTGCAATGTATATAAATCCTACGATCTTTTGCAAATGCTACACCTTTAGGAGTTTTAAAAAATGCCCCTACAAAGTCATCTTGCTTCGCAATTTCGGGAATTATCTTAAACACGAGCCTAGGGTGTTTCACATTTTCAAAATGGTAGGGTTTGAAATAAATTTAGGAGTAGAAGAAGAGGCCATTAAAAAATACCTTTTACTACTTGAATATATTTTGAATGTCTAAAGAAATCACTTCGCACCTTCGCCTTGAATGCCTTCACTCAGTTTTTGCGCTCTCCTGGATAATTTGAATTTTAGGTGAGTCGAAAATCAGGGAAATCAACTGATTTATAATGATATTTGTCTCACCAACCACATTAAATGCTTGCCAGTTAAGTGAAAACTTAACACATCTTCTGCTAAGGAACAAATCTATCTTCTCACCATCAACCAAGGGTAATCTACATGATTTTCAACTTGTTGCAATACCCCCAAAGGGTTACTTCTTAGTTTGATGAATAATCTCCTATCGGTGGAGGATTACTCTGTTCTATTGGTATAGAGATAGTTTCATCAACTTTTTGATCTCTCTTTCTCATCTATTGTTTTGAAAATTCTTGCTTTACTTCATCTACCTTTTCTTTGCCTTTCAAACTAGATCCTTTATTATTTTATGGTGAAGTCTTTCTTCTACAAAATTTAGCAATATATCCAATATTGTTACAAGCATAACAAGTCACATTATTCCTCTGAATATCCTTTCCATATCCTACGTCGGTTTGTGTTCTGCATTGATTAGATAAATGTCCATATCTTCCACAAACATAACATTTCACATTCATCCTACAATTTTTTGAATTATGGCCAACTTTATTGCATTTGGAACATTGACCATATTCTCTATGACCATATTCGTTGCAATTGAAACATTTGCCATTAAATTTATAAGCATTAGGTTATATTACCAGTTTATTCTGATCTAGATTGTTTGCAGTGTTGGAACTTTCTCCAACTTCAAATCCAAGTCCATTAGTATCTCCAATAGGTTTATGACTTTATAGCATGTCATCAAGCTCCTCTAAACTTTTCTTGAATTTTTCTTTGTTTTTTTTAGTAGCCAATTCATTTTCCATAATTTATTTTTGTCCCATAAGCTCAGTTTTATCATGTTCCATGTGAATCAGATCTATCTTCAGCATATCATTCTCATGACTAAGTCTTAGATTTTCATTTCCAACATCATTGAGTCTCCTACTCAAGTCTTCTTCATTCTTCTTCATGTCTTCAATAGTTTTACATAACATCATAGTCATATCTTGCATTTCATTCTTTATATTGTTGTTTTCTTGTCTCAACTTGTTTGCAAGCTCTCTAAGAGTTTCTTTTTCATCATCCTCATTCTGCATCTGCATATGAAGTTCTTTTGTCTTATTCTTTCCAATAACCAGGTTATTTTGAAGTGCCAGAATGAATTCTTGAGCAATTTTAAGTTCGTCCTTCAACCTGATGTTCTTCACTTTTTCTACATCATAGCCTACAAGAGCTCCTTCCAATTGTTGTATTAAGCTCTGCATCTATACTGGTGTCATAATCTTCCTCAAGCTGTTAGGAATTTGAAAATAGAGGACCAGGCTCTGATAACAATTGTTAGAATCAATCAGAGTCCCAAAGACACTAAGACGGGGGGGTGAATCAGTGTCTAACTGGTTAGCAAAATATTTAAGCTTATTAAGAACTTTCTATCCCAAAATAGTGTATCGGTAAATAAGAATTAACACAACAAATAAGAATAACAGAGATAGCATAGAGAACACACCATAACACAAGTTATTTAAAGAGGAAACCCAGTGTGTGAAAGACCTCGGTGGAATTTGTGACCCACAATATTCACTCACTCGCCAATGAATAAATATTACTTACAATGAGGGGTCTACACATGCAGTGAGGCCAACTGCCTAAAGCTCACTTCTTAATCACAAGATAGAAGTCTCACTGAGCTATAAAATGGATTATCAAACTCCAATACAATGTACTGCTTCAAATCAACATCAACTATGCGAGGTTTAGTATTGGTTTAAGCTCAATCTATAACCAAAACCTTCGCTATCAACTATATCACCTTATACAAAATATCATCTATATTCCACTCTCTCTCATTCTCTAATATCAAAATGACCTATAAGAGATAGTTAAATTATAAAACAATTAAAAAAAATTTATTCCATGTCGGCTTGAGTGGCTATATGCATTGTTTTTGCTGTCGGTGCAGTGCCTGTCAGTGTATGTAGAAGTCTATTGCCAGTTCTAGTAACTGTCGGTTGGTTGCTAGATGATTGCCAGTTGGTTTCCATCAATGACAACATCAACTATTCTCATAAGAGTTTAGAATGCCAACAACGAAATGAATGATTAAATGTAATCTATGTTGTTTCTTGGGAGATTACTAAGTGAAGGAATGCATATGTATTGGTTATGATTTAGATGCATGAAAGGTAATTGGGTAGAGCATTAGGAGAATTGATTTTCTTAATGAATGGATGTTGTGATAGAATATTCTTTGTAGTGACGTTAAGTTAGCCTTGGGAATAATTGTGTTGTAAGAATATATTTGAAATATGTTAATGTTAGAAGGTTTAATCTGCTTGCGTAGAATGGGTTTATCATATTTCTAATTGATGTTACATGTGCTCTTGTAATTGGTTAATGTTGTATCGATGTATTTTAATGTTGGATTAATTTAATAGATATTTTAAGAAAAAAAATTGCTAGTAGTTTTAAGATTATTTCTTGAGGGTATTTTGGTGGGCATTACACATCTTTTAGTTCTAGTTCTAATCTAGCTAGCAAAAAAATTGCATATATGATATTCTATCTAGTAGTAGCCAAATATAATAGTCCTCTAATCATTAATCTATATTGACTTGAATCTAGTTTAGGGGACTTATCATCCTTTGTCAACTTGCATATGATGATCATAGGTGTAAACATCGGTTTGGAGTTCTCTAATGTAGACTTCTTCAACAATTCCTTTATGTATTTATACTGAAAAATAAAAATTTGTTTGTGACTGTAATTAACTTGCAAACCAAGGAAGAAATTTAGCTCACCATTCATGGACATCTCAAATTCCTTCTGCATCTCTTTAGAAAATTTCCTGCACATACCTTCATTTTCTCCAAATATAATATCATCAACATGCACTACAACAATTAGGATTTTTCTTGAATTAGTTTCGAAATATAAATTACTATCAACCAGACTCTTCTAAAATCCTTGATCAGTCAAATACTTATCTAGCACTTGTTTTAGTCCATACAAGGCCTTCTTCAATCTGCAAACAATGTTCAGATAATCTTTCATCTTGAATCCTTCCGGTTGTTTAATATAAACTTCTTCTTTCAACTCTCTATTCAAGAAATCTGATTTTACATCCATCTGATACACTTTAAAGTCCTTGAAGGCTGCAAAAGCCAAAATCATCCAGATTGCTTCCATCTAAGCAACCAGGGCTTATGTCTCATCAAAATAAATACCTTCAATCATAGTATACCCTTTGCAAACTAGTCGTGCTTTATTTCTCATAAGCTTTCCATCTTCATCCAACTTGTTCTAGAATACCATTTAATTCCAATTACATTTTTATCTTCTGGTGTATTAACTAACTCCCATGTTTGATTTTTCTCAATCTGATCCACTTCTCCATTCATTTCCTTCATCCAATTTTGATCACTATAAGATTCTTCTACTATTTTTGGTTCAATCTCTGAAAGAAAACATAACAAAAGTTATACTTGAGCTGGTTTACATCTTGTGATGATTCATTTGTTCTTGTCTCCAATAATCTAATCTATTAAGTGATTCTTCTGAACATATCTTGAGGTCTTAGATTTAGATGCTAAAGCTTCTTGAGCTTCATTTTCTTCTTCTCATTATCTAGTCTTCTCTTCCCTTTTAATATCATCTAGTTCATCAGACTCATAACCTATTGATTTTTCAGACTCTTTAGAAGTGTCTTCATCAACCTTCACATTGGCACTTTCAACAATCTTTTTCAACCTTTTGTTGTAACACCTGTATTCCTTTGTCCTTGTATAATATCCTATGAGTATGTCATCGTTATCTCTACTATAAAATTTCCATGATTGTCCTCATCTCTAGATGTAGCACTTGCTTCAAAATACCTTGAAATACTTCACTATCAAATTTGTACCATGGCATAGCTCATAAGATGTCTTTCCATGTCTTTTTTGGTATAGAATTATGTAAAGAGTGTAGACTGAAATATGAATTGCTTTTCTCCAATAGATTTCATGGATTTCTTCTCCTTTGATCATTGTTATAGCTACCTCCTGAATTGTTTGGTTCATACTTTCTAGTATACCATTCTATTGAGGTATTCTAAGGGTAGATAGTCTTCGAATACCATGTTTCTAATAAAAGTTGTTAAAGTCATCTTAAGTAAATTATCCTCCTATGTGAAGGCTTAAACACAATCTTTCCATCAACTTGTTTTTCAACTTTAGTCTTGAATATTTTGAATTTCTCTAATGCTTTTGAATTCTCTCTCAAAAATACAACCCATGAAATTATAGAATAATCATCATCATTCAATAAGATGAAATACCTCTGACCTTATATATTCCTTCTTAGATGGCCGGACCTCACAGGTTTGTATGCAGTAGATCCAACAATCTAGTTGAAGAATTCTCTTTTCCTCTATATGTTCCTCTTGTCTACTTTCCAACTTGACATTCTTTGCACATGTTATTATCTAGTTTGGTCAACCTTGGTAAGTCTCTCACTGCACGTGAATAATTGATCTTTACTAAGTTGTCAAAAATTGATATGATACATCCTTTGGTGCCAAAGCTAACTATCAATAATCTGAGATAACAAAAAATTCTTCATAGCTCCTTCTAGTAGATACATGTTTCTTCTAATCCTTTTTCCTATTGTAATAATAATTCTAAAACCTTTTCAGATCTCACGACCATCATCCTAAAAGACAGCATTGTAACAATTTTTGCACATCTATCCAACACTTAAAATATTATCATGCAAACCCTTTACATAGTAAACATTCTTATTATTATGTTTTCCATCAAAATAAATATAACCAATTCCCATTATTTATGTTGTTTGATCATCTTCGAACCTAAAATTACCACCATCATATTTATCAAGTTTCACAAACTTACTGTTTTCACTAGTCATATGATTTGAACATCCACTATCAATCAACCATTCATTTGTATCTCTTTTAGTATGTAAAGTTGTAGCAATAATCTTAGGAATATCAATATTAGGAACATCTCTTTCTACAAAGAATAAACAATCACCATCTTCATAATATGATTCATCATGTAAATTTCCAGCATCATCTTTGACATAATATGTTCTCTTATTGAACTTTCCTCTATTTTCCCTAGATTTTTTTTTTGGATTATTTTCTATATAGCTAGTAGAAATATGACCAATCTTTCCACATCTAAAATATTTAAGCAGTAATATACATTTGTATTTGTTGGTGTCTTTCTTCAATTTCCTCACAAATTTGACTTCCATTTCATCTAAAATTAAATCTTCTAGATCTTCCTCGGATGCTTTAAATGAAAACTCAATCTTCACTTTGTATTTTCTAGACTTATCACAAATGTTGATAGTGTATCATAAAGGTTCACTTTAGTAAACTTATTTGGAGCATAGGTTTCTTCAATAGTCGAGATCTTATCACTATAACTATCTAGTAGGTGTTGTTATTTTGGATATGTTTATATGGTTTTGTCATTGATGTCAACACTTATCAATAATTGGCAAACTATTAGCACTTGAAGGTTTGGTTATGTTCACCGGCAAGCAGGTGACTTATGCACAGTCACCGATATTTGGTTCACTGATAGGATATATTGCTCACCGGCACTTGGAATCACTTGGAGACTACTTGGTTATGTCGAAGACATCGTTTGGACACTTTGTCTTGGTAATTTGTTCATTGGTATATTCGAGTTTGCATATTTTCTATTACCGGCAAATAGGTCTAGGATATACACCATCAAGCTCATCTATTCCAGATTAGCATGGCACATCATGGAGATGATTTGTTATTATTGTAAAAATATTGAGCCGACATCATGCATCGGATATTGTTTCATTTGTAATTGATTTTATTGTAGTATCTTTTAGTGAGCCGACCTACTCAATTGGTCTTAGGTTATGGTATAAATGTAAGATCTCATTTGTGAGATTAATATATGCAAGGATAGAGATTGTAATAAGGTATATACAAATATAAGTAGAGCTATACATACAAACATCATTCAATATTGAAGGAAGGTTTGAAGAAGGCATATCTGAGCTAAACCGGTACTGAATCCAACATATGGAGATGATATTTTTTAAAGTACATTATCATTGGATTTAATCATCCAATTATAGTCAGTGTGACTCCCATTTGTGTTTGAGCAGTGAGCTCTAGGTGGTTGTCCTTTTTGCATGTGCAGACCCCTTATTGTACATACATACTATCTGCAATAGTATCATCTAATTGTGGGTAAGGCTTCCCATCATGGTTTTTTCCCTTACAGGGTTTCCACATACAAATATTGGTGTTATGTGTTGTGGATGTTATTGTCTTTTTGTTTCGTGCATCAATCTTAACCGGTACTGCAATTAATTGATAAACTATCTACTGGCATAAATTTTGGCTTATCGGTATAAAGCATTAGGTTTGGTTAAGTTGTTTTTGGTTTGAATTTATTGGACAACTGATTCACCCTCCCTCTCAGTTGTCTCTGGGACCTAACAGTAGGGACATCAAGATCTTCTCAATTATGTCTTCATCTAACAAGGTGCCACCAAGTTCTCCAATTTCATTTACCACACTATCAACCTTCTAAATATAGCTAGTTATGTCTTCTCCTTCTTCCATTTTAAAATTTTCATATGTATGCTTAGCAATTATCTTGTTTGATAATTTCACTTTCTCATTTCCTTTATAGAAATCTCTCAATTTTTCCTACACCTCATAAGTAGTATTCAATGAAATAACCTTTGTCAATTTAGTTTTAGATAAAGCGCTAAAGATAGAATACCTTTCCTTTTCATTCTCTTCATAAGATTGAATCTCATGAGAAGTGGCAAGACCATTGTCCAATTGAAAAGATTTATTTTCCACTGCTTTCCAAGTGTTATATCCCAAATACATCAAGTAGCCTTTCATCTTCACTTTCCAAAAATTGTAGTTGGAGCCCTCAAAGATAGGAATAGTAAACCCATGTGCCATCAGATTAGGATCTACCTCAAGTGGTTAAACTCTTCTCCAAGGAACCAAAAATTTGATACCAATTATTGAATATCTAGGCAATTGAGAGGAGGGGGGTGAATTAGTTGATAACGCAAAACAATTACTTTTATTATTTTCACCTCTAGATCCAAACTAATATAATTAATTAACACAAATATAGCATGAAAAATAGAAACCTACAACAAATCACACAAAGAACACCAGATATGACATGGAAAACCCAAGAAGGGAAACACCACGAAAAATGTTTTTGATTAAGGTAAATAGATTTTAGAGGGACCCAAAACCCAAAAGTTTTACAATAACCAGAAAATAAGAATTAAAGTCCATAACCAACAACAAAAGCTAAACAAACATCATCCAAGCCCACCAAAAAGCCTACAAAACAAAAATGATTAAGACCAACAAAAACATAGACCTACTGATAAGAATGCACTAGCTCTGCATTCTTCTGAATCACTTTCTAGTTGATAGTCTCCAAGTCATCCATGATAAATGTGCAGTTGCCTTGCTCCTAGTTCTTTCTCCTAGTACAGGCACATGAACCTATCGTAGTAGGGTAAGTGAACAAAGATGGTGTGGAAAAAAGTGGACATACACCTGAAAAAACTTGAAAAAATAGGCATGAAGATCACGGTACTTAAAATTAAAATCACCCTATATGGGCTAAGGTTTGTTGTCCCCGAGCCTGAAGGGACAAAATCACATATGGGGTTCGTTTAGAAAAATGACTGCATATGCGGTTCTTTAGGACTTAGAACCCCGTACATGGTTTTAGGTCCTAAAGAACCGTGTACACGGTACCTATCAATAAAAATATTTTTTTGGCCAACTGTGTCTTATTTTTCATGCGACCACGAGTTGATAATTTGGGGTTTCTCTCACTAAATTGCACGTGGGCTCCCTCTTTTCTCACCCAAACTCTATGGATCAAGGTTGGTTTTGCTTGATTTTTGTTTTTCTTTCTCATTTGTTGAATTTTTTTAATGTTTTGAATTTTAATTCATTTATTCTGACTAGGTTTTTTAACTTTTTGTTAAACAAACCAGCTTCTGAAAATCCCCAACAACAACAACAAGATGTACCTCCTAAAAACCTTGAACAAAACCCATAGAATACACCTCCACCTCCTCCTTTTGATCGTACACCTGATACACAAGAGCAATTGCTTAATCAGTTAGGGCAAAACACAACTAAAATATATATATATTGATTAAAAAATTGAAAATATTTGAGATTGAGCATCATAATTCCCTTGCCACTATCTTAGAAACATTAGCTAGTGGTGCCACTACAGTTTCCACTCAAATACAAAATGGGGAGACTATAGGGATAGGTGTCGTCAATATTATGCTAGTGGGTTATCATATGAGGGAGTGAAAAACAAAAACATTAGTAAACAAAAAATATGTCCCTTTTTTGTTGATCCTAGAACTAGTGAGTCATTACCTCTTAATGAAAATAACTCTCCCATACATTGGTGTACCAATGTGTAGATGATGAATCCTTTTTGGCAGAGGTGGTGGATGGTCTTTGACGAAACACCTTGTAATAATTTTGAGGTGCCAATGTATTTTTTGAGGAAAGTACACTATGAGTTTGTCCTCAATGTGCTGCCTAATTATTTTACATGAGAGAGTTCCATGGTATAGGTGGAAGCTTTGCCCAAGATAGACCTAGAGCCCATAGGTGAGTAGCCCAGGAGAGTCATCACCTCGTAGCACCCAAACTCAAGGTGCATCTGATTGTCCTAGTAGATCTGAAATATTCAATGGGGCTATAGACTCTTTAGGTGGCAATAACATTGACTAATGTGATAATCCATCATGGGACATAGTTAGCACACCCTGTTGTATCGGATGATGGGCCATTTGTTGTTGCAAGTGGTGCTAGTGAGCCGATTCAACATGTGTATGTCACTTGCTCATGGATATGCACAAGGACAGATGACAAGGCCACTACGAATGGATCCACATCCCATCTGTGCATGATTTGCGGGAGTAGATGTCAAACGCACGTGATTGAGGATGTGGAACTAACGGATGAGTTGATCGACATATTGATTGGTAGTCATTTGCAGACACAGGTGGGTTGATTTGAATTGATAGAATTTTATTTATCAGTCACTTGAAATTTATAATTGTAAATTAATTTTCATTTATAGATCAATTTAGATTGATACAAATAATATGCATTTCAGGATGTAGCAGTGGTATTTGATATTCCTCCCATAGTTACTGTAGTAAAAGTGGTATATGATTTGATAAACTTTCTAAAATATTGAATTAACCCTACAAAACTCCTTGTATTGAGTTCATTATTGTGTATTCGTTGTATTTGGTGGCTGCCCTTTTATAAAGTTAAATGAATATTTCCTTATGTAATCAACAATATGAATATAAACAATAAAAATCTATGATATAAAACATTAAAATCATGGAATATGATTTGACAAACTTTCAAAAATGTTGAATTAACCCTACAAAACTCTTTATTTCAATGAAAATGAAATTCAATGGTAATGGTCATATTTGATCCATTGTAATGATCAGTGGATGCTTTTGATTTCTTTTATTTATATTTATCAATGTGTGTGGTACGAGAGAATCCACATTCTCGCAATGGTCAAATTTTGGTTCTCATCTTGTTTTACCATTGTTTTATCTAAATAAGATAATTTGGGACCATTAATGATCATTTGAATCCATTTATGAAAGTTTGGGGTCATTTGGATAAAAGATCAAAAAGTTTCTCAATTATTGTCAAAGTTGTCAAAGTTTGGACTCATTTGGATAAAAGATGTAAAAGTTGCTCAGTTTTTGTCAAAGTTTCTCACTTCTTGTAAACGTTGCTTAGTTGTTGTCAAAGTTGTCAAAGTTGTCAGAGTTTTCAGAGTTGTGAAAATTGTCAAAGTTGCAAGATAGGTTAGAATTGATTTACTTTGTCATATACACAAATGAACATCATGAGTGCATTTGAGTGGGAAGGTTTATGCTAGGCATACTCCTTTTGTGCTTCCCAAAGCACCCAAACATCAAGAGCCATACCCTACTAACACGATCTCTAAATTGCCCTGAGTCCAAAAAATTGTATTTGGGTGGGTAGTTTTATGCTAGGCTTTCTCCTATTCTGCCTCCCAATGCACCAGATGATGGACTTGAAAAGCACTGAAGGGGTGGGTGAATCGATGACAGCAAAAATGATGCTACTTCAACTAGTAACTGGTAGATGAACTTAACAAGTTTATTAAACACAATGCATGCAATCCAAAATGATATAACAACATTCACAATAAATAAAACATCCACCATAATACAAATATTTATACGTGGAAAACCCAAATAGGTAAAAACCACGGTGAGATGGAACTCACAAGTAAGCTATCTACAGTAATAGATAGCTGACTGGTTAGGGTCTATAAGGTGATATGCTAGGAGTGAATCTGGTTAGAGATCCCAAAGCTTGATTAGAAGCTTGTACCCTATCAAAGGTAGTACCCTGTCAAGAGCAACCTGGGTGGAGGATTTCTAAATCCAAGCTAATGGATCACCCTATTAGAGCTTACCCAGTTATGGGATTTGAATTCTGCTATGATTGTTAGAACACAACAGGATTGGTCTGATCTGTCTAAGTAGCACAATACTTGCTTGATCAAATCCTTCTATACATATTCTACATTGTTCTTCAACATACTTTGCAACTTAACTCTTTTGCTCTCGCATAGAAAAAATCACTTTCTCTCTCATACATCATATAAAATAATTCATTGTGATGTTAATATATAGACATTTATATTTCATGTTGGTCTATAGAAATCATAACACAATTTCCTAGGTGTAGTGTATCTGGTAAAGTGATCATAACTCATCACAAAAATTCTGCCAAAAAATTGTCGATGGTATAACTCATCATGATTTGTGGTATCTCATCACAAAATTAACAAGTACCAATTGGAACAATCAATACCAATTGGAGTTAAATATATGAACCGTTATCCTTAAATCTTCTGACATGATCTCCGCTTGAGCTCCATCTTGATGCTGAAAAATGTGTAACCACTGGTTGTCTTCTAAGCATATACCAGTTGTCACAAAGTACCCGTTAGAGATAAACCACTAAGTATACCGGTTGTAGTGTAAACAATCTTGAAGTTACACTGGTAGACAATATAAACATGTGTGTGTATGTGTTTCATCAATGACAACATATGATGAATATATTACAATCATCATCAAGCCAACAATCTCCCCCTTTATCATTGATGGCAAAACTTAGAAAATTTTACAGTGATATTGCTAAGTGTGCATACAACAAAAAATATAAACATATACACATGCTCTCCCTTAATCCATACATTATATAAAATTTTAAAAAACACACATACATATTTCTACTCCCAGTATCAATGTCCTTTGCAAGTTTCTCTCCATACTTCTTCTTGTGACTTTTCTCAGCATAAGTTTGTCCTGCATCTTCAAGTGACTTGATTTAATTAGATGCATCAACAATTAACTCACCAAGTTTGCTAATAGGGGTTGTTAGATGTGCTGTAGAAGTTTCCAGTACTAGACTAGATAGCATATCTACTGCATTCTAATTTTTTTTAGCTTCAACCCTTTTCTCTTTAAGTCTCTTCTTATGCACTCTAGATTGCATAACACTTGCAATCTTCATCATTTCAAATGCACTCATTGTAGCATCCTAAAATTGTGACACTTGCAATTTTTACCGCATTTGGGTCTTCACGATGGCGATGCAACACGGAACCTGAATGGAGACCCCGAAACTTGTTCATGACATCAAAAACTGCATTTTTCCAGCACCCTGCCTGATCCCTCCTTGCACCCTGCTGTCCCAGGAGGTGGGACCAGAGCGCCCAGCACCCTGGTCTCCCAGGACCATGGCGCCCAGCGCCCTGGTCCCTAGCCCTACTTTGGGCCTGGTCTCCTATGGGGCTTCGGGTCTTTAAGATTGCAAATTGGAAAATACTCTTTCCTGGTCGGCCTAAGGTCGGAAAAATCAGTCTATCAGCCCTAATTGACAAGTATATAAACTGCATTTTCCTCTCCCATTTAGGGGTAGAGAGAGGAAAAGGAGGAAGGACATATGTGTACAAGACGCGGAAATGATATTCAAACATTCAAGCATTCAAGCATTTCCTTCAAGCAATTGATCATTCTAAGTCTCCATTCAAGGCTAAGTGTTGCATTCAAGACAAGGATTCAACCATTGAAGAGGAGATCACATATCACATACAACATACAACATACAACAACATCTACACCTTCGCATGTAAGAATACAAACATTCTTACAACAAGGTACTAGTACTTGTTTTACATTACAATCATTTACATTTACAGCAATTTCTCATTTCTTGGTTAATTCCAAAACCGGGGTTTGACCTAAAGGCAAACCCCTCATTCCTAACAGCCCAATCGTCCTCTCTTTTCTGTGTGTAGGTTGCAAGTACGCAGCTGTAATTGAAGATCTGGAATCCTTGTGTAGAGATGAACAGATCGCCCTTCGTTTCGCGGATTTTTCGGAGGACCGTGTGCACGTCGGGCGCCATCGTCCCGTCAACTTTTGCTCAAATTTGCAGAACAGCACCGTCTCAACATTTTACTGCTAATTCGAGGTCCGCAGCTTCATCCCATATCCCTATCTCTATTTATAAGTGAATCTTTCCTACTTTACATGCATTCCTAGTTCAATCTTTCTATCTACATTCTTTACAAAAGAGGGTATCCTTGATGTCTTGACCCTTGAAAATCATATAGAATCCAATCTTGCATTGCGTGGGATTGGATCTTGTGGGTTTCAACCCCTTTTTTGAATGTAAAGTCCCTCCTAAGTGAAAACCATCAACCCTAGTGACTCTCCCTTCTCTCTCCTTGGAGTTGGGGAGGGGAGAACAACTAGGGTTCAATTTTTCCGCTTTACATTTTGGTGAACCCAACGTGAACATCCTTTCTGATTATTCATGGTTAGATCTAAAAAATTTGCTTCCAAAATTACATTTCCATGTTTGATCTTTTGCAAATTTTAGAGGTTGATTGCATAAAAACCCTAAAATTTTCTTTTTAAGTAATTAAACTTGTGAAATGTTTAATTGTTAATGCTTGTTTCAGATCTACCCTCTATTGCAAATTATCAATTCATATTTGTGCTTTAATTTTGAAAATTAAGTGGTTAAGTGTCAAAACCCTAATTTTTGAAACCCTCTTGATTCAACCTTTGTCCGACAATTTCACTGATCAAAACATCTCCAAATCAGCTGTAACTTTGGATTCCGCAATAAAATCACAATATCTTTCATCCCTGAAAATTTGGAAAAAAATTGCAAGGACTGTGTGCACCCCGAGCGCCATCGTCCCCGACATTTTTTCCGAAATTTCGGGAGCTAGATCTTACTGTATTTTTTTGCTAAAATCCAGAATTTTGGCTGATTTTATCAATTTTAACACTTTCAAAATTACAGTCAAAGTTGGTCTAGTGATTGCTTGGATTGAGGCTTCTAATCATTCAAAAATTGTTGAAATTGAAATTCCTATCAAAATTGTGTTTCTTACTATCCTAAATCTAAAAAGTGTGTTGGCATTCATTCGAAATTTCAGTGCTTTATTCAAATTCTTGCAATTTGTGACTTTTGAAATTAAGTGCTTAATTACAACAACTTTGATTTCCGCTTTCAAAATTGAATTTTGCGTGAAATTGAGTCAACTTCTAAATTTCAAAACTTGCATTGCTCTTAACATTCCTTCTAAAATCATAAAATTCAAAATTTCAATTTCCCCCTCTTTTTCAAAATTCAAATTTTGCATTTTTCGACAATCTGGATAGGGTTCAATTTTGAGATTGCAACTTTAATTTGGCCTATCTACAGATCGTAAAATCACTCAATTTTTTCAGGTTAGCTGTAAAATCATCATAACTTTCATCCCTGCAAATTTTGAAAAAAGTTGCGAGGACCGTGTGCACCCCAAGCGCCACGGTCCCGGACATTTTTTCTGAAATTTCGGGAGATTGTCCTGATTGTATTTAACAGCTTAAATCTAGAAGATTGGCTGATTTTACTAAAATTTTCTACCTCTAAAATTCAAAATCTTCTCTCTTTCTTTAGTGCATGAGTTTTACAACAATAAGCCCTACTTACACTATTCCCGTTAGATGAAGCCTTAGAATTAAGTCCTTCCAAGGTTTAATTACTGAGGAGATGGAACCTAATTTGAATGGCCTTTTTAGCGAGGATGTGGGTAATTCCTCTAATCCTCTTAATGATGAAGAAGCTCTCCATGAGGTTTCTATAGAACAACTTTCAAAATTGGATAACCAATTTGATGATTTTTGATAATGGAAGTCTCAAGAATACCCTGATAGTCAAGCTCTTCCTTTAATTGAGGGTCTAAAACGTATGCTTCAAAGTGATAAGAATGGAATTGATATTTTGCATGGTATTGCACACATTGTGGATTCAAATGTGATGCCTATGAAGAGTTGTGCTGAAACTTTGGGTTATACACAACCTCCTACTCAAGACAATCATTCTATTCCTTTGACGACTTCTATTGCTAGTATACCTACTTTTACATCAAACATAATGACTACTTCAATACAAGACATTACTCCTATGATCACTAGTCATGGGGGAAATCCCTCTTCTTCAATCAACCCTCTTCCTTCATTCAATCCGACTTATTCATTCATTCCTTCAATAAGTGTTCCTATTATATCACCACAAATAAACATGACACAAGGGGGCAATTCATTTAACCCTTCCATTCCTCCTTGTAGTGTTCCTCCTTTCCAATCATCTCCTATGACTAACTATCATAGTGTCCCACCACCTTACTCTCTACCTTCTTTCAATAACATAACACCTCCATCACAATCTAACACGTCTAATATGAACTCTTCAACTGAAGCGACCATTAACAATCTTGCACAAACTGTCTCTTCTTTACAGCAACAAATTGCCTCTATGAATCAATCTAAGTTTAGTGTGCCCACATTTGATGTTGCGAGCCCACTTTCTCTTGACATTGTTCGAGCTATTCCCCCTAAACATGTTGAAATTCTGCATTTGGAGCTTTATAATGGTAAGGGTGATCCTCTAACACATGTTAAGACTTTTCAAACAATATGTACTGATTTTGCTTATGACCAAAGGTTGCTTGCAAAACTGTTTACTAGAACATTAAGAGATAAAGCCCTACAATGGTATTGCTCGTTGCCTTCCTATTCTATTTCTTCTTTCGAACAACTTGCAAATGCTTTCATTCAACAGTTTCAAAACAATATAAGTCCTAAGGTTACTTTGATTGATTTATTGCATTGTAAACAAGGTGTTAAAGAAAAAGTGACTGATTTCATTGGTAGATATAAGCATTTGTATGCTCAAATTTCTTTTCCAGTGCCTGACAATGATATTCAAAGAATCTTTATTTCTAATTTACAAAAAGATATTCGAGATAAACTTCTATTTTCTGAGTTTACTTCTTTCCAACAGTTGTGTGCAACTCTTCACAATTATCAGCTGACTGTGAGTCAAATGGAACAATCACATCCTATGGCTCCGAGTGATAAGGGTGATAGTAGTCAACAACCATTTGGGAAGTTTAAACCAAACAGAGATTCCATCAAATTCAATGAAAAAATCATCATAAAAAATGTGAATGCAGCATCAGGTGTGCCTCCTATTTCTAAGTTTTTCAAGAAAGAAAGAAAGTTTACTCCTTTGAATGAATCATTGCATAGTATTATGAATAAGTTATTGGAACAAAATGTGCTTACTCTTCCTCCTATAAGGCAAATTGATCCTGCAAAGATTAATTCACCCTATTTTGATAACAAATCTTTTTGTCAATTTCATCGTCAACTTGGGCATGATACTGAAAAATGTTTTGCTTTAAAGGGTAAAATTCAAGATTTGATTGATAATAATACTATCTCTGTTTCTGGAGTGAATGATAAAGGCAATACATCTGTAGCTCCACCTAACCAAAATCTGCAGATTTTTACTGATCCATTACCTTCTCATACCTCTAATGCGATTGAGACTAATGATTCCTCTGTCTCACCTGATGATCTTGTGTCTATGACTCCGAATGTGATTAACTTTGTAGAGCAGCAAAAAATCCCTAAAGAACTTTCCATCACATTTGATTCTAGTGAAACTATCAGGGCACCTGATGGTCCTTTATACATAGTTGCAAAAGTCAAGAACACACCTTGCCGTGGAGTGCTTATTGATCCTTCATGCATGGTTAATGTTATTATTGAAGAATTTCTTTTTACTTTGCAATTGAATCAAGTGATCTATGACAAAACAGATGCGGTTGTGAAATTATTTGATGCATTTTCTTCTCCTGCAATTGGTTCTATTACATTACCTGTTGAGGTCCATAACAAATCCCTTGATGTGGACTTTGCTATTATTCCATCATCCGAACAATTTCGTGTGAAGCTAGGCTATCCTTGGCTATCTTCCATGAAAGCTATTGCTTCTCCTATTCACAAGTGTTTGAAATTTCCCCATAATGGTGAAGTTGTTACTATCAATCATAGTCTCTTTAAACCAGCTGAAAGAACTTCTAGTGTTCCTATTGATTATTTTTGGCCTAAACAATTCCAATCTCTTCCTCTGCGAAGTGATCATCTTTTCAAATCTTATCAAAAGTGGAAAAAAGACATGATCCTATCTCTAAGCGAACCTAGAACACCCAAACTTGACATTCCTATCATTCTTGAGAAGGAAGTTCTTCCTTTGAAAGATAAAACTAATGTCTTTCCTCAAGAAGATTCCCAACCCATCCCTATGGATGTGACTATGTCTATGTCTAATAAACCTTCTAAAGGTAGACCTATACCTCCTCGTCATGATGGACTTGGTCTCCTTCCTAAACCGAATATTCCTCCCTTATATGGAGTAGTTCCTCCTCCTTCCTCTTATGGAGAGAAGAGACCTTCCTCTTCTCCTATTGTTCAGCCTAAGAGACCACAACCTAAACACCCAAATGATAAGGATGAGAACATTCCTCCTCCTCAATATTCTCAACTTCCTACTAAGACTAGACGAAATCGTTCTGCACGTGAATGCCGACGAAAGCGTCGTCTTAGAGCTCAGGCAGCTGCTTTTCAAACTTTGCAATCTCCAAAAACACCTTCAACTAATGTTATTCCATTTTCTCCTCAGCCGGAAATTGGGCCAAAATCTCCTGAACATAAGATGCATGATGGTCTTGATCCTGTGCGAGTTAAAGATCCTATTTTTATAAATCTTGATGATGATATAGATGAAAATGTTATTCATGATGAAAATGTTACTTCTCTTGCTTCTGATAGTGAATATGAACTTGTTGATATTGATAACCATTTATCTAATGAATTTTCTAAAGCACTTATCCTAGCTCCTAGACAAGAACAACGTGGCTTGGAACATGAACATAGCCCTTGTTTGGATCTTGTGATAGCTCCATCTACTGTGTTGGATGTTCCTCCTCTAGCATGTTCCCTACCTTCCCGAAACATTGATCAGCAAGATTAGGGGGTAGATGACGTGCTAGACTAGTTTCATTAGCATAGAAGATTCTCTCCTCCTCTCTTTCTTTTGTTACTTCTTCTATGTGTTATTCTCATTCTTCTATTTGTTGTCCTTAGTGTTGTCTACTTGAGGACGATGCAAAGCATTGCGACCTCTTTTGGTCTCTCTCATGTTGACTCAAAAGACACATGTGTTCCCTTCTTCAAGGTGACCTTCCTTGATTGGGGAATGAAGAACAATTATGCATACATACATATGATATACATGAATTATCATACAGCATACTGACCCCGAGGAAGTGAAGTCACCTTGTGCTTTGTGTTTTGTGTCTATTATCCTTGGGCTTATCTCACACTTGGGGGCTAAATCCTTGTGATAACGTGCTCCTTTCTCATTTCTTATATGTATCACTACCTTAAAGCAATCACCCCCGGTGAGGTGTGTGCGATCACTTTAACGTAGGGGGGCATACATCCCGTTCATATCTTTTCAAGATACTTGAAAATTTCTTGACAAATTTAGCTTTGCCTTGAAAATTTTTGATATCTTTCTTACATGACTCATAGTGAGGGAACCTTACTACTGACAGTCATGGTTCTCCCTCGTGATCTTCCCTTTTACTTTGTCAATCAAATTCATAAGATCCTTAGTCCACTGGGGGCTTGGTGTGTCTTGCCTCCTTGACGTGGTGAAAGTTTTTCAATGTTGTTTCCTTGTACTTTACCGGAAGTATGAGCGTACGCTTATACTCCCGCTAAAGTGGGGGCTAAATGTAGCGTCCTAAAATTGTGACACTTGCAATTTCGACCGCATTTGGGTCTTCACGATGGCGATGCAACACGGAACCTGAATGGAGACCCCGAAACTTGTTCATGACATCAAAAACTGTATTTTTCCAGCACCCTGCCTAATCCCTCCTTGCACCCTGCTGTCCCGGGAGGTGGGACCAGAGTGCCCAGCGCCCTGGTCCCTCAGGACCATGGTGCCCAGTGCCCTGGTCCCTGGCCCTATTTTGGGCCTGGTCTCCTATGGGGCTTTGGGTCTTTAGGTTTGCAAATTGGAAAATACTCTTTCCTGGTCGGCCTAAGGTCGGAAAAATCAGTCTATTAGCCCTAATTGACAAGTATATAAACTACATTTTCCTCTCCCATTTAGGGGTAGAGAGAGGAAAAGGAGGAAGGACATATGTGTACAAGACGCGGAAACGATATTCAAACATTCAAGCATTCAAGCATTCAAGCATTCAAGTATTCAAGCATTCAAGCATTTCCTTCAAGCAATTGATCATTCTAAGTCTCCATTCAAGGCTAAGTGTTGCATTCAAGACAAGGATTCAACCATTGAAGAGGAGATCACATATCACATACAACATACAACATACAACAACATCTACACCTTCGCATGTAAGAATACAAACATTCTTACAACAAGGTACTAGTACTTGTTTTACATTACAATCATTTACATTTACAGCAATTTCTCATTTCTTGGTTAATTCCAAAACCGGGGTTTGACCTAAAGGCAAACTGCTCATCCCTAACCCCCCAATCATCCTCTCTTTTCTATGTGTAGGTTGCAGGTACACAGCTGTAATTGAAGATCTGGAATCCTTGTGCAGAGACGAACAGATCCCCCTTCGTTTCGCCGATTTTTCGGAGGACCGTGTGCACGCCGGGCGCCATCATCCCGTCAACTTTTGCTCAAATTTGCAGAACAGTACCATCTCGACATTTTACTGCTAATTCCAGGTCCGCAACTTCATCCCATATCCCTATCTCTGTTTATAAGCGAATCTTTCCTACTTTACATGCATTCCTAGTTCAATCTTTCTATCTACATTCTTTACAAAAGAGGGTATCCTTGATGTCTTGACCCTTGAAACTCAAATAGAATCCAATCTTGCATTGCGTGGGATTGGATCTTGTGGGTTTCAACCCCTCTTTTGAATGTAAAGTCCCTCCTAAGTGAAAACCATCAACCCTAGTGACTCTCCCTTCTCTCTCCTTGGAGTTGGGGAGGGGAGAACAACTAGGGTTCAATTTTTCTGCTTTACACTCATGTTGTCAAAATTGATAAGCCCTGAAATGCTGAAAGAATAATCATCATCCTCATCAGTTTGTGGAGTGACTAATGGCTTTGTTGGTTCAAAGGATGTAACCTTAATGATTGCTTTGTCTAGATTTTTCTCTGTTTCCTTTTTAGAAGTCTGTGTGTCAACTATTTTCGTAGAATCCTTTTGAGTATCTTGAAATATTGGTGGAGATTGGGGTTTCTCCGGTTGTTCTATTTCCAGTGGATTGTCCACTTTCGATTGAGTTGCTAGTTGTTCAACTAAATTGTCCTGTAAATCAATGATTTTAGGAGGTTCCATATCTGGCGAAGTGACATCTCTAGATAGATCAACTGTATCCTAAACATCATCAATAATATGAATAGTGGTGTCATCCTTCTTCCTGACAGGATAGACCTCATCAACTTGTACAATCTCTTCTTCATCAATTTCCAGTCGATCAACAACAACTTCTTCATTCTTAGAGGATTGTACGAGCTCTTCCATCTATTTAATTTCACAGGCTATTTGATGGGTCTCAATTTCAATAATTGACCTCTTTCTATTAAGAAGCTTCAATCTCCTTTCTTTGAAAGAAAATTGAATTTTGTACTAATCAACTAAAGCACTTATTTCATCTTTAGACAAATTGGGAAAATATTGCAAGAATATCTCATCTATTATTTCTTTTTCCAATTTTATAGCTTCTTCCCATTTGTTTAATAGAATAGTCTAAAAAGAATTTGAAATATCTTTTTCAAGATAATGGGGTAATCTACTATAATGACATGGATGATTGATTACCTATTGAATGCTTTTCTTCTTCTCATATTTAGTGATGGAATCAAGATATTCTTTGACATTATCAAACTTGTTCCTCCCTAAATTCTTCACTGTTCTTTCAAAGTGAGTGTTAGGATTGGAAGTTGATATATCAATAGGAATAGTTTCCTTTGAGACTTCCTTTACTACCTTTACTCACTTTTCAACTCTGTCGATTTCTTTCATTTTCTTAGGTTCTTCTTCAGTGTTAGTTCCTTAAAATTCTTCTTGAAAAATTAATTTCTGACTTCTCTTCTTTGGCACATTGTCCTTCTTTGTATAGACCTTAGGTGCGGGTTCATTTTTATTTTGGATACTCCGAGTCACCCTTGTATTCTTCATCATGGGAGCTACTTCATCAGTTTTATTTTTCTTTCCTTTCCCACTTGTGGCAGGAGTAATATTGGTCTCAACTGATGCATCCTAGACTACCACAATATCCATTTTTGCCTTCTTTTTATCTTTAGGAGATGATAATAGGTTATTATAATGACCAACCAGTAATTCATAGTTCACCTCATAACTCATATCTTCCATTTCTTCTTTTCTCGGCTCAATTGCTTGCATCAAACAGTAGTCAGTGGTAATTGTGAAAATGATGTCCTTTGCAAAATGTCTTACCACATCTTCTGGCAATGCTATTCTCATGATCATCTTCTACTGAAACTCATTAAAATGCTTATTCATAGCAATAGAAAAAGTATTCCTTATAGCCTTGATGTTGTTCTTGATTTGTGTAGATACTAGTAGGTCCTTTGACCATTCAATATCTCCTATTCCCTGTAGAAAGTTATTGAAATAAAAGAATAACCCGACCAATAGATGTCCATACTTGAACTTTTGATTGTTGTCCTTTTTGATGGATTTCAAATTTAGAAACAATTGTCTCCTAATAGCCTCACAAAGATCATGATTTGCATTTTCAGCTATCATCTTGTAAGTTGTATGTACTACTGCAGATGGAACACTATTTAGTCTACTGGAGTAAAATACCTAGTAGTCTATCACCATTGCTTCCAATTTCACAGCTGGGTCTTTGATATTCTTAATAGAAAAGGAATGCTTATCAGATGTTGAAATGGTTAGAGTGAATACCATCTCTTTTGAAATTCGCCTTTGCTCGGGTACTTCACCAATTGAGAAATAACCAGTTACAGCCTGAATGGCTTCCTTGGTTATGGTGTGAGTTCTCTCTAAGTACATGATCTCACCATGAACCTGACTCAAAATAATTCTGATATGCTCTTCCTCAAAATCTTCTAGAAAATAAGCAGAGTTATGAAAACCCTTCTTGAAAACTCTAGCATATTCTATCTGAATCTTTCCATTCTCATCACAGAGAGATTTTTACTAAGTGTAAATATATAGTGATCCTAGAACCTCTATCTTACAATTAATATAACTCAACAAATATCCTGTAACCAAAAATCCACTAGGAACTTGTGACAATGCATTATATTAGATAATTTATTCCACCTCTACAGCTTCCATTGGCCCAGTTTGCGGGTTGAATGCCCAAGTGAACACTAGTTCGATCTTCTACAACCATCAAATCAGCTTGATTACACAAATCGCAATGCAACGTCAACAATTATCAGCTGACAATCTTTCTTAGCTCAACAAGTGCTCCAAATTTCTCTCTCAAATGTGTTAGGGTAAAAATAACAAAGTGAAAATTCACTTTTATCATTTTTACCTACTACATTAAATGCTCACCCGTTAGGGTTACAAACCCTAATTTCACTACTCAAGGAGAAGACCCGTTGATAACATATTGACAAAAGGTTACCAAATTTTCATGCTTCAAAATTTTCCTCATTTATCTCAAGGGGTCTAAAGGTAATTTGACCATTAAGCTCCTTAGCCATATGAAAAGGCTTAGTTCACCAGTGCAGGGTTCTCTTCACTTGGTGAAGGAACAGTTACCTCTTTAGGTGAGTCATCACTCTTTTTCTTCCATATCTGATTCATTTCCTCTCTAGTTTCTTCAGCATTAACTTTCTATTTTCCTTTTTAATCCTTAGAAGAATTGATCGATTTGGTATTTCTGGATCTATAGAATTTTGTAAGGTGCCCCGGTTTGTTGCAGTGATAGCAGGCCATACCAGATGATTTCCAAGGTCCAGCATTTCCTCTCCCAATTCTTCTTTTGCACTTCATACCCACATGACCAAAGTTATTATAGATGGTGCACATGACATTTGTTATCTTTTCCATTTCAAATGGCTAAATCAGTTTCCGTAGGGTCTTTGTCAGTTCATGTTGACTCGGTTGTCAAAATTGCTCATCCAGTTTCCATTTGGTCTTGGATGCATATGTGGTAAAAGATTGTTCACTCCATATCTGTACTCAACAGATCTATGTCCATACATTTGATATGTGAAGCATTGACCTTCAAAATTCTTAGACACATACTTGACATCAGTATTGGAACTTGCATTTCTATTAGGTTTATCTCTATAAACATTTGCAGTATGAGCAGGTTTATGGCAAACAAAATAAATAGGTGTAAAGACCTTCTTACTGATAGGCTTATTGACCTTAGGAGAATATTTTTTCTTAAGAGTGTTGCTCTTGGTACGAGAGGATTTACCTTTTTTAGATGTGTGAAAACCAAGTCCAGAGGTATCACCTTTCATCCTTTGAGACTCAATTTGTTCTTCCAACAAGATTGAACTTTTGATGAACTTGTCCAACTTCGCATTTGCTTTCATAAGCTATGTGGTGAGATGTTCATTATGCTTTGACAAGTTTTCTTTCAGAGATGATGCTAATTCAAGATCTAACTGTAGGTTTTCCTTCTCTTCTCCTCCAGTATTCAAATGCTCATGCAAGGTAGCATTTTCTCACTTGATCTTGTCAATGTCATGATCTCTTTCCTTGATAAGATCTTCAATAGCTCTTCTGGATTCTAGTTCCTGACTCATGTAGATAGTAAGACTTTCCATCTCTCTCCTCATATTTAGCTTTTCACCGTTCAACTTTTCAATCTCCTTAGCTAAAGAATCAATATTGGCTTCATCTGAAGAACTATTATCAGATATCTCCAATAGTTGTTCAATGAGCTCTATCCTTTTCACTTGAGAAGCTTTCAGTTTGACCCTAAGGCTTTCAAACTCATTTATGCTAACTTCTAGCTCTCTAGCCATGTCAAGGTAGCTCATGTCCCCCATGGTGGTTTCAAGAATTCCTTCCAAGCAATTAGGCTTCAAATATGTTAGGCTTTGATACCAATTGATGGACTTGAAAAGAACTTAAAGGGGGGGGTTGAATCAGTGACACCACAAATGATACTACTTCATCTAGTAACTGTTAGGGGTCCCACAGATACTAAGAGGGGGGGGTGAATCAGTATCTGACCAGTAATAAGAATTTCTTAGGTTAAAACATGCAGAACATAATATAACAGTGTACCGGTATGCAAGAAATAATGCAATAAACAGAATCAAGAACATCAACATGAAAAGTACACCATAACACAAGATGTTTAATGAGGAAACCCAGTGTGGGAAAAACCTTGGTGGGATTTGTGACCCACAATATTCACTCACTGGCCAATAAGAGAATATTACTTACAATAGGAGCCTGCACATGCAGGAAGGCCAACTGCCTAGAGCTCATTGCTCAATGGGAAGTCACACTGACTTACAATAAGGATTTTACTAATCCAATAACTTGTACTGCTTTACAATAGCATCTTCAATGCTAGATTCAGTACTGGTTCCTGCTATGTTCCTTGCATATACCCTTGACCTATATTTCGCACATTAGGTCTACCAAATATTTTCCTTAATGCTTCTACCATCTCTCTTTTAAATGTTTACAATGATCTCCTTTATATATAAGAGTCATTTTACAATTTTCCAAGTCGGCTTACAATAATAAACAAAATATTACATAACAAAAATCCGGTCGGCCTTTATGCCGGTATACATGTTTTCTTCTGTGCCAGTGCTAGTGTCCTGAGTGTTCTGCTGATGCTGGTGCACTGTCTTGCCAGTGTAATGCTTTGCCGGTATAATGTCTTGCCAATGCCATAGGATTGCAAGGTTTCCTGTGTAATGCTTTGCCAGTATAATGTCTTGCCAGTGCCATAGGATTGCAAGGTTGCCATCAATGACAAAACCTTCAATCACATACAATGTCTCATTGGAGTGCACATATGCCAACAATCTCCCCCTTTGGCATTGATGGCAACACTCATGAGAAATTTCAAAAAGTATCAAAAAATGTGTAGTCCAAAAATGTTACCAAAAATGTTAGAGCTCCCCCTGAGCATATGATTCCTGTGTTTTGAATTTTCTGATCCCACTACTCCCCCTTTGGCATCAATGACAAAGGTTGTCAAGATGTTAGTAGAGTTTGTAGGTTCAACTATCCATATCCTCAACCTTGTAGCTGGGTGGTTATTATCTAAAAAAGATCTCCCAAAATTAAGTTTATACTATCCATAAACTTCTTACTATCTTTTATTGTTGTCTAAGTTCTTTTTACTGTACCAGTGAGATGCTGCAAATGATTTGCCAGTGTTTTACTTCCCTATGTTAATGCCTTAGAAATTTCCTTCTGCAGAGATGCTAAATAGTCCAATCTTGGACTCAGTTTAGATCTCAAATGTTTTGCCTTGTTTGTTATTCTTTCTTTTTCCCTTTCCAATTTGAGTAGTTCTTCCTCAAAATTTGCTATCTTCTCTTCAAAAACTGATAATGAATCAGGTGAGTTGACAAAATTGTCTGCAAGCTTATTTATCTCATCCTGTGCCTTGCTTATTTTCTTGTCAATATCTACAGTCAAAAAGTTTGTTTTACATGTATCTTTATATAGATTTTTGTATTCTTTCAACAAACTACATAGTTCTGGTAGAAATGTGTCAAAATCTCTATTACACTTCTTTATTTCCTCATCAAAGAATTTATGTTTCTCTTTCTCTACCTTATCCTTTACTGATTCTTCCTTTATTTTCTCAATGTTTTCATAAATATATTTACACAATGTATCCAATTGTCCTAAAGAATCTTTATTATCTATATTACAGTTGGGAGCTATTACCTTCAAAATTGGTATAAAATCATCAATTGCCTTATAAGCTTGTGAGCTGCAGTCAGTTATTTTCTTTATAGAATCTAGTAATACCTCAGTCACATTTGTTGACTTGAATGTTGATGATGATCCAATAATCTGAGTACTGGTGGAAGTAACCATGCTTGTATTGACCTCTGGTAGGTCAGTTTGTGTCTGCATTTCTTTTAGCACTGGTTTCCCTACTTCACTACTTACCAGTGGCACTGATTCCTTGTGTACCTATTCCGGAGCCTTTAGCTCTGTTCGTTTCTCTGTATGTTGTGTTGTCTTTGTCTGTGCCTCAGATTCTACCTTTTTCTCTATATCTTCTACCGGTTTCTCTATTTCCCTTACTACCAGAAGCTCATTTGCCATATCTAACTTATTAGTTGTATCTTTATCCACTATTATGTTGATCTTTTGGGTATCAACATTTACAGTATACAGGACTTCAGAATTAGGATTGTTACCTCTACGTCCATACTTTCTGCTACCAGTTGATTTTCAGTAGTTGTAATTTTCACTGGTGGGGGTAGGTTGTCTTTAACTTTTATGCTTGGTGGTGCACCAACTTTTCCTTTCCCCTTGTCCCTGTCATTCTGATATACCTTTATAGGTTTAGGGTTCCTGTATTCTTCTTGTTTTTCTTTGTCAACTAGGAATATATCCCAACCATCTTCTGTTTCCTTTATTACTTCAGTAAATCTTCTTGCCATTAGTGAAATATGCCGGTGTGCAGTAGAGAATACTGACCAGTTTGCTTGAGCAATCAAATCATCAATTTCCTTGGGAGAGTTTACCAGATATACAACAAGTAGCTTTCTATTTTTATTTTCTTATCTAATTCTATCACTTCTTGCCTTCTGGCCTCAAGTCTTTTGAATAAATCATCAATAATTTCATTTGCTACTTCCATAAAAAATTTCTTGTACATGTCCATATGCAATATCACACTGTTCTCAACTTGCTCTTTCTCATCAGCAGTTAGAGTGTCATAAATTTTCTATATGTTTTTTAGTTTTCCTTCCTCTATGATTTCATTTAACAATATATCAAGAGGTGTCAAGTCACTGTTTGTCCTTTTCTTTTTCTTTGGTGTTAGTTTCTTCTTGGGTGTGGCCTTTCTAATCAGAGATCTCACTACTTGTTGCTTTTGTCTTGTTCTTCTAGGTGAAGGAGTATTTACCGGTGAAGGATCTCTTTTTCTAACAACTCTTTTAAAAGTTGCTGGCATGTCACCTTCCGAAGAAGTGCCTACCGGTGATAGGTGAGTTTAAGGTTGTGGAGCCGCCAACTCATCCTCTGTTATGTCAGTTTTCTTCAATACATCTTCTTTAATGGCCTTTGCTTGTCTAGATCCTTTCCTTACAAATGCCTCAACCTTCTTTACTCTTTTCTTTGATTGTATTTGGCTTTCTATGGTCTCAGCATTACCAAATACTTCTTCCTTAGGTTCATTGGGGGCTTCCAGAAGTGCTTTGGCATATGTTTCAACTATGTGGTCATCTATTTCATAGCCCATCTCAGTTACCCAAATTGTCCTTGGGATGACCGCTTCCATCTAGATTTCATCTTTCTTAATAACAAAGCATATATCATCTTTGTATTTGTCTACTATTTTCTAAGATAACCTTATTCTTTGCTTCATTTTGGTTTTCAATGATTGGAAAAAGTCATGAATATTGTTCTCCTTGTTCTCACCCATGGTATTGAACAATTCAGTCAATTGCTTTCCTACCGGTATGTTGTATCCAAGTTCTTTATAACCTATACCAGGATCCTATTTTGTTATGTGTAGCATTAGGCATACTAACAGATTTCCAAATCTGAAAGTTCCTTTCTTGTCCTTCTTGATTTTTCCAAGGTTGTCAATCAGTTCATCCTTTAACCATTCACAGATGTCAATTTTTGCATTGTCTATTACCATATCATAAGCACTCTTAATGCTTAAACTTGAGACTGGGTTAAGTCTATTAGCATGAGTGGCTTTATAACCTAATATCATACTGATGAATCTCACATTGATATCTTTTACATCATTAACCCTTAAAGATCTCTTATCGAATGTTGCACCAGTTAGTTTTGTAACTAGGTCATTTGGAACCTTCTTGGTTTTATCTAGTCTCTTACCGATGGTTGGTAACCCTATCACCGCTTTCACATCTTCCTTGGTGATCTTATGGATTGCATCTAACCTGAAAAATTCTCCATGAACTCTACTTAAAACTATCCTAATCACATCCTTTGGAAATTCAGGAATGCTAAGGATTTCTATAAATCCTAGGGTTTCAATAACCTTGTGTTTAGCTTTAACATTGCCGGTATCATCACATATCATAGTTTTATACATGGTTTTGATTTCCTCATCTCCTAACTCTTCAATGTTGTAGTAGATGTACATTCTAGGGTCTTCAGCATATACAACTCCTCTAGGGATTTGAGAAAAAGCACCTAGGGTATCATCCTTCTTTGCTATCTCAGGGACTAATTGAAATACGAGCCTAGGTCTTTTGATTACTTCAACAACAGTAGGGTTTGTTATGTATGCAATTGTAGATGTGGATGCCATGATTAAATACCATTTTCTACCTTTGATGGATGATTGCTTGGAGTGTGCTTGTTTCTTCCTCAAAATGCCTTAGCTTGGAATCTTCGCGCTCTCTGAAAATTTAAAATCATGGTGAAATGAAATGGAGCCAAAACCTTATTTTTATAATGTCTTTTCATCATCTACCACATTTATTACATGTCAGTTAAGTATTTACTTAACATTGTCTTCCGGTAATAAGTAATTTTCAACTTCTTATCTCTAACCGAGGGAATAATTAGCACATGTGTCATTTGATTGCCAAACCCTCAAGGAAATTTTCTTCAATTAGATGAAGAACTTCCTGCCGGTGGAGCACTGCTCTATCCTACTGGTGAGGCATCACTTTGTCCTACCAGTGAAGCATAGGTTGGTTCTACAGGTGGAGAAGTATTCCCAATATTTAGATCAGCCTTTCTAATCCATTGTTTTGAGAATTCTTGCTTAACCTCTTCAACATTTTCTTTACCTTTCAAGCTAGCACTTTTGTTGTCTACCGGTGTTCCTTTACTTCTACAAAATTTAGCAATATGCCCAATCTTGTTACATGCATAACAAGTTACATTATTCTTCTGAATAGCTTTCCCATAACCTATGTCGGTTTATGTTCTGCATTGATTTGACAAATGTCCAAATCTTCCACAAACATAACATCTCACATTCATTCTGCAGTTTTCAGAGTTGTGACCAACTTTGTTGCATTTTGAACATTGACAGGTGGGTGTGTTGATATTCTGATAATTCCTAGATCTACATTCATTTTCCCTATGACTATACTTATTAAAATTAAAGCATTTTCCATTGAATTTATAAGCATTAGGTTGTCATATCAGTTTGCTGTGATCCTGAGTATTTGCAGTAGCGAAGGTTTCACCAACTTCAAAGCCAATTCCAGAAGTGTCACCTTTAGGTTTTTGATTCTTCAGCAAGGTACCAAGTTCCTCTGGCCTTTTCTTGAATTTTTCTTTGCGTTGATTTGTAGTTTCCAGTTCTCTTTCCAAGATTTCTTTTTGTCTCATCAGTTCATTTGAATCATTCTGAGTATGCATCAGATCTATCTTCAGCATGTCATTTTCATAGCTAAGTCTTGTGTTCTCATTTGCTGCATCACTTAGTCTTCTGGTCAATTCTTCTTCATTCTTTTTCCTGTCCTCAATCTCTTTGCAAAATCTCATAGTCATATCCTACATTTCATTTTTTGTTGTCATGATCTCTTGTTTCAACTTGCTTATCATATCATTAAGTGATTCCTTCTCATCATTCTCATTTTGCAATTTTTCACAAAGTTCTCTTCTCTTATTGCTTGCAACAGTAAAATTTTCTTGAAGTGCCTAAATTATATCCTGAGCAGTTCTTAAATCATCTTCCAATTTGATATTTTTCAATTTATCTACATCATAATCTGTAAGAGCTCCTTCAAGATGCTTCATCAGATTTTCAATCTTTACCAGTGTCAAGATCTTCTTCAAGCTGTTAGGCTTCTAAAAATAGAGGACTAGACTCTGATACCAATTGTTAGGGGTCCTGCAGATACTTAGAGCGGGGGGGTGAATCAGTATCTAATCGGTAATAAGAATTTCTTAAGTTCAAACATGCAGAACATAATATAACAGTGTACCGGTATGCAAGAAATAATGCAATAAACAAAATCAAGAACATCCACATGAAAAGTACACCATAACACAAGATGTTTAACGAGGAAACCCGGTGTGGGAAAAACCTCAGTGGGATTTATGACCCACAATATTCACTCACTAGCCAATAAGAGAATATTACTTACAATAGGGGCCTGCACATGCAGGAAGGCCAACTACCTAGAGCTCACTGCTCAATGGGAAGTCACACTGACTTACAATAAGGATTTTACTAATCCAATAACTTGTACTACTTTACAATAGCATCTTCAATGCCAAATTCAGTACCGGTTCCTGCTCTGTTCTTTACATATACCCTTGACCTATATTTCACACATTAGGTCTACCAAATATTTTCCTTAATGCTTCTACCATCTCTCTTTGTCTACAATGATCTCCTTTATATATAAGAGTCATTTAACAATTTGCCAAGTCGGCTTACAATAATAAACAAAATATTACATAACAAAAATCCTGTTGGCCTCTATGCTGGTATACATGTTTTCTTCTATGCCGGTGTCAGTGTCCTGAGTGTTCTATTGATGCCAATGCACTATCTTGCCAGTGTAATGCTTTTCTAGTATAATGTCTTACCGGTGCCATAGGATTGCAAGGTTGCCTATGTAATGCTTTGCTGATATAATGTCTTGCCGGTGTCGTAGGATTGCAAGGTTGCCATCAATGACAAAACCTTCAATCACATACAATGTCTCATTGGAGTGTGCATATGCCAACAGTAACTAGTAGATTACCTTAACAAGTTTATTGAACATAATGCATTCAATCAAAAATTATATAACATCACTCAAAATAAATATACGTAGAAAACCCAAATAGGTAAACAGCATGGTGAGATGGAACTCACAATTTAACTATCTACAATAATAGATAACTGATCGGTTAGGGTCTACAAAGTGCTCTATTCAGAGCGAACCTGGTTAGAGATCCCAAAGTTAATTAGAAGATTGTACCCTGTTAAAGGTAGTACCCTGTGAGGAGTAACCTTAGTGGAGTATTTCTTAATCGAAGCTAATGGATCACCCTGTTAGAGAATTTGTACAAAGAACCTTGTTAGAGCTTACTCGGTTAGAGGATTTGAATTATGTTGTGATTGTTAGAAAATAATAGGATTGGTTTGATCTATCTGAGTAGCACAATACTTGCTTGATCAGATCCTTCTAGACACAATTAAAATTGTTCTTCATCATACTTAGCAACTTAACACTTTTTCTCTCGCACACAACAAATTACTTTCGCTCTCATACATCATATAAATAATTCATTGTGATGTCAACATATAGACATTTAGATTTCATGTCGGCCTAAAGAAATCATAACACAATTTACTAGGTCAAGTGAGCGTAACTCATCACAAAAATACAGCCAAAAATTTGTCGGTGGTATAACTCATCATGATTTGTGGTAACTCATCACAAAATCAACAAGTACCGGTTGGAACAATCAATACTGGTTGGAGTTAAATATATGAACTATTATCCTTGAATCTTCTGACATGATCTTGGCTTGATCTCCATCTTGATGCTGACTAATGTGTATCCATTGGTTGTCTTCTAAGCATATACTGCTTGTCGCAAAGTACCGGTTACAGATAAACCACTAAGTATACCAGTTGTAGTGTAAACAATATTGAAGTTACACCGATAGAAAATATAAACATATGCATGTGTATGTGTTTCTTCAATGAAAACATATGATGAATATATTACAATCATCATCAAGCCAACACCAGAACATTGAGAGCCATACCCTACCAGCATAATCTCTCAAGTTCCCTGAGTCCAAAAAACTGTCAAACTTTGAGGAACTATTTCTTACAATCCATGATGTATATGATCAATCCATTTGAACCTATAGGTCCAAATGAGGCTCATCTACAATGGCCTATCTTGGTTTGTGATGACTCGAAGCCATTTTCAAATGGTAGCCTTTTTTCACTTGTTGCAAAAACTATCAATGGCATGCAATGCAAAGTTGCAAGATAGGCTAGATTTGATCTCGTTCATCATGGGCACAAAGAAACATCATGAGTGAATCTTGGTGGGATAGTATATGCTAGGAATTCTCCTCTTGTTCCTCCCAATGCGTCATAACATTGAGAGCCATACCCTATTGACATGATCTCTCAAGTGCCCCGAGTCCAAAAAATTGTCAAACTTTTACAAACTATTTCTCACAATCCAGGAAACATATGAACGATTTGTTTGAACCTATAGGGTCACATGAGGCTCATCTATAATGACCTATTTTTTTTCTAATGACTCGGAGCCATTTTTAAATGGTAACATTTTTTGACCTGCTGCAAACACTGTCAGTGGCATGCAATGCAAAGTTGTAAGATAGGCTAGATTTGATCTTGTTCATCATGGGCACAAACCAACATCATCATCGAGAGCCATACCCTATGAGAGTGATGTAGAAGTTGCTTGATAGCTTTTTTGACAACGTTTTTGACAATAATGATAACTTTTTCTCAAATTGTAGCTAGAATCAATCTAGGACTCCCATGACCCAATAATGACAAATAATTCTACATAATTATACAAGAATCAAGAATTATCATGATTGACCTTATCAAGAATGGTCATGATTGACGTTATCACATCACATAAACTCAAAACATTGTCACATATTATTAAAACGTTTGCCTCTAAATATGACCAAAACAGCTCTTGGCTATTGAAATATACAAAAAAATGTGTTACAAATCTTCTCATGGGCTTTTATACAAAATTTGGTACTTAAATATGTGCGATTCAGCTCATCGCCATTTTAATAGATAAAATTTGGCATCTAAATATGTACAAATCAACTCATGGCCTTATAAATATACAAAATTATGCCCCTAAACATGTACAAATCAGCTCATGGGAATTTATGTATACAAAAAATAAATATAGAACAATTTGTCGATGATATATAGAAAATTCTCAAAATCATTCTACTCTAAACCGTAGAGTCAATCAAGTGAGCCTTCAGGATTGGCTCTAACCCGAAGTGTGTCAAGTATTGCCTCATGGTTAAATTCATGAACTTTCTATAAAATCTTGTTATGAGGTTTACGACGATACTTCATTAAATGAATATTTGTTGCAACAACAAGGATAGAGAAATGAAGAATAGGTCTGTGTGTTTGAAAGTCCTCAAACAACCAAACATTGAAATTGTTGATTGGGTATCTCCTAAGCCATGATCCTGTCATGAAAAAAGACCCTATTGGGTACTCAATAGCAACAATGATTTTTGTTGTCAATTTTCTTTTAGGCTCAACACAGTGACACAAAAAGTAATATGTTCCTTCTTCATTGTTCTCTTCTGCAATAACTACATACACATGACTTGCATTTTATTAAGTGATAATTAATACCAAAAATAAAGTATGATGTACAAAAAAATGAGCCAAAAAGAATAATTGCAAAAAAACTAACTCAAAATATCACTTGAATCCACTAGGTTGGACATATGGTCAAAATCCACTAATGTCTCCATTTGGCTCAATTGTAGTTCTTTGGGAATTTGATATGTATCAATAGGAACCAACAGTCTAAAAGACCATTTGTCAACCCACTCTTGTGATTCACATTCTTCCCACAAAAAATACATGCATGAAGAGAAAAAACATACCACCTGTCTCGTATAAATTACTAGTGAGCTTGCATTTAAACTCATAAATGAGTGCATGTCACTCGATCCTGTAACTATACAACAATTTAGATATTTTTCAATGTTATATTTAGTGATCAACCAAAAAATATCTATGTACCATTGACGTACCTAGATAACCTGGACCCATCGTAGAGTTACACCATCACATAATTGTTTCTGCATCTATCAACTCAGCACCACCTTCATACTTCAATTCTTCTCTAGCTAGGGTTCTTTTTATACATTCTCCTGCACCATTGTACTCTCCCTTACCATGTCCAGCCTTAGTGAAATTTCAGAATTTTTTTACACCACTTGTCATATGCATCCTTGTCAACCAATAAAACATCCTTGCATTCTTGAATTGTGTGGTGAAATTATCTTACTATATTAAGTGTTGGTTGTATTGTATGTTTCTTTCTTTTTAATTATCATAGAAAAATTTAAAGCATCCTTGTACAAACTCCGATGAATGAGTACGATCATCAATTGTGTAGAATTGATACTCTCTTACAACATTTTCATCCTCCTCTATACTATCATTTGCATGCATGCATATTATGTGTACAAAATAGAAACTTGTGTAAAATGATAATACATAGATTGCACTTTATTTTGAGGTTGTAGTGTAGAATTTTCAACAAAATCAATGATAGAGACAATGGTGCCAAGAGGAAATGTGTCCTTACATAACTTGAATTTCTCATTTTACCATCAAGCTCTATGCCTATGGATTATGTACTCATAAACTAGTTTTTCTTGAAACATTTTCATAAATTCAGCTACACATATATCATTTTTCACTAACTCACATCTCTTCAGATATTTTCTATCTTTAACTCCATATGTGATTGCCTTGTATTTTCCAAAAGAAACTAGTTTTGTACTAATTTCATCTGTGCTCTTCAAATGTACACAACTTGGTAAATGTTGCAAACCACCACATATAGCACACGAACCTTCCAAACAAGGTATATTATAATAATTGCAACCATCATGTCTATTAGATAGAACACTTGAAATAAATTCTCTTGGCGACTTAGGAGGTACTTTTATATTGCTTCCCTGCAAATATCGTTAGTGTACAAAGTAGAACAAATACAATGAAAAATATCATAGTGCATGGAAAATTTAATATGCATCCTACAACAACATGTGGTGCATACATGATTAATCTTAATATAAATTTTTTTTTTCCATTTTAAAAAATCTTTGACAAATTCTTATTTGAGAAATTTTTTTGAGGAATCTTTCATAAAATTTTGTTTGAGTCATATCCAAATAGTTTTTGGCATGTGGCTCATGATTTGTAGACCCAATTTCCCTTCTAACAACATCTCTTTGGTTGGGTGAAACTCTTGTGTTGTCATGCCAAAAAGTTTCAAATAATGTTCTTAGTGCATCAACAACAACCTTTTCTCTGCATGGAGTCTACCCAAGAATTCCGGAAAAGAATTATTGTTAGGTTCCTTTATTTTTTCCTCATTTTGTAATGCTTTACTTAATGTTGTTCTACTAACATTTAATGACTTACTTGTTTTTCTTATCAAACGATCTTTTTTATTTTCTTTCTCACTATGGTTGATGTAATGACACGTCAACTAACATTAGAATCTTTAGTACATGATTTTGAACCAATAGCTTGATATACATCAAATAGATTTCTCACAATAGTTGTTTCGATATTACTTCTGGATGATCTTAAGCCTATATTTTTTATTGTCTCTCTAAAATTCAAATTTTTAATCATTTGAACAATTAATTGACATCTTGTGGTTTGATTTAAGTTTTCTGAATAGTTTTTTCATATTCCTTTAACCATTCTCATACAAGTTAGTTAATCCATTTTATCGGGCATTAGCTTCAATATATTCTCATCAATGTCAATTAGATAGTTTGGTTTCCTACTAATAAGAAAATTGACAAAACTAATAAGAACAACAATTCAATGATTTAAAATCATGAAAAAACATGAAATTCACTTACTTCTATGTATAAAACAATCACACAGCATAGTCATAGTTGTAGTGGGGCCTTCAATGACCTAAAAAACGTCTTTTGAGGTTGTTGGGCAACTAAAAGTATATGTCCCAGTACCATGTACATGGTCTTTTTAGTAACCCCATATGCGTTGTTTTACTATACCCGGTACCCCTACATGCTTTAAACATATAAAGACCCCACTATTAGGCCTTCAAAATGTTTAGCAAAATGGTAAAATAATAGTTTTAGTATAGTGTACACACTTTTCGTAGTAAAGAAAATATGAAGGAAAAGAGAGGGAGGGAGAGGGAGGGAGAGGGGGAGAGGGGGAGAGAGAGAGAGGGAGGGTGAGAGGGAGAGAGGGAGAGAAAGGGAGAGGGAGAGGGAGGGAGAAAGAGAATGTAAAAGGGAGAGAGAGAGAGAGAGGGTGGAAAAGGGGGAGAGAGAGAGAGAGAGAGAGAGAGAGGGGGGGAGGGAGATAGAGGGAAAGTAAAAGAGACAGAGAATGAAAAAGAGAGAGAGAGGGTGGAAAAGAGAGAGAGAGAGAGAGAGAGAGAGAGAGAGAGAGAGAGAGAGAGAGAGAGAGAGAGAGAGAGAGAGAGAGAGAGGAAAAGGGAGAGAGAGAGAGAGAGAGAGAGAGAGAGAGAGAGAGAGAGAGAGAGAGAGAGAGAGAGAGAGGATGGAAAAGGGAGAGAGAGAGCGAGGGAGAGGGGGAGAGTGAGAGAGAGAGGGAGAGAGAGAGAGAGAGAGAGAGAGAGAGAGAGAGAGAGAGAGAGAGAGAGAGAGAGAGAGAGAGAGAGAGAGGTGATGATGGAAAAGGGAGAGAGGGAGAGAGGGAAAGAGAGAGAGGGAGAGCAAGAGAGAGGATGGAAAAGGTAGAGAGAGAGAGATAGATTAAATTTTAATTATCATTATTAAAAATCCATACGCTCATCTCTTAAAGAACTCTTATTTATTTGACATGACTATAAAATATGAGAATATTTATTTGATGTGATTGCAAAAATGTGAGAATATTTATTTGAGACCGTTAGTTAACTATCTTGGAATGAACTTTGTCATGTCGCTATTAGTATACTGAGAATTGCAGGGGAACAAATTAGAAAGAAAAAAGGTGCATTACCAAATATTGCCTAGATCCCAACAACAAGAGGATTGTGGTTGAGGGATGATGCACAGTGGGTTTTGTACACTAATTCAAATGCTAATAGTATCAAAGAAAGCATAGCCTCTATTGGTCAAACTATGGACCTTCACATTATTAGGTATATTGTTCATCCAACTGGCAACCACTACATGATAGACCTAATTGCAATACAAAAATATAAAGTAAGGGAGATAAAGTGGATAGGGGGACAAAAAGAGTGGGGACAGAGAGGGGGGAGACGGAGAGAGGGGGAGGGAGAGGGTGAGAGAGGGGGAGAGAGGGGGAGGGAGGGACAAAGAGAGAATTAAAAAGGAAGAGAGAGAGAGAGGTGGAAAAGGGAGGGAGGGAGAGAGATAATGGAAAAGAGAGAGGGAGAGAGAGATAGAGAGAGAGAGAGAGAGAGAGAGAGAGAGAGAGAGAGAGAGAGAAATAGAGAGACACAAAGAGAGAGCATGGAAAAAATGTGCATTATCAAAGATTGCCCAAACCCCAACAATAGGAGTGTGGTTGAAGGATGATGCACAATGGGTTTGGTACACTGATTCAAATTCTAATAATATCCAGGAAAGTATGGCCTCTATTGCTCAAACTGTGGACCTTGAAATTATTATGTCTACTATTCATCCAAATGGTGACTACTACATGATAGACCTAATTGAAATACAACAATATAAAGTAAGGGAGATAAAGGGGGTATGGAGAGAGAAAGAGTGGGGAGGGAGAGAAGAAGAGAGAGAGGGATGGGATATGGAGGAAGCGAGAGAGGACGAGCATGCTGGTTTGTTATTCTTATAAGCAGTATTGGTACTATTTTTATATTGTAATAATGATTCATCTTTCCACCTTAGGATACCATATGAACCCTTAAGACTTCATATGCTCCTAAAGGGTCATGCGGTGTTATGTGGGGTCATATAGTGTCATAGGACCCCTTAGGTGTCGTTAAGGGTCATGTAATGTGTCCTTAGGGATGATATTGTGTCCTACCACTCTTTAAGACACCATGTGACCCCTTAATACCCCATATGGTGTCGTTATGGGTAATATGGTGTTCTAAGGGGTCATATGGTGTCCTATGACTCCTTATTATACCGTATGACCCCTTAGGTGTCAAATTTGTAAGCAATACTAGCACTTTTTTTATATTATAATAATGGTTCATCTTGCCACCTCAGGACACTATATGACCCCTTAGAACATCATATGCTCCTAAAGGGTCATGCTATATTATGTGGGGTATAGAGGGAGAGGGAGGGAGGGAGGGAGAGGGGCAGAGAGAGAGATAGATGGGGAGGAAGGGGGGAGGGAGAGAGAGGGAAAGAAAATGGAGGGAGGGAGAAGGGGGGAGAGGAAGATATTTCACATGATGTCATTAGGGGACATGTGGGGTCCTAATTGAGCCACATAGGTGTTACAACACCATATGACCCCTTAAGACACTATTTGACCCCTTGAGATATCATACATGGTCCAAAGAGGTCATCAGGTCCTATGCGGGGTCTTGAGAGAGAGTGAGAGAGAGAGAGAGGAATACACTACAATACAATAAGATATCAAAATATAATATACATCAATATACATACATACACATATACATATGATACACATAAAATATCAAAAGATAATACACATACATACACACATATGTGTGTGTATATATACATAATATGTTATATATTATTATATTATATATATATATACATATATATATATACATATACATATATATATATATTTACATATAAATATATATATACATATATATGTATATGTATATATATATATATACATATATATATACATAATATATATACATATTATACATATACATATATGTATACACACACCCAAATTTTAAACATAGGCAGAAGCCCGTACACATTGTTTTACCTTCAACACTATGTATGCATTGCTTATTGTAAAGACACCCCATACGTGGTTTTGTTTTAAAAATACCCCATACGCACTATTTATAGTACAAGGAGCCCATACACTCTTTTGACTGTTTAGGCTTTTGAATAGGCCTGGATGAAAAAGTTGTGGTTTGGAAGTTTGATTTTCCTCAATTTACCTCCTTTTTGACATGTTTTGTTTTATCAACTTGGTTTCTCAACTTTGTCATCATCAAGTTTACACTTCATCAAGTGGGTATTTTGAGAATTGCCACCCTATTTTCATCCATCTTTTGAGCTTTCTAACCATATAATTTTTTCAAAATTTGAACAACAATAACAAATTATTATTGAATTTCTTTTACCAGTGTCTCCATAGTTCTTAGAGACATACGTGTACAATTTTTTTAATAACTTTTGATCTACTTATCCAAATTTTAAAAACTTTATATATTATTGTATTGCACTTGATTCTTTACAATTTAAAAAAAATAAAAAATATTTTCACTAGTTCTGGTGCAAGTTATGCTTTGTACATGAACATGTACCTGATTTTCAAGATGTGCTCGATTGGAAATATCATAAAAAAAAATTACTCAATAAAAAATTACAAAAAAATACAAAAAATTCAAGTGCTTACTCTTAACTATCTTTATGCCAAAGGATTTGTCAAAATGCTAAATCCAACTATGAATTTTTTGATGCGCATGCCAGACACTATGTTATGGTTTTCAGAAAAAAAAAACAAAAACTGTGTCATTTTTTTTTGCGCGAAGGATTTGACCCCCTTAATATTATCCAATTTTGAAAAAACTTAGTAGTTTGGAAACTAGATTCAGAGTACTATAAAATTTGTTCTTTGGTTATCTTCATATCTTGAGTGGATGACCTTCAAATTTTGCCTCCAAGTTTAGGGTCACCTGATTTTAGAAAAAAAAAAAAAAAATTGTCCACTTATACCCCCCTTTTTGTACACCATCTTTGTGCACTTAACCAGTATGGGAACGAGAAATCTGACCATGAAAAGGCTTGACTTTCATTTTCTCCTTCAAATCCAAAGGAGTCACACTAGCAATGGGATCAACTGTGCAATCCGCAATCATATTATTGACCCTCATCAAACCTTCTGAACTATTATTCATGGAAGCCTTGTTGATCTCAACCAAATTTTATAAACTTCCTTTGATTTCGTCAACACTCACCTCCAAATTCCATATTCTACTTTCATGTTTTGATTTCAACTTATCCACATCCTCACTAACCTTTTGTGTCAATTAGAGGATCTTCTTATTTTTATTGGGTCCATAGTTGTCTATAAAAGTTTCTACAATACCCTTTATACCCTTTTTTAGGACTTCAATCTCTATTCCCATCTTTCGGAGACACTCCATCTGATTGCAAGCGGCAACAAAAATGCAATCATCCAAATCGGGGTCAATGACAACCCTCCCCTATTTCCCAAGATCAATGGTGATGGGGATTTCAATCTTAATCTCATTTTCACTATCTATGTTGGCCCCACCTTTCTAGATTTGGGCTTCTTTTATTTGGACAAGACAAAGTCAACATGCTTCGTCCCTAGATTTTTGTATTTACTATCGGCCCACCTAGGCTGTTTGTTGTGCCTACTACTGCCTACCCTAGGGATAATATTCTGAATGGGGCCCTCACTAGTAGGTGGACAATACTGAGGATCATAAGACAAATATTTATCCTACCATTCCCTTGCAAGCTTGCTATCTTCCCCTTCTAAAAACCATAAATAATGTTAGTTCTCAATATAAACATTACTTAAGGTGACACTAGTTCAGGTATTTTTTACAAAGGTTGGCTCATTGTGAGTGGGCTCACTGCTCGAAAAAAGGCTCACTTTCGAAGAAAGAGAGAAAGAAAGAAAGAATCCACTACTAAAACACAATCAACACAAGCTAGACTACTTCCAGTTCCTCAAAATCAACACACTTTCTAACATTACCAATAGTTAAATCTTTTGTTTCCATCCTCGCATATCTTCAAAACAATGTCACACTTTTTCCATTTTTAACAAAAAAAGACAGTCCTCATATTTATAATATCTTCGAGGAAGCATAATCTTCCAAGTTGGCCAAGACAAAGATAAAGATCTAAAATAGGTCAACACTAAACATTTTGGTGATTGGAAGGAATGAGTAGTAGACCACACCATAACACACATCAATGATCATATCAACGTGTTACAATCATTACAAATTTATGTCCCAAAAACCACGATACATATGCTACAACATAGTCTATAGGATATTTTTTAATTCTAGACCCAAATACTATCACTCAAAGAAAAAAGAATAAGAATAGGACCAAGATACCAAAGACCATATCAAATAACTTCAAATATCTAGATCAACACATCTTCCAAAGTGCCAAAGATTCTTCTAACACACATTCTAGATCACCAATTTCAAGAACAATAGAGACATCAATGAAAACCACTTAACAACACCATCCCATCCAGCACATTTTCAACAATCGGTGCTTGAATTATTGATAATCCACATGACTTGTTAATAAGCACATTATGAATCATATCAATTGACTAGTTGTGTAAAATTTCTAGTAGTGTCCAAAATATAAATGTTGTTAGAAAAATTTTGATTGGCCACATTGACATCATAGTCATTATTTTGGTTGTCCTTTAAGTTATTATCAAGACAAGTATCAAAGTATATTTGATGCTTTAAGTTATTTCATGCTTTATCTGGATTTGTGGTGTATTATTTTATGCAGTATCTCAGTGCTTATGGTTAATTCTATTTTTAAGGATCATTATCATGGACTGACACTTTTACCTTATATATGTGATGCGTTATTTATATGTTGTGTGTTTGCATGTGTATGGGATGCGAGGGGATGACTTTCCTTCACTCACTTCGGTGAGACAGGGAACGTCACGATTCTCCTTCATTGGTGTGCATACCATGTTTCGATATATATTTGTCTATAGGCACGTGTGGTTCTTTAGTGTAGGACATTGCAGGTACAAGTACTGGGTAGGTACGGGGTATCGACTCCACCTGGTTTCAAAGGTCTAAGAATGCCTTATATGTCTGATGGGAGTGGAGGAGATAGTTTTTGGACCCTATCTTGACCCACAGTTACACTCGTGTGAGTGTTGTCAGTTGGTTATCTTTTCCTTTTGGCTAGTATACGAGTCATAGTGCTTGGTTTGGTCATTTGTGAGTCATCATTTGATCATTCCTCATTTGTGTGTTTCTGTTTATTTTATGGCTAATTAATTGAATGGATGATGCTATCTTATGTTCGTGTAATTAGTTAATTATTATGCTCTTAAGGTTATTGATTTAATTAAATTAATGATTTTCTAGATTAAATGGTTAAATTGATTTACTTTATTGTGAATAATTGTATTAATATTTTGTGCAAGGAAATAAGTATTTTCCTTTCCATTTAAATGATAAATTCTTATGTTGAAGGAAAGTATTGTGAAAAAGGAAATCAAATATAAATAAAGGTTTTTCTTTTGCCTTCCCATTTGACTTTTGCTTTTTAATTGTTGGAAAAGAATTATTTTTGGAAAAAGAGTAAATCAGATTGCTTTTAACTTTTTAAATAATTTAATCTGATTGGTGGAGAAAACTTTCAACCTAGAAAGTTTAGGTTGAAATTATTTTCCCATATAATTGTGGAAATTCACGGGAATGAGGGGGGCAGAAAATTTGGAAGAGAAAATTGGAAAGCCATTCTGAAAGAGGAGCTGGATTTTGATTTGGTTTGCAAGGACTGAGATCCCCCCATCAATTTGATTCTACTTTGCTTCAAGGTTGGATAATCTCTTCTTGTTTGAAATTTAAATTTGAATATTTCAGTTGCTTCTTGTGTGTGGAAAACAAAATGCAAATCTTCTTGTAGATTCTTGTGGAATGATTGGAATGAAAGAAAAAGTGTTTCTTATTGTTGATTTTGTGAACTCTTATCATATGTTCACATATAGGAAAGAAATGGTTCATTTCTCTATTTGTTGTTTGTTATTTGTTCTTCAAAATCAACTTGTTGATTTACCTCTTCTATTTAGAATAGAATGAATTATATTTAGTTGGTTGTGTGCTTCCTAGTATCTAATTGCCCAAGATTTGGGGTTCTTGTGTGATTTTATTTCACAATTTACCTTATTGGTAAATATCCCTTTGAAATTTGGATCTTGGGACTGTGTGTGTGTGTGTGCCCATGAAATGACCTAGGAAAGAATTATTTTTGTGTTTAAACGATTTTGTGGCATATTGATTTTAATGCTTTGGAAGCATATGTTTATTTTTATTGTGGACCTTACCTTACCCCATGGCAGACTACTCCCACCACGTGGGTCGGTAGTGTCTGCTACCTGCAGGTAGCAGTACTGCTACATTGTAGTAGCACTACCGGTTGGTAGGATTGCTACCAGACGGTAGCAATAGTACTGGTTGGTAGGACTACTACTGGTTGGTAACAGTGCTACCGATCGGTAGCGGGTGCTATCGTAGTACCGGTCGGTAGTGGCTGCTACTGGTTGGTAGGAGTGCTACCCGCCAGTAGGCCTACTACTAGTGGTAGGCCTACTACCAATGGTAGGGGTACTACCGATAGGTAATATCTGCTGCCTCGGCAACAACACTACCGCGGGTTGGCCTTGGCGCCCACTTGACCTTGTACCCTTAGCGGTAAAATTTTTTATATGCTATGAATTTTATTTGTATTTAATGAAATATTTTAAAGTGGTTTTTATGTTAAATAAAATAGTGATTTTCAAGTGATTTTTATTATGTGATTTAATAAATTTATCTATGGAAATCAAGGCATGAATTAGTAGTTCAAGTTAGTTAAGTTGGATATATTCTGGAAATGGATTAAAATGCCTATTAGGAATTCATGTTTTATTCACTTGAATATTTAATGTGAATTTTACCCCTGATGGAATATTGATTTGGAAATTGAATAGATATGAATGTCGTAAAGGAGTGTTTTATTTAATTTTCAATCACAAAGTTACAAGTGCTTATGATGTTGATTTTTCTTTTAGATTGTCTGAGTGCAGACTTAGTGAAATTAGCTTTCCATTGGAAAGAGTTGTATTGTGTGATTTCTAGTCTGTGGTTCAGTCATCATATGGTGGCATATTGTTACCTTGATCAAGTGATATATGAAGATTTACTTGTCTTAACCATGTAGTGTCTTTGCCTTATGGTTAACCAAGAGTTAGTATGTCCTTGTTTTGACCACTTGTATTTGGATAAGTGGTGTTGTGGTTGTCTTCTTCACCATAGGGTCCTCATGGATTGACTATGTTTGTTTAGTGTCCTTTGAGAGAGTGTCTTTCGAGTTGGGGCTATGCCAAAAGAGGTTGGCAAGATGACCCATTGAAAGGAGGATAATCAGTGATACTTTAATTAATTGATTAGGTGGGTAGTTATCAAACAATAAGCAAGATATTGTACCTTGTGCATAGGTGAGTTCTTGTACAGGGCTCATAATGTAGTGAGAAGGCCTGGAATGGCAAACCAACCACCTTGTCTTCACGAAAGGTTGGTAGGGTCCACATGAGACTTAGTTGGAGTTGGAGGTTCAAAAAGGTTACTAGGACAGTGTGCGGTGACCTATGGAGGCCAACCATGGTAACCATCATAAGCTATGTGATGACACTCTCTCTTTAGGGTCACTTGTGTTTTGTGATGTCAATTCAGTCGTGTGTGTGATGTTGTTTCACTTGTGTATTGTGATGTTTAGTCACCTAGATATTGTCGAGTCATATTGTGATGTCATGGTGTTATATTGTCTGTCGACCATGTCATGCTTTTGCTTGCTTTAGGGTCCTCTACTATATCCTAGTACGATGGGGTGATTACATTTTGGGAATTACATGGTCGGGTGGTAGTGCCACTTCCCATTGGATGTTCTTATTTGTACATTCATGCAGGGATTTGCTTCGCAGGTGTACCTTTGGTTCGTGACACATGTTTATCTCATGTTTGGAGATTATTGTTATTTGGAGACCTATGTGGTCATTGTATCATGATCATATGTAACCTTGTATTTGGTTAAGTTGTAACTTTATATGTATATTGAGAGCAATGTATTAGAATAGAAAAATCCTATGTTTGGGATGTTATCTATCAATTTCCTTTATGTTATGTGTAAATGCTTATTGAAGAGAATCTATGTTGTATGTTTTCAATCTTTCCGTGTTGTATCTATTATTGCATATGGATTCTTATGTTCATTGTGTTAATGATGGACTGTTGGATTAATCATAATTGTGGAATTTATCTTTTGGTTAATTTTTGATTGGCAACCCTTAAGGAATTCTAGTGTAAGTCTTCCACTTGTGTTGTTATTGTGTTCTGTGGTGATTAATGCACTTGATATCTTTATACTTTAAAAAAAAAATTTGTTTCACCCTTGACTGTGGGTTTTTCCTTCGGGGTTCCTAGTGGGGCATTACATTTGGTATCAGAGCCCATGTTTCAACACTGGGTACTCTGGGTTTGTAGTGAGCACATTCACCCTAACCTTTTGTGTAGGTCTTAGTGGTGTGACTTCCTTGCCATTGATCTAAATCTTTTTCTCTTGTGTAGTGTTAGGTTATGGCTAGGAAAGCCAAGGGAGGTGGCCATGATGGTGGCTACATCAAAGGTAGAGGAGGAGGATGGGGTCGAGGTTTTGACCTCCATAATTATTCACTACCACCCACTCATGTGAGTGTGGATCAGGATCAGATTGTTCATCGGGGGAACAAAATTCAGTAGAGCAGGCTCCCAAAAGGGAAGATTTGCGACATATGTTTTAGGAGGTGCTAGCTAGACTAGGCCCAAGACCTAAGGTGGATCAACCCATCCATGCCTAGGTGGAGGAGTCGCTTCAACAGATGCCAAAGAGAGAGAGAAAGAGATCTCCTAGAAAGAGAGAGCTACCAATGGACCAAGATCTAGCTAACATGGGGCACATGAGGGACTTGATGAGGTCCAATCCTCCTTTCTTTGATGGTAAAGGCACGGGACTTGAGGTAGTGACCTGGCTAATCAGTTTAGATCGGTGTTTTTCCATGTACCCATATGGTAGCAACACCAAGGGGAGATGCACTATCATGCATCTTGAGAGTTTCGCATCTATATAGTGGTGGTTAGAGGAGGAGAGGATCAGTGTGATCATTAACACCATATCATGGGAGATCTTTCTAGAGAGATTCAAGGCACGATTTCTCTCACCCCAATGGAGGTTGTCGCAAGTAGATGAGTTCTATGCTCTATGCCAGTTTGGGTTGTTAGTAGATCAGTTTGAGCTTAATTCTACGAGCTCAAATAGTATGTCGGGATTAGCAATGATGAGGCTATGCTTGTTCAACACCTCTTGAGGGGTATTAATGACCACATTAGTGGTGGAGTGAGAGATTTTGAGCCCGCTTCAATAGAGGTAACCATGGAAAAATCCAAGCTGGTGGAGCCAAACCTTAGCCGTGCTCATGGCGGCCATCTGGAGTTTAGATCGAGAGTGATCCTTTCAGTTGGTCTAGAGGGAGAGGGAACCAATCCCAGACTATTGCACCTCTTAGCGGTCCTCAGGTACCCCCTAAGGGTGGTCAGCAACAAAAGCAACAATTGTCAAGCCTAAAGTAGTCTCAGGGCTAGCTGGGTGGCAACTCTTAGTTTTAGAAGAGCAGGAACTGGCAAAAGGGTAGGAAGACCTTTCCAGGGCACTCCTCTTAGGGTGTGTCTCAGGCCCCTAGTGGGGAAATATTTCAGCAGTCCAGTGGGTCATCTAGGAGTAGAGGACTTGTTAGAGTAGCTTGCTTCACTTGTGGTTAGCTCCCTCAACGTTCACACTAGACAGGTAGTCAGAGGCTAGCCACATCAGAGCTAATAGTGGGGGATGTAGGCAGATCCCATAGAGTATTTGCAACGGTGGATGACTGCTAGGCTGAGCATCAGAGTACCATTATTGAGACCACTGGTGTGTTGTGTGGTATTCTTATCTTTGTACTTTTTGATTTTGGTGCTTCAGATTACTTTATTTCTTCATCCATTATTGAGCAGTGTGGGCTTGTGTCTACTAAGCAGGTGGATAGGTGGCGAGTAAAGGGCTACCGATGTGCGTGTGTTCATAGATGCTTTTGTTCCCAGTTGTGAGTTGGACCTAGGACCCTTTGTCACTTCAGTTGACCTTCAAGTCATTCCTTTGGGGTCCTATGGAGTTGTTTTGGGGATGGATTGGTTGTCATCTCACAGTGCTCGTGTAGATTGTTGCTTGAAGAGAGTAGAGTGTCTAGATGACCATGACAGGAAAGTGGGGATAGTTAGAGTTCAGCAATCGATATCCTTATGTATGATAGGAAAGTGAATGAGGAAGAGGTCAATAAATTATTCTTGATGGTCACCCTATTCTTTGGGAGTTTGTTGATGTGTTTCCTTTGGATATTCCCAGTATTCCTCTGAAGCGAGACAAAGACTTTCGCATTGACTTGGTTCCTAGTGCGGAACCTATTTCGAGAGAACCATATTGGATGACTACTTAGGAATTGAATGAGTTGAAGTTGTAGGTTGAGTAATTGTTGTCCAAGTGGTTCATTTGTCCTAGTGTTTCTCCTTGGGTTGCTCTAGTTATCTTCATTAAGAAGAAGGATGGTTCTCTTCAGTTATGCATTGATTATCGACAGCTGAATAAGGTAACCATCCAGAATTGATATCCATTGCCTTGGATAGATGATATTTTTGATCAAGTGAAGGGAGAAAAGGGGTTCTCTAAGATTGATCTGAAATCTGGGTATCATTAGTTTCACATTCATGATGCAGATATTTATAGGATGACATTTCGTACTCGTTATGGTCACTATGAGTTCATAGTGGTGCCGTTTGGGTTAACGAATGTGCCCTCAGTTTTCACGAGTCTTATTAATGGGGTTTTTTGCACCTACCTTGACCATTTTGTCCTTGTATTCTTGGATGACATATTGATTTATTATAGATCTATGGAAGAGAAATAGGGTCACTTACGTCAGGTATTGCAGTGCTTGAGGGAGAATCAACTTTTTGCAAACTTGGCAAAGTGTGATTTCTTCTACTGAGAGGTGAGATATCTCGGTCATATAGTTTTGAGAGAAGGTGTATCTGTGGATCCTTCTAAGATCCAATCCATTGTGGATCAGCTAGCACCGACCAATGTTTCTGAGGTTCAAAGTTTCATTGGTTTGGTGGGATATTACCATCACTTTGTTCAGAGATTTTCTCAGATAGGCCACCTGATTACTTCTCTTCAAAGGAAAGGGAAGAAGTTTGTTTGGTCAGAGTAGTGTGAGTCAGTGTTTCATACCTTAAAGGAACTCATTTTTAGTGCTCTAATTTTGGTAGTTCCTAATAAATCTAGAGATTTCATGGTATGCACAGATGCCTCTTTAGAAGGTATAGGTGCAGTGCTTATGCAGGGTGGATGTGTGGTTGGATATGAGTCTCGCAAACTCAAGCATCACAAGTTGAACTATATAGTTCATGACTTGGAGCTGGCAGTTGTAGTGCATGCCTTAGTTAGATGGAGACATGTCCTATTGGGGAGTCAGTTTGAGCTGCATAGTGATCACTGCAGTTTGTAGTATATTTTCATGCAGCCAAACTTGAATGCTCGGCAATGAAGATGGATGGAATTCCTCTACGAGTATGATTTTGAGGTTTTTTATATTCACGGGAATGAGAATGTAGTAGCTGATTCTTTGAGCTGTAGGCGGAATGAGGTTGCAACATTGTCCCTTGGTGTGGAATTGAGTGAGATAATTCTTGGAATTCTTCCTTATGACACTTGGTATCAGGATGTTAGATCCGTGGCCGAGTCTGGAAGACCATTAGAGGGTAGATATTCTGGATAAACTCTTGAGTTAGATGGTCTTCTTCGACATCTTGGACAGATCTATGTACCTCCTTTGGAGGTTCTTTGCATTTTTATCATGAGTGAGGCCCATCATACACCTTATTCGGAACACCCTGGTGTCAAGAAGGTGCACGCAGATCTTAGATAGTTATATCATTGGGCTGGTATGAAACATGACATTGCTGATTTTGTGTCAAAGTGCTTGGAATGCCAGCGAGTGAAGGCAGAGCATCAGCACCCTGTAGGGATTTTACATCCTAATTTCATAGCGGATTGCAAATGGGATATCATTTCCATGGATTTTGTTGTGGGGTTTCTTGTTTCTTCATGGCATCATGATGCCATCATGGTCATTGTTGATAGATTGACAAAATTTGCTCATTTTGTTCCTATTCTATCTTCTTATACAGCAGTAGTGGTGGCCCGAGTCTTCTTGGAAGATATGGTGAGCTTGCATGGGATCCCAAGGAAGATCATTTCTGATAGAGATCCTATATTTATATCTGGTTTGTGGACCTCGCTTCATCATTCTTTGGGAATCCAAGTGAACTTCAATTTAACTTATCATGCAGAGACCGATGGTTAGACTAAGTGTGTGAATCAAGTGTTGGAGGACGTGCTTCACATGTATGTTTTGGATCAGTAGTCGTGCTAGGAGTATCTTTGCATTGTGGAGTTTTCTTATAGCAATGGATATCATAGCTCTATAGGCATGTCTCCCTTGTAGGCATTGTATGGTTGTCCTTGTCATACTCCTTTGAGTTGGGATCGGTTGGAGGATAGGGTGCATTTAGAACTGGATATCCATCATGAGATGGAGCAACAAGTTGAGCATATTCGTGGGCATTTGGTTGCTGCTTAGGATAGGCAAAAGAAGTATGTCGATTCTCATTGAGTGGAGCGTCAGTTTTCAGTTGGCGACCATGTGTTCTTTAGAGTGCATCTGTTAAAGAGTCTGATCCATTATGGAAAGGGTTCCAAGTTGGCACCTCATTTTGTAGGCCCTTTTGAGATCCTTGAGAGGATAGGACTTGTAGCCTACCATCTTGCCTTGCCGCCGAGTTTATCCCCCATCCATGATGTCTTTCTTGTTTCGGTTCTTTGACCTTATCATCCTGATGTGACTTGTTTTTGATTGGAACGCTTTGGAGGTCGAGGACATGAAACTTTCCATGGAGCCCATGCGTATTCTTCAGCGTCAGGATTTGACTCTCAGGGGTCATACCATCGACTAGGTAAGGGTCCTATGGGACCCAAGTAATGAGACCTCAGGGACATGGAAAGATGCAACAAAAATGAGAGAGCTTTATCCTTTTCTATTTTAGGCTTCCAAGAGTAAGCCTAGGCTTGGGGGGAGGATGTAGTACCCCTCGTCATTCAGACTCTTTTTCTATGTTTTTGATTGACTTCAATTGACTGTTCAGTGGAACATTTTTGTATATTGATTCAAATTATATGCGATGTTATTTCATGCTTTATCTGGATTTGTGGTTTATGATTTTATGCAGTATATCATTCCTTATGACTAATGTTATTTTTATGGATCATTATCATGGACTAACACTTTTCCCTTATATGTGTGATGCATTATTTATATGTTATGTGTTTGCATGTGTATGGGATGCGAGGAGATGATTTTCCATCACTCACTCTGGTGAGACATAGAACACCATGATTCTCCTTCATTGGTGTACGTATTGTGTCTGTATATATATTTGTCTATATGCACGTGTGGTTCTTTGGTGCAGGATATTGAAGGTACAAGTACTGGGTAGGTACGGGGTATCGACTGCAACTAGTTTCACAGGTCTGAGCATACCTTATATGTCTGATGGGAGTGGAGGAGAGAGTTTTTGGACCTTATCTTGACCTACAGTTACACTCATGTGAGTGTTGTCAGTTGGTTGTCTTTTTCGTTTGGCTAGTATGCGAGTCATAGTGCTTGGTTTGGTCATTTGTGAGTCGTCATTTGATCATTCCTCATTTGTGTGTTTCCATTTATTTTATGGCTATTTAATTGAATGGATGATGCTATCTTATGTTGGTGTAATTAGTTAATTATTATGCTCCTGAGGTTATTGATTTAATTAAATTAATTATTTGCTAGATTAAATGGTTAAATTGATTTACTTTATTGTGAATAATTATATTAATATTTCGTGGAAGGAAATAAGTATTTGCCTTGCCATTTAAATGATAAATGCTTAAGTTGAGGGAAAGTATTGTGAAAAAGGAAATCAAATATAAATAAAAGTTTTTCTTTTACCTTTCCATTTGACTTTTGCTTTTTAATTGTTGGAAAAGAATTATTTTAGGAAAAAGAATAAATCTGATTGCTTTTTAATTTTTAAATAATTTAATCTGATTGGTGGAGAAAACTTTTAACCTAGAAAGTTTAGGTTGAAATTATTTTCCCATATAATTCTTGAAATTCACGGGAATGAGAGGGTAGAAAATTTGGAAGAGAAAATTGGAAAACCATTCTGAAAGAGGAGTTAGAGTTTTATTTGGTTTGCAAGGACTGGGATTCCTCCATCAATTTGCTTCTAGTTTAATTCAAGGTTGGATAATCTCTTCTTGTTTGAAATTTAAATTTGAATATTTTAGTTGCTTCCTGTGTGTGGAAAAAAAAATGCACATCTTCTTGTAGATTCTTGTTGAATGATTGAAATGAAAGAAAGAGTGTTTTTTATTGTTGATTTTGTGAACTCTTATCATATGTTTCCATAGAGGAAAAAAATGGTCGATTTCTCTCTTTGATGCTTGTTATTTATTCTTGAAAATCAACTTGTTGATTTACCTCTTCTATTTGGAGTAGAATGAATTAGATTTAGTTCATTGTGTGCTTCCTAATATCTAATTGCCCAAGATTTGGGGTTCTTGTGTGATTTTATTTCACCATTTACCTTACTGGTAAATATACCTTTGAAATTCGGATCTTGGCACTGTGTGTGTGTGTGTGCCCATGAAATGATCTGGGAAAGAATCATTTTCATGTTTAAATGATTTTGCAGTGTATTGATTTTAATCCTTTGGAAGCATTTATTTATTTTTATTGTGAACCTTACCTTACCCCGTGGCCGGCTAGTCCCACCACGCGGGTCGGTAGTGTCTACTACCTATAGGTAGTAGTACTACCAGTTGGTAGTAGTGCTAAATAGTAGAAACACTACTGGTTGGTAGGACTGCTTCCCGATGGTAGCAGCACTACCAGTCAGTAGGACCACTACTGGTTGGTAGCGGCTACTATCATTGGTAGCAGCACTACCGGTCGGTAGCGGCTACTACCGGTTGGTAGTAGTGCTACCGGTTAGTAGGCTATATACTAGCGGTAGTGGTATTACCGATAGGTAGTGTCTAATGCCTCAGTAGAAGCACTATCGGGGGTTGGCCTTGGCCCCCACCTGACCTTGTACCCTTAGCGGTACAAATTTTTATGTGCTATGAATTTAATTTTTATTTAATGAAATATTTTAAAGTGGTTTTTACATTAAATAAAATAGTGATTTTTATTATGTGATTAATTAAATTTATCTATGGAAGTCAAGGCATGAATTAGTAATTCAAATTCATTAATCTGGATATATTGTGGAAATGGATTAAAATGCCTATTAGGAATTCATGTTTTATTCGCTTCAATATTTAATGTTAATTTTACCCTTGATGTAATATTGAATTGGGAATTGAATAGATGTGAATATCATAAAGGAATGTTTTATTTAATTTTCAATCATGAAGTTACAAGTGCTTATGATGCTTATTTTCTTAAAGATTTTCTGAGTGCGGACTTACTGAAATTAGCCTTCCATTGCGAAGAGTTGTATTGTGTTACTTTTGGTCTATGGTTCAGTCATCTTGTGGTGGCATATTTTGTACCTTGACCAAGTGATATATGAAGACTTAGTTGTCTTAACCATGTAGTGTCTTTGGCTTATGGTTAACCAAGAGTCAGTATGTCCTTGTTTTGACCACTTGTATTTGGATAAGTGGTGTTATGGTTGTCTGCTTCGCCAAAGGGTCCTCGTGGAGTGACCATGTTTTTTTAGTGCCCTTTGAGAGAGTGGCTTTTGAGTGGGGTTTGAGTCCAAAGAGGTTGGCAAGATGACCCATCAAAAGTAGGATAATAAGTGATAATCTAAATAATTGATTAGGTGGGTAGTTCTCAAACATTAAATAAGATATTGTACCTCGCGCATAGGTGAGTGCTTGTATAGGGCTCATAATGTATCGAGAAGGGCTGGAATGGAAAACCAACCACCTTGTCTTCACTAAAGGCTGGTAGGGTCTGCATGAGACTTATTTGGAGCCAAAGGTTTGAGAAAGGTTACCAGGACGGTGTGTCGGGACCTATGGAGGCCGACCATGGTAACCATCATAAGCTATGTGACGACACTTTCTATTTAGGGTCACTTGTGTTTTGTGACATCGATTCACTTTTGTGTGTGATGTTATTTAACTAGTGTATTGTGATGTCATGATGTCGTATTGTCTGTCGACCATGTCATTCTTTTGCTTGCTTGAGGGTCCTCTTCTATCTCCTAGCATGGTGGGGTGATTCCATTTGGGAATTACATAGTCGGGTGGTAGTGTAACTTCCCATCAGATGTTCTTGTTCATACCTTCATGTGGGGATTGGCTTTGCAGGTGTACCTTTGGAACGTGACTCATGCTTATCTCATGTTTGGAGATTATTATTATTTCTAGACCTATGTGGTCATTGTATCATGATCTTATGTAACCTTGTATTTGGTTAAGTTGTAACTTTATATGTATATTGAGAGCCATGTATTGGACGAGTAATGTAATCCTATGTTTGGGATGTTATTTATCAGTTTCCTTTATGTTATGTGTAAATGCTTATTGAAGAGAAACTATGTTGTATCCTTTCAATCTTTCAGTGTTGTATTTGTTATTGCACATGGCTTCTTATGTTCATTGTGTTAATGATGGATTACTGGATTAATCATAATTGTGGAATTTATCTTTTGGTTAATTCTTCATTTGTAACCCTTAAGGAATTCTGGTGTAAGTCTTCCGCTCATGTTGTTATTGTGCTATGTTGTGATTAATGCACTTGATATGTTTATACTTAAAAAAAAAAACTGTTTCACCGTTGATTGTGAGTTTTTCCTTTGGGGTTCCTGGCGGGGCATTACAGATGCATTTGATGTAACTTTTGAGATTAAGTTCTCTTGGACTAGAAATGGGACCTTTTTTCTACATAATGTTTGTGTCTCTAATGAGTTAAAGTCTATACCTATAATATTATTTTCATGCCTACAAATATATCCTTTAAATATAGAGATATAATCATGTACCCTTACAATTGTGTGTTTGGTCATCTCATAATGACTTGTGAAATGAGCAAGAGTCAAATAACTAGAATGTGCATATCCAAGTTATTATAAACTGGAATTGAAGGAACCAAGGAATAAATAGATGGAACACCAAGTGATCTAGCTCCAACAAAATAAGATACTTAATGGATAGTGAGGTAAGTGATGCACTATAATGTGTTTCATTGAGTTGTAGTGTCAAATATTAACATATGTGTAGTGATAAACATGTAATTATAAGGACAATAAAATGAAATTTTAAAGAGGTGACATGTTTTGTTTTAGGATTAAAGAGAAGCCATGAGAAACATACATAACATTAAACCATAATTTATAAAAAAATATAAATCAGAGGAAACTCTATGATGGCTATTATATGTTGATTAAACAAACATACATAACACTAAACCCTAAATTATAAAAAAAACCCATAAAAAATAGAATGCAAAATACAACAAAACTATAAAATACAAAGAAGTTGGAAAATAACATATTTGGGAGGGTAGGAATTTGTTTCTATGAGGTGGAAAATCATTACAGATTATAAGGCCTCATTCTGGTTCTACTTTTACACTACTACAATGAGATGGAAAAAATGAAATTGTAGCCAATAAAAAAAATTCTTTTAGGCAATGGGGCCCCATTTCTAAATAATGGGGCCCTATTATATTTAAAAAATGGGGCCCCATTATTATTTTTAGGCCCAATTCCATGAACCATAATGGGGCCCCGTTCCTGGCAGTGCATTTTCCAATGCATGCACTTCCCCCTAAGTACAACTCAAATTTGTGTAGTTACCCTAATGTCCCCATTTTTTACCAAGAAAAGAAAAATTAATGTGCATTCGTGTGATCAAGGGTGGAAGCCTTGATACTAAAAGTTTGAGTAGTTAAGAGTAGAAAATAATGAATGTACATAGTACCAATATTAGGAGTATATGTATGGAGACATGGATTACATAACCATACTCCAATAAACTATTAGGATAAAAGGCAAATAAAGAATTGAAAGATGACCCACCATTAATTAATAAATAATTTCAAGCATCCAAGACATTCAAATTTGATCTTCCATCAAATATGATGTGAGGAATAATAACCTCGACCACCTCACACATGTTTCAGTGTCATGTCAAGGATCAAACTTCACTACAGAATTTCAATATTCACATATTGGTAAAAAACAATAGGCTATAAAAGAGTAATGGTACTAAGACGTGTTGGGAAAATTGAACAATTGAGACAAGTATATGGGGAAGGAGTATAGCATCAAGACATGTAAATTGATGAAGCTTTTGAAGATATCAATTGATGATAAGGAACAATGGTTATATCAATGGTGAGAAAGGTTAACAAATGATGGATATTATTACAAGTAGATTGACTATACAAGAATGGATTAATAATGAAGATCAATAGGATTAGCCAACAATGATTAGGAAAGAAAATAATTTTGAAAAAAAAAAAAACTTATGTAATCAATTAATCCTTAATCATATCAACAATAATAACTAGGCATATCTAATTGATTATTAGTGAGAACATATGAGTAATAATTGTTATAGGTAGGGAATATAATGTTATCGATGGGTTTATGAACAAGGCACAACATATGGTAACAATAACCATAAGATACAACTTGTTTACGTAAAATAATTGTTATGAAGGGATCGATCAAGAAGAGACACGACTCATACAACACATGGAAGGCCAAATTTTCAGTTTTGGAGGTATAAGAGAAAGTTCTAACACATAAAAGAAAGCATGAATCTAGTTTATATCTTTTTCCTATATCCAGTTTGGATTTTTTCTTTGAGAGTAGTTTTCTATTAAGACACCCCACCAATTACACAAGGACCAAAGGAATATATTAGGAGAGGCACCAAGATAGTGCATAAATCAATTGATATATCTTAAATAGTATTCTTATTTTGTTGCAAGTATATCTCTTCCAATTAGGAGTAGAAACTTAAGATCTACATACATTATTGTATGCATCAAACCTAGCAGGAAGGATCATTACAAAAACCAATCAAGATATTAGACAGAGCATTGAGATCTAGTTGTAGAGTAGAATATCAATAGTATCATAAATCACATAATCAGATCAAAGACAACACTATTCGCAGCCTATAGAATTCATCAATATGGGTGAAAGGGAATTTTATTAGCCTATCATTCACTTAGCATATACATCATTACATCTATTAGAGAGAGAAAGTGATATTTATGTTTATCTTCATACTATCAATTTTATCAAATCATAATCAAAATTAAATAATTTAATCTATAGTAAGCTCAAGGAATTGAGTAATTGTCCCATAATTACTAAGTATCATAAAAGGGCACATTACAAGTGGTATAAAAGTTAATGAAGTTTACACCTTCTGAGAAGAACATTTTAGGTCAACAAAGTTGAGGATCATTCAAAGATTGGTATAAAATTAATAGTAAAAGGAATCCATCAAAGAAAGATAGTAACACTCAAGAAAGAATCTCAATTATTGAGAAAGATAACACAAGTATACACTAATGGAAATAAGGGAGACAATAGAAATCAATTCATGCAAACTCTAACTAAACATATGCCTATAACAATCTCAAGATCAATAAAGCCATTGTTTCTATCTAAAGAAGAACAAACAGAAAAAAATAAAGTAACAATGAGCGATCTACATGAGTAATTTAAACAAGACTAATTAAATGGAGGTCTTCATCATGATATGTCTTTAGAAGGCTACATAGAGATAAGAGTGAAGAATTCACCTAAAGAATATAGAAACCATTACCTTGACATAATAACACAACTTGAAAAGAGTGATTGCGAGATTTCATCAAAGGTTTCACAACTAATTTTATTAGAAACCTTGGAGGTGGTTAGACCAAACAATGAAGGCTTAAAAGGTTTAACAGCTACAAATCATTATCAAACATCACTAGGTGCAATTGATTCCTCATGTGACTCCTCTATCACAAATAAACGGAAACTTGGATTCATGAAAACTACAAGGTTAAACTTACTCCAACCTAAAGATCCTATAAGGAGGATAACCTATAAAATTATTTTATAAGGAAAAATGGAATTCAAAATTCTCTTTTACATGCTAATGAGTAAATGGAATCCAAGTCAATATTTTGGAATGAGATAAGTAATATGCCTAGTAGAAGTAAATTAGAAGTTACTACTGGTACCCAATGTGATCACCAAGCTATGACAACAGATCCTTCAAAAGATAAGAGTGCAAAAGACAAAATGATGAAATTAGGGAGTCAATCAACATAGATGAGATTTAGGGCTAAAAAATTTACCCAAACAATTTATAGAAAGAAAAGTTGGAAGAAGTTGAGTTTGATCATGAGAACAAGGATAAACTTCAACTTATCTATAATCCATTATTTGAAGTTGAAATGGACAACTTATAACAACCCACTTTTTTTGGATGGATATAAAGTTAATGATGAACACAAAAGTTGGGATCCTAGTGAATCCTTAATAAATGAAGTATGGAGACAAGCTTGAAATAATGACAACCCTAGAAATAATCACTCTCCAATCAAACTACAAGAGATTGCAGTTTAAAATATTGTATCTACTTTTAAACAAAGACTAAGCATTGAATATTTTAGGAGAAGTTAACTTTCTCATATGAATCCTACACAAAATAATTAATTCTAAATAATGGTGATATTAATTATCCAATGGTTATTTGACCATTATGAACCTTATAGAATCTAGTTATAGGAATGATCACTCATATCAGTAATCTAATAAATTCATATACAATCCCTCCTACAATATTATAATGGATACAATAAGTTGGGAAATTTAGAATTCCCTTCTTGACACCTTGAGTGATTACAAAGAGAATTTGATTCTAGGATTGAGGAAGGTATTTTCTGCTTTGACCAAGAACGATATCTATCCCAGATTGGAATTAAACAATAGGCATTTTTTTAAATTTAAGAATGGTTTTTTACAAATTAGAAACCCAATTATTATAATCATATTAGCCTACAAATTGAATGGTGATTCACTCAATATTAATTTGGAAACAAAGAATAAGGATAACCCATGAAGGGTATTGTAAAAGTGCTTCTAAAGAGCATGGGAATGTTCCACCTCTTGACAAAACTAGTCAACAAAGAAATCATTTGAAAGTTTGGTATCTAGGAATCATGGTTTTTAAGAATTATTGTGAGAAATCATCTCTAATAAGGGGAGACTGCAATGTCCACATCTTTGACCTAGAAAGTAACAAGAAATGTATACTTATGTGATCAAGGTGACAATCTTGGTAAAAAAAATTTGAGTAGTTAAGAGTAGAAAACAATAAGGGTACATAGTACCAATATTAGGTTTATATGTATGGGGGAGATGGAGAACATCACTCTATTCCTATAAATATTTATGACAAAAAGAAACTAAAGAATTGATAGATGAGTCACCATCAAGGCCAAAAGACTTACGACCATCGAAGCAATTCAAAGTTGACATTCCATCAAATATGATGCCAACCATAATGATCTTGACCCCCTTACATATGTTTCAATCTCATGTTAAGGATTAGCCCTAACAAGAGAATGTCGACATCCATATATTGATGAAAAAAAAGATCACTATGAAAGAGTAATGGTTTCAAGACATTGGGAAGATCGATCAACTAAGACAAGTATATGGAGAAGGAGGATAACATTTAAAAAAGTAAATTGATGAAGCCTATGAAGGAATCAATTGATGATAAGGAACAATAGTCATATCAATGGTGAGTAAGGCTGATAATGGATGAATATTATTAGAAGTAGATTGACTATACAAGCATCCTTTAATGGTGAAAATCAATAGGATTTGTTAGGGATGATTAAGAAATAAAAGAGTTGTTAAGACAATTTATTTTATAATCAACAACCATTAACCATATTGACAATAATAATCAAGCATACCTAATAGATTATTAGACAAAAAATATAATGTTACCATTGGGGTTATGAAAAAGGCATGAATTATGGTAACAATAGTAATGATTTAGACAAGGGACAAAAAGTTCCAATCTTAGTGACTGCATAAATCATAAGATGCTATTTAGTTAAGTAAACTAATGGTTATGTAGTGATTGATCAAGAAGAGATGACTAATAAAACTCTATGAATGATAACCTTTTGCTTTTGGGGATATAAGAAAAATGCCAAACACATCCAAGAAATAGTTGATTTAGTTTACATATTTTTTCTATATCCACTTTGGATTTTCTCTATGAGAGAATTTTTCCATTAGCGTACCATATAGGTTGCATAATGCGTAAAGAAATACATTAACAAAGACACCCAAAAATTTCATGCATCAATTGATATATCTAGAACAATAATTTTATTTCATTGCAAGTACATCTCTTCACATTAGGAGCAACAACTTCAGATCTACATACATTATTGTTTACATGAGACCCAACAATAAGGATCATTGCAATACCCTATTATCATATTAGGAAGAGTATTGGCATATAGTTGTAGAGTGGAATATCAACAATAGCATGAATTACATAATCATATTAGATATAGAATTGTTTTCAATCTATAACCTTCATTAATATTAGTGAAAGGGAAATTTATTGGCCTATCATTCACTTGGCATATACATTATTACATCTATTAGAGAGAGAAAGTGACATTGATAAGTATCATTATTTATATATTTATCTTCATAATATTAATTGTATCAAATTATAATGAATAAAATATTGTATTATCTATAGCAAGTTAAAGTAATTGAGTAATTGTCCCATAATTACTAAGTATCAAAAGGGGACATTACAAGAATTTAGAGAAATTGGTAAATTGGAATAGTACAAGGCTCAATTAGTGGAAAAAGATTACTCATAGGTTAGGGAAGAGAATTTTGGTGAGAATTTTTCTCCCATGAGTAAACTTACCTCAATTAGATTCCTCTTATCTATTACTATTGCTTTTGGTTTAATGAGGAAATGTTTATGAAAGAACCTAATAATTTTATTGTGAAGGGACAAGAACACTTCGTAGTTTAAAGAGATCTTTGAAACAGTATAAAGCTATCACCGGGAATGTGGTTTAAGAAATTTGATGCTTTTGCATTGAATTGTGCTTTTCTTAGAAGTGAAGATCACTATATTTATTTCAAATTAATTAATTATTGATTAATAATCTTTATTCTTTATGTTGTTGATATGTTTTTTAATACGTTAGTAGGGAGAAGGCCCTAAACCTATAGAACAACAACATTACATAACAACAACAAAACCTTGGCCCCAAATAGCCATACCAAAAGAGACATAATCAACTTTCAGAAGTAGTCAAATATAACTATGTTCTTGTAGCTAAACCTACTAATTCTAACCACCCATCATCTACTTACCAATAATACCAGTATACCAAATATCAACAAAATTAAACATAGTAATTGTATTCACCATAAGAATAAAGTCTAGATTAAAAGGCACGTAGGCCCAATATCTTATAAACATAGTAGAAAACACTAACCTCATATACCTTGAAAATAACTTAATAGAAAAAGAAGGGGAATGCTTATTCATTGTTAATCGAGTACCAATTGTGCTTCATCCTATCAACCTAGATGGCCCAGGTGTCCTCCTACATATCCTCCCTATCTTCCATGTCCATCTCTTTCTTTCCCTGTGGTATGCAGCTTCTTGTTTTTCTTCTTTATTTTTCCTTATGTAGACACCACTCTCATAAATGCCTTGTTCATCACACCATCAGTGATTTCATAAAGGGAACTAAAAGCCTGACACAGGTTATCAATTTTTTGTTTATAAATTTCATTTTTTTCTTCTAAGATAAGAACCTGTTCCTTGATCTCATTTATCTTTTGCTCCATGTTATTGTTGTTTACTTTATCCACCAATATTTCTTGAGAACAAGAAACCATCTCACCATCTTCCAAATTGTTGAAGGGTTGTGGGTTGTGGTCAGAATCTTGAAAATCTTCCTCCATATCACTCTATTCCTTCCTTTCTTCCTTAAATAGTTCCTCTTGTTCCTCTTCTTCACCTTGAAAATATTCATCCTCCAAATTGTCATTAGAGATCTTCTCATTATTTTCAAAATTAAGGGGTTCCTCAAAGTTTGCCTTCACTTATTTATCTTTTTCCTTGCTCTTCTTTTCTCTAGCATGGAGTCTAACCAATCTTCTCTCTCCCAAGCTGCAATCTTTTCTTTCTTTCTTCCAAATTTTATCGTCCTCATCTTCAGAGTTATGTAGGTCTAGGTCTACTATGATATTCTTCCTCATCGAATCATTACCAATCTTTTTGGCTTTAGCTAGGCTATTCCTAGGGGTTTCCATTTTCCTCTTATCCGGATTGATACTCAACAGAGCTACCTTGAGGGGTTCAATTTCTTGCAACATTAGGGGTTTTTAACCCTTAGAATTATCCAAGGGAGTATAATACGAAGAGTGGAGGGGATTGGATTAAATTAACTCAATCTTCATAGAGGACCACTTTTTTTTAATTTTTCCCTCAACAATACTAGGAATGGATAGCAAATGGCTATGGTTCGGGGAGTGGTCAAAGGAAAACTTATACATGATATAGATTAATCCTTGGTGAATAAGAGGGTTAGCTCCATTAGTAATGTAGGATTCAAGAGATGAAAAGAGAAAGTATGACATATTAACATTTTCTCCATGCCTAATGTGATTCAAGATTGGGAAGTGATACCCATGGACAGTAGTGTAGCATCCCTCTATAGTAAACTATTTCATGACAAAAATTCTAACAATTGGGTAGGGTTTAGGATTATATTAGTTATTAGAAATGACAAGGGAATGATTAGGAATCTTAAGAGTTAATTGTCTAGTACTTTTGATATGAAAGATTTAGGGGCTGAAAATAATATCTTGGATATGGAAATCAAGAAGGATCTGGTTAACAAAAAGCTATGGTTAAGTCAACAAAAGTATATTAACATTATTTTCTAGCATTTTTCCATGCATGATTGTAAACCAGTTAATATTCCATTTCCAATTGGCACTAAGGTATATAGAGAACAATGTCCTAAAATAGATGATGAAGTTGAAGAGATGTGTAAAGTTTCATATGCTAGTGTTGTAAGAAGCCTTATGTACAGTATGGTCTATACAAGACTAGATATTGCCTAGGCGATGAAAGTTCTTAGTACATTTATGAAAAATATTGGTAAAGAATATTGGACTTATGTGAAAAGGGTTTTCAAATAGTTATGTGGGACTTATAATCATTGAATTTGTTATCATGGATCTAATGATATGAATAGGGTAATAGATTTGCATACTTTGTTGATTCAGATTTTGCTGATGGTCTAGATTGTAGAAGATCAACAAGTGGCCATGTGTTTTATTTGTTTGGGGGAGAAGTTAGTTAGATGAGAAAAAGAGAACCTATAGTTGAATTGTCCATTATAGAATAAAATTACATGGTTGCAACACATGCTTGTAATGAGGTAGTCTGGTTATAGAGATTGTCTTCAGGTCCCATGGACGGGGCTTCCTAAAAAATAGAGCGGGTGGTGCAGAGATTTTTTAGGATTTTTTTTAAGCAAGTGGTCCCATGAAATGTGTAGCACAGTTTTGCTTAAAAATTCAAGCCCCTAAATTGAAGAAAGCTAGTGGTCCGATGAGCAGTAGTGAAAAATGAAATAATTTTTTTTTTTTCCCTCTAAAGTTTTTGGTGGAACTCATCTCAACTCTTTTCTGATTGCCAAGTGGCAAATAAAATTCCTAAGTTGGTGGGGTAATTTATGGTCCCACCCCATATTCTCTCACTTTAAAATGGAAGCCTAAAAAGTAGGAACTTCTATTTTTAGGAGCATATTCCAAATAATCCTATAGAAAAAAAAATCTTCATGGGACCACCTCTTCCTTAAAAATAGAGCTTAAGCCCCTCCCATGAGACCCCTGCCTTAGCATGAAGATGGTTCTTCATCTCTTCATCTTCCCAACTAATTTTATTCCATGACTTCCTTATCTCCTCTGATCTGTTAAAGAGACTTAAGATTATAGCCAAAATTTGCAACATGGGGAGAGCCCTCTCTTCGACAGAACTAAGAAGACTCTCCAGAGAAGGTAACATCCATAGTTTGAGCTTGCATAGAATTGGAATGCAGTCTTTCCTCCCAAATTATTCTTCCAATTCCTTGAACATAAGGCATTCCTCAATCTCTATTTCCTTCAGATTGGATAACCCGTCCAACCCTAATCCATAAATAGTGAGCAGTAATTGAGAAGATTTGGGCTTTAAGTAGTTGAGGATTTGAAATTGTGAGAATAAATTATGTGTTTCATCAATATGACAATTACACAGGTGGAGCCTCTCCAAGTTGTGCATGGCCCACATGTTAGTGGGTAGATGTGTTTGACAAACTTGGGGCATCCGAAGTAGCCAAAGTTCTTGAAGCTCCACTAGATTCCTTACTGTTCTCTCCTTAATTAGGAATTTTAGGGTTAGACGAAGACGCTTGGGATGATGAAGTTTGCATACATCTTGCAGAGAATCTTTCTTTAATTCTTCACCTATTTTTAATTCCAATGAAAATGCAAACGTCGTCTTCCACATGTCGAGCTCTTCGAAACCAGCGAGTTGTGATATGTCCGGTGAAATAAACTCCAAATCATAACAGTGGGCTAACTTGAGAATTTGGAGATATTTCATCTCCTTTATCATGGATGAAATACTGATGAGAGGGAATAAAGAAAGATCTAAAAACTGCACTCTACTCAGCTGAAATGCTTGATCAAGGAGTACCGTAATCTAGGTATTGGAAAGTTGGAGATACAGGAGATCATTCAAACATTGGATGGACATTGGCAAGAATTTGATGGGCGTGTTGCTGTGATCAAGATCCATTAACATATGCAGGCTCTCCAGAAAGCCCTCCAAACCTCTTTAATCGTATTCCAGCTCAACAATAGAGTTACCAGCCTCGAGTAATCAAAATTTTCAGGTAGAGATTTGATACGGTTATGCATCAGTGATATCCTCATAGATATTGCCCTTGCAAAGGATGGAAACGATGTTAAATTCTGACCTACTAGGAACAAGCTATTCTGGTCAATCTCAGTGACGTGTATCGCCATATCTCTGAGAAAAACATGGAATTTCACTCTCCAAATATCGAGCCCATTTTCCTCTTTTACCGCAATGTCGATCAAACATCAGTCTGCCATGATCTTGATAAAAATGTACCACCCTTCAAATCTTCTTTTCACTGGTCCCTCTGCCAACCATAATTGTATCAATTGATCAGGGTCGATTTCCTCGTCTTCTCTATAAGTTGCCAAGTACATGAAACAAAGCCTGAGCTTATTTGTTTTCAGACCATCATAGCTGTGCTTGAGTGGCACGAATAATTCCCCTAGCATCTCTTGATCAATGTGATAAAATTGGGGATGAATCGCCTTTAGCTCCTTCAGAATGTATTCCCATTCCGGCCTAGCACTACTGCAAAGCTACGGCATTGTCCGAGCAAGCGTTTTAATAGTCAAGGGATACCCTTTACACTCTTTTGAAATCCATACTCTGATCTACACCAGCTACGACGACTCCTCTGCAGAAAAGCTCTCAACCTTCTTCCTCTGACATATGCTTCATTGTGATCATCTTGTAGCTAGGAAATCAGAAATCATCAAAGCAAATATCAATAATAGTTCAATCACGAAAGCACAATTGCAATGATCTATCCTAAACACATTCAATAAAGACATAAAGATAAAACATTCAAAGTAAATACTATGCAAACCAAATGTGGATATGAATGCTTCCTTCATGCGGCTCCATTGTTCGTCTTTCCTCTCCAAATAGTTTTTGTTGTGGATCTCACCTACAAGTGCACATACATGATTGAAAGCAAGTAGGTAAGAAAATTGCTCAAAAGTACTCGAAGCATGATTGATTAGAAATTCGATAATCTGATTAGGGATCAAGAATCAAGGGATTTGAGTGAAGAAATTCATCCAATTTATAGAGAAATTGGAGAAAAAGATCAAATTAGCATGAAATGGATATTAGAAGCAATTAATTTCAAAATGGGAAAAATGAGTGAAAAGAAGAAGGTTATGACACCTTCTATGTCATGAATTATGACATATTGCCAATGCAAAGCTTAGAGGACTAGAACCTTATGACATCTTGCTATGCCAAGAGTATGACGCATGAAGCACAAAACTAGGGAGAACTAAAGACAAGTTAATTAGGTGGAAATTAAAATTAGGAAATTAGAAAATAGGTGGAAATTAAGAATTAGGAAATTGAGAAAATTAGAAAAATTAGAAAATTAGAAATGATGTGGAAATTAGGAATTAGAAATGATGAAATTAGGAATTTAGTGAATTAATTAATAATTTCTCATTTATTAATAATTCACAAAGAGGGAATTTTAGGAAATTAGATAAATTAATTAATAATTTGTCATTTATTAATTAATTCACAAAAAGAGGAATAATTAGTTAACCAATTAAATTAAACATTTAATTGTGACATGAAAACCTAAGATAAATAAATAAATTATTTAACCTAGAGGAAGAAAATGGAGAGAAAAATGACAAACAAGGTTAAATGAATAAATCATAAAACCCTAGAAGATAAATTAGAAATGCAAGAACGACAATTAGGTCTTGATGTAAGATTGACTTGATGTCGATTCGATCATGATTTTGAATTGATAAATGATCAATGTGATAAACAATTTTGATTGATAAATGCACCAATTTACGAGGAATAATGACAAATTGATCCAAATTAACACGATTGAGAAGGACGACGATCGATGACAAATCGATCACAAAATGAGAAGATTGAAAATGATAACGATCGATGACAAATCGATCGCAAAATGACAAGATTGACAAGAGGACAAAACCCTAATTAGGATTGACGATGTCCGAAATGATGACAAATTAGCACGCACATTGATGCGATAGGATAAGATTGACCAAAATCATGACTGAAGATTGTTGTTGACAAGACCAATTTCGAAAGCGAGATAAATGAAGAATGAAGAAGAAGGACTCGATGCTCACAAATGATAAAGACCAAGTGCGTGACATAGGAGAAAATGTTAATGCGACGCAAAAACCTAAAATAAGAAAATGCGCAAATGTTAAAGTACGATTCCGCAAGCGTTGACCATTTTTAGGTGTCTACAGTTGCCAAGTATATGAAACAAAACCTGAGCTTATTTGTTTTCAGACCATCATAGCTGTGCTTGAGTGGCACGAATAATTCCCCTAGCATCTCTTGATCAATGTGATAAAATTGGGGATGAATCGCCTTTAGCTCCTTCAGAATGTATTCCCATTCCGGCCTGGCACTACTGCGAAGCTACGGCATTGTCCGAGCAAGCGTTTTAATAGTCAAGGGATACCCTTTACACTCTTTTGAAATCCATACTCTGATCTACACCAGCTACGACGACTCCTCTGCAGAAAAGCTCTCAACCTTCTTCCTCTGACATATGCTTCATTGTGATCATCTTGTCTGCTCTCATGCTCCTGCACACCTCTTTATCCCTTGAAGTAACTACAACTTCTATATTATCCTCAAAAAGAGAAATTCCCAAATTGGAAACATTTGTGCTTGTCCGTACATCGTCCAAAATGAGCAATAGTCGCTTGTCCTTGAAAACCGAATGCAACACCCCTGCAGCTTCCTCAATGCTCAAATTGGATCGCCAAGGCAAGTCAATTCTATCAAAAATATACCTCTGGAGCGCAGAAATATCAGATTCTCTGGACACAGTGACCCAAAGCACAAGCCTAAAGAAATTGAGTACCTTTTCATTCTTGTTGATTTGTTTGAGTGGGGACATCTTTCCCAAGCTGGGCATTCCATGCACACCAGCGATACGACTAGAGTCATCTTCCAGTACCCACGCTTCCAGCTCTAACAACTTCTGAAAAAATGCACCAACCAGCTCATTCCGCATGGGCTGCAGTAGCGTCTCCAGAGGCTCTCCAAGGTCTCCATTATTAGGGAAATTTGAATCTTTCATCTTCAAAAGCCCATCTATCTCCACCAGATCATTATGTATCTTTTAAATGGATCTTTTGACAAGAAAACAGTGAGGGCAGAAACAACAGAAGCGACGGTGCTTGTTTTCTTCGTACTGGAGAAACACCTTTTCAGCAGATTTAACGATTTCCTCTTGTGTGATCATCCAATGCCTCAGCACTATCAACGGTTGTAGACCTTTCCAACTTACCCCACTATTAATATGATCGACTATGCTGTTCACACGATCTATCTCATGGCGGAGGCGCTCAGAATCGTTGGGCAAACTAGTTAGGTGCTTTATCTCTTTCACAATTGGCTGCGAGCGACTGCTTATAATCTCATTCACTCTTCCACTAATGGAATCTATTTTTCCAAGGCAAATAAACTCTTAATGCAAATGGAAATAAAAAGAACTGATCCAAGGACTATTTTATAGCTGTACATTATAACCAAGCATGTCCTCCTGTGCATGCCTGAAGATCAACCATGGATCTTTCTTCCTTGAACGTATTTTCTACAGAACCTTACAATCCCTACTTTCTTGCTTTATGGAATCTCTACTATGGACGATTTACCCTTCTTTTCTTCTGCAGTACCGCAACATTCTATGGTCTACCCATATTTTGGTTAAAATAATATGTCTTTTCTAGAATGCGTATAGAGTTAATCGAAGCATATTTGCAATATTATTTTTATAATTTCGGTCAAACTTTTTTAAAGAGAAATTCCACTAGTTTGGTGTTATAAGAATAACCTGGAAAGAGGCTATTTTATGTCACGAGATTTTTAGTGAAGGTAATTTGGGTTTCCATGCTTTTAAAGGGCTCGTTATTACTTGCATATGGTATTGGTAAGCAATAATTCTATTATTGCAGCCCTTTTATGTTTCACTAAGAATAAAATTATTGTTTATATTTATTAACTTACAAAATGTTGTATCAGTATATACTTTTTTACTAGTTAAATTATTAATATCAAGTTATTTTATTTATGTGTGTGTGTGAAAAGTGGATAAAGTATGCAAGTTGTAAGACACAACACTTCAAATAAGTCATTGCATGCATGGTTAGTCAAATATAATCATGAATATAAAAACCATAACAAATCAAACTATTGCCTTCTAAAAGATGCGAGTATAAACTTTCTCTTAAATTTGTCTAAGCAATACTAGTGACTAGACTACACCAAGATGAAGGATTTAATCTATATGAGCACAAGATTAAGCTAGATGTATGCAAGATTGAGCTAGATATGCAAGATTAAGCTAGATGAATGAATATTAAGCTAGATGAATTCAAGCAATCATGATTAAACTAAGTATGCAAAATGCTAAACTAAGATGCAATAATATCAAAGCATAATATTTTCAATGACTCCATAGAAAAAATTGCATAATAACAATAAATATCCTCCGTGTTTTGAATGAGAGATGAAGGATGAATTTATAGAGACTCAAAAGAGAGACCAACAGTCAAGATCGATTAACAATGAGCAGTTGATATTCCTCAAGAAAAAGGACAATTCAGGTTAATTGAAATAATTGAGAGATCGGATTAAGTTAATCTTGAGATACTTTTTAATTATAGCTTGATTGAATGCATTCGGATTATAAGTCTAAGTTTGCATTGGGGATAAAATTTAGTTGATTCCATTCACTTCAGATAAAAATAGGTGATTCCAGGCACTTTTCTTTAATTTGCTCAAGATTTTTATTTAGAAAAATCCTTTTCAATGTAATTGAACCTCTTTCCTCAAGAAAAGATTTTAGTTTTATCTTTAGAGAAAATGATTAATTCAATTTAACTACTTTTCTGATTTCTCAAGTTATCTCAATTTTAGAAAAAGAAACATCTTAAGTTTGATTTCTTCTCTCAATTTAATTCGTTTCTTTTGTTGTCAATTTAACTATTTCTTTTGCAGATTAATTCCTCTTTTTGTGATAAATCTCTTTTTGCAAATTAATTTTCTTTTTCTAATTAATGGCAAATTTTTTTAATTAATTAAATATGCTAGGATAATTGATCAACATGATTTACTTGGCATGATTCAATTAATTAAATAAATATTTAATTAATATAGAGTGCTTAACTTGCCATCTAACATTAATGATTGAAGAATTAATTAATTAATTAGGTGCTCAAGGTTGATTTAATTGCCTTTTGGTTAGGATCTTGGTGATGTTATCAAGATTAGGGGCCCTTTGTTTAGGTGACCATTTTTAGGGTATTACATGTGCCCCTCTTTGAATTAATGTGCGACCAACGCGTTGGTTCAAAGAATAGTTGATGTCAAATAGATGATGGATCACAAACCAATGAAGAGAATAATGTTTAGCTTGAATTGAAGCAATGAAGTTGAAAATATTTGATTAAAGCAATACCGATTCTAAACTTGATTGAAAAAGAATCAACAAAGAACTAGATACCGTTCTTGAACTAGATTGAGTGACAAACACAACCGATTCCAAATTTGATTGAACAAGAATTGACTGAATGAAGTGATAAAACCGATTCTAAACTTGATTGAACAAGAATCGACTGAGCGAGGTGATAAAACTAATTCCAAACTTGATTGAACAAGAATTGGCTGAGCAAAGAGAAAGAACTAATTTTAAACTTGATTGAACAAGAATCAACTAAGTGAGGCAAAAGAACCGATTCCAAACTTGATTAAACAAGAATCCATTAGCAAGAGAAAAAGTCCAGCTTGATTTATTGTGATGAAATTGAACAACGATTTGAAGATTGATTCAGATAAGGACAAAAATTGGTATGCCCCTAGAGATTTCTTTATTTGACATCGAATAATCTCAACTTGATACGACGTGATTTAGATGCCCCTAGTAACAAGGTTTAGTTGATTTTCTTTCACTGAAATGATTTATGCTCGACTTTTAGATGAATAATTGAAAAATTTCTTGACTTTTGAAATATGATAATCACTAAAAAGATATAATGAGTATGCCCCCTCGAGAGAAAAATCGAAAGATAGAAAGGGTACAATGATTTTAGGAAATTTTGGAAAGATAAAAAAATTTAGAAATGATAATTATTTGAGCATGAAGATTGATGTAAGAAATAATTTTGAGATCAGAAATAAATTGAGTGCAAATGATTCAAAAATTGACTTGAGGATGAAAGTGCTAAGTGGTCAACGTTGTAAAATTTCGACTAGATAATTGACGTCAGATTTCAATTTCAATCCCGAAAATGGACTCAAAACAGTCTTTATAGTCAAGGGTGATAGGTTTGCTATCACTGTTGATAGTGATGCAACCACAGTTGCTAGAGTGAGACCGACAGATCATTGCAATCAGAGCTGAGCATAATTGATAGTTTGCAGAGGTGAGAACAGAGTGAGATCGACAACTTGCAGAGTAGAGAGCAGAGTGATATTCTCTTCAATGAGAGGTTTTGCATCAAATGAGTCATACAACTTATTACGTTGTAGCTTATAGTGTAGCGGTCCCAATAGCACAACTAGTTTTCTATATTCTTAGTATATGGCTTGATCTAAGGGAGCTAGGGTACCCAGATAGGATATCGGTCAGCAGGCACCACCTCCTCCACCCGACGATGAGGGAGAGGTAGAGAGATAGATTTGTTATATCTCCTAAATATTTTTATTTACCCCATTTTTGTAGCTTATACGATTCTTGCTTTGATGAGACATTGTATTTGACACTTGATATCATTTGTACTCTTAGACATTAAGATTATGATGATACATACAAGCTCTTGATTTAATTTTATCGTACTTGTGTTGATTGGTTATGAGATGTCTTTTTATATGCTTTATTCTATATGTATGCATATCTTTTCAGTATGGATGTATGTAATGGAGATGAATATGGATGTTTTTTTTTTTGTTTCTTTTTCATATGCAAATAAATGATGAAAATGAGTAACTAGTAAGAAAATGTTTATTTTTCATGCAAAAATATGAATGCAAATAAGTATATAATGAAATCTAAGGATCTATATAAGATGCTGATATATAAAAATTAAACTGAGAGAAGAAATCAAACTTAAAATGTTTCTTTTTCTAAAATTGAGATAACTTGAGAAATTAGAAATCTCTAAAAATAAAACTCAAATATTTTCTTGAGGAAAGAGATTCAGTTGCATTGAAAAGGCTTTTTATAAATAAAAATTTTGAGAAAATTAAAGAAGAGCATGGAATCACCTATTTTTATCTCAATTGCATGTAACCAACTAAATTTCATCTCCAATGCAAATTAAGACTTATAATATGAATGCATTCAATCAAGCTATAATTGGAATCTATCTCAAGATTAACTTAATGTGATCTCTCAATTATTTCAATTAGCCTAGATTGTTCTTTTTCTTGAGGAATCTCAACAACTCATTATTAATCGATCTTGACCATTGGTCTCTCTCTTGAGTCTCTATAAATTCAGCCTTCATCTATCATTCAAAATGTCGTGGAGATTTCTTGTTATTATGCAGTTTTTTCTCTGGAGTCACTGAAAATATTATGCTTTGAGATTATTGCATCTTAGTTTAGATTTTTTCATACTTAGTTTAATCATATTTTCTTCAATTCATCTAGCTTAATATTACATATCTAGCTTAATCTTGCATACATTTAGCTTAATCTTGTGCTCATATAGATTAAATCATTTGTCTTTGTGTAGTCTAGTCACTGGTATTGCTTAGACAAATCTAAGAGCAAGTCTATACTCGTATCTTTTAGAATTCAATAGGTCGATTTGTTATGGTTTTTATATTCATGATTATATATGTCTAACCATGCATGTAATGGCTTGATTGAAGTGTGGTGTCTTAGAACTTAAAAAATTTATCCACTTTTCACACACACATCAAAGCTATGATCCATAAACATCGAGTCAAATGTGTTTTGATAGATGGAGGCACTGAGTTGAATATTTGTACCTACAGTCTACTGACATAGCTGGAATTTTCTTAACATGTCATTTATCCAACAATGAAAATAACAATGAAAGCTTATGATGAAGAAGAAACAACCTCTAAAGGTCTAGTACTATTACTGATCAGGATAGAACCTATGGAGAGACATGTTATTTTTTAGGTGCTTGACCTTCCTCTTTCATACAACATCTTGCTAGGCAGGCCATGAATTCATGAAATACAAGCAATACCATCTACCTATCATCAGTGCTTGAAATTTCCTTATAATGGAGTTGAAGTCAGTATTCATGCTGATACAATTTATACCTATAGTGCATTGAAATAGTGTACTGATGCCTTTGTTCCTCATAACAAAGCAACCTCTATAGCTGAAAGTTCAAAAAATTTGATGAAAGACTTAAAAAATAAATTGAAAATCACCGATACTGGCATGTATGGATACAAGATAGAACTTGTACTTTCATTAATGTCTCTTCCTTCATCACCAAGACAATCCAGAAAACCATCTAAGGCTATAAAGCCACAAACTTCAACTCCAAATGTCATTTATGATGGCATTTTTGTGCAGTCCTCTACTTCCCTTGTAGATGAAACAAAAGAGGAGGTTGTTCTCAAATGGCTTTTCAAAGAAGATAGTGAAAACAAAGAAGTGAAACACATTGAGACTTCCCCTGAACAATATGGTCCAGGTTATAAGATGATTCAACATAAGGGATATTCAGGTACCGATCCTCTGGGAAAGCGTAAAGAAGGTATTGTCAAACCTATTCATCTACAAACTAAGTTTACAAATGATAAAGCTGGACTTGGATACCATTTAGAGGAGTCATCGGATCAGAAACCTAATTCTCATCATTAGTCTAAGCGGAGGAAAAAGATACTACCTTCAACATCACAAGAAGTAAATACTCAGCAAACTCCGGAAGAGTATGAAAAAGAATAAGAAGAACTGGAAATCAAGAGAGAAGAAGCAGTCTGTAATCAAGTGCCAACTATATCGACAGTGAGATTACAAGGAGTAAAAATCCTAGAAGATATGAGAGAAGAAATGGAAGGAATTAAAGAGTTGATTGCAACACTGAACATTTTGGTCACATACACAGGAAGAATGCAAGTATATGATTGAGAAACTGACTTGAATGAGCATGAATGGAGTCCAAAACCTCTATGAGATGCATCTACTAAATAAACTCTTGAAGAACCTAGTGATATTATAGATGAAGCACAAGAGATAGTGCGCTTAAAACTACAAAAGGAAATAGAGGAAATAAGACTAAATAGACAAGCAGACTATGAACAATAGCTGAAAGAAGAAAGAGCACAAGAAAATTATTCACCTACTATATCTCCCTCTAATGAGATAGAGAAAATCAGGTATGACACTACAAATAAAGAATTGGAGGCTACAAAATAAGGGTCTGCCATTAGTCAAGAGGAAGTTGAATGGAAAAGATGACAAAGATGACAAAGACTAACAAAGTCATGAAATTTATGTCAACTACAAGTGATCATTGAACCAAATCATGAAGAAATTTGCAACATCAAAGATGTAGATATTGATACTATACATACTTTCACTAAGCCACTTGAAGAAGAGTCAAAGGCTTCATCTTCTGACTCTGATCACTCTAAAATTAGATCTATTTATGACATTACCTATTCAACACCAAACTATGACTACTTCATCATGAATGTCGCAAATCTGTTTGTTGAACCTATTACGATGATCGTAATAAACTTTGATGATCGTGTTCTAACTCTTCTTGGTCTCGAGATGCTTATGCAAGGTAGTCTTCTAGAACTCAACTTGTCTGTTCAAGGCTGTGATGATAATACTATGAATTCCCTTGAATGTATTAAATCTTTATCTCTAGTGCATCATAAGATTATTGACTATACTCTCCAAGATCAACCTTTGAATATACCCACCTTAGCCAATAAATATACATTATCCTATTATCTTAATGTAGTTGAAAAAATGGGCTCTTCCACCAGTGAACAAAGTGAGAACATGACAATAGAAAATGTCAAGTATCTTAGTCGCAAAAAAAGAAACATATGAATTCTGATGGCGAAAACCACACTATGATGGTGTCAGAATAAAAAATAGTAAAAATAAAGGACGGAACTAATGGTGAAAACCTCTCTAAGGCGCCTAAAGGTGAGATAATTGACATTTTGCCTGATCACTTTCAAGAGTGATCATCAATGCTAATTGAACCTACATAGCTAGTAAACATTGGAATAGAAGAAGCTCAACACACCATACATGTAGCTCAACCTTTGTCAGCCAAAGAACTAAAAGAATTTGTTGATTTCATCACGGGAAAGAAGATCAATTTTGCATGGACATATGCTAATATGTCAGGTATAGATCTTGACCTCATTATGCATCATCTCTCTATCACATCTAAAGTTAAACTTGTTAAGAAAAAACTCTGAAAAATGCATCCTCATGTTGCATTACTTGTTAAGGCTGAGATAGAAAAATTACTAAAAAATGGATTCATCAGAGCAATTGATTATGCCGAGTGGATATCTAATATTGTACCTTCTTCCAAGCCTAACAAATCAATACGTGTTTGCATGGATTTCAAAGATTTAAATAAAGCTTGTCCAAAAGATGATTTTCCACTGCCCAATATAAAAATGATCACGGACATGACTGCTGGCTATAAAATATACTCTTTAATGGATGGTTTTTTTGGATGCAATCAAATCAAAATTGCACCTGAGGATCGAGAGAAAACAACATTCACCTATGCATGGGGAACATTCTACTGGAATGTAATGCCCTTCGGCTTATAGAATGTAGACTTTACTTATCAAAGAGTTGTAACAACAATTTTTCATGATATGATGTACAAAAACATGGAGGATTATGTTGATGATATTCTAGTTAAATCTATGAAAAGATCAACACACCTATCAGAACTAGGTCCAATATTAGACAGGATGGAAATATTCAAACAGATTAAATCCTAAGAAATGTGCATTTGGGGTTACATCTGGTAAGGTCCTAGGATACATTATTTTAGCGAAAGGAATTGAAGCAGATCCAGAAAAAGTTAAAGATATCATAGAATTGCCACCTCCAAACAATGTCAGTTAAATGAGAAGTTTACAAGGGCGACGCCAATCAATAAGATGCTTCATTTCTTAGCTAGGAGATAAGGCTGAACAATTCAATAAGGCATTACGGAAAGGAGTTATATACAAATGGGATAAAATTTGTGAACTATATCTAAAGCAAATCAAGGAATATCTTTCTAATCCACCTATATTGATGCCACCAATTCAAGGAAAACCCTTGATTCTCTACATATCATGTACTGATACATCACTAGGGTAACTTTTGGCACAAGAAGATTAGAATAAAGAGAAAGAGCTATATACTATATCATCAGGACCTTGGTTTCCTATGACATGAACTATACTATCATAGGAAAACCTTGTTTGGTATTGGTCTTTGCATCACAAAAATTAAGATACTGCATGCTAGCACCAATAGTCAAGATCAATTAACAATGAGCAGTTGAGATTCCTCTAGAAAAATCACAATCCAGGTGAACTGAAATAATTGAGAGATTAGATTAGGTTAATCTTTAGATAGATTCCAATTATAGCTTGATTGAATGCATTCAAATTGTGAGTGTAAGTTTGCATTGGAGATAAAATTTAGTTGATTCCATGCACTTGAGATAAAAATAGGTGATTCCATGCACTTTTCTTTAACTTGCTCAAGATTTTTATTTTGAAAAATCCCTTTCAATGTAATTGAACCTCTTTCCTCAAGAAAAAATTTGAGTTTTATTTTTAGAGAAAATGATTAATTCAATTTAATTGGTTTTCTGATTTCTCAAGTTATATCAATTTTAGAAAAAGAAACATCTTAAGTTTGATTTCTTCTCTCAATTTAATTCTTTTCTTTTGTTTTCAATTTAATTCTTTCTTTTGAAGATTAATTCCTCTTTTTGTGATAAATCTCTTTTTGTAAATTAATTCTTTTTTTGTAATTAATGGTAAATTTATTAATTAATTAAATATGCTAGGATATTTAATTAAATAAATAGGATGACTCATCAAAATGATTTACTTGGAATGATTTAATTAATATAGAGTGATTAACTTTCCATGTAACATTAATGATTGAAGAATTAATTAATTAGGTGCTCAAGGTTGATTTAATTGCCTTTTGGTTAGGACCTTGGTGATGTTGTCGAGATTAGGGGCCCATGGTTTAGGTGACCATTTTTAGGGTATTACAATATGTAGAATGAAGGTTTAATTCAAAGTTAAAAGTGACAACTATTTATCTTTTTTTTTTTATTCAAAATTTACATGTCATGAATAAATTTGGTGTTGTTTGAGAATAGTCATTTACAAATATGATATCAACATTTAAACAATGTGAGGTTGACCCTAGCATACCAAGATTATATTTTATTGGGTGAGTAATTATTGATTCACTATGTCTTTGGTCATCTAGGTATTGGCATATTACCGTAAGGATATAATAAATAAAACAATTATGTATGGATTAATGTAATTTAAATTATTCCAAATGATGACAATGATATTACTAAGAGTTTTCTATCATGTGTTTCATGCATACAAGGCCCACTTTTGGGTGTTAGGTCTTTTGATATATATTGTTATTTAATTGATAATTTGCATTATTATTTATTTTATGATGATTCGACCTTTATTGAAGCATTAGATAATGTACTCATGGTGATTTATACATATAGAATACTTTTAGTAGTGTGTTGATGATGTTCGGATGAAGGTTATTATGTATCTGAATTCCTAGCTAATTAATACAAAATTGTTAAATTAAATGCTTTAATTATCTATGATAAGATAGTTCTTATTATAAGTATTACCTATCAAGTACTTACTTATTGAATGACTTTAAAAAATTGCTATATTCGAATTATATTGATGCAAATCAAATAATTATTAAATGCTATGGCAAAGTTCGATTACATTTATAGATGAAAACAATAAACTAATCATGTACATGGTAGTGTATGTTCTTACTTAAAGTATGTTTCTTCACGTGCATGGGTATCACGGCCCCAAAGTTGCTATTATGGATGACTTCGTCATGTGTTGCATTGGTTTTGTCATTGATGTTAACACTTATCCTTCTGGGGGTATACATTGTTGATTTGGCACTATGGTTATATTGGTTTGTTGTTGAACCGATACATTGTGTTCATTGGCATGGTTATTGGCTTATACACAGTCACCGGTATATGCTTCACCCGCAGGATATATTGTTCACCGGCAATGATGATTTGTAAACACTCCACTAATGTTATGTCGAAGACATGGATTGGATGTTTGGATTTGATGTTTTTCTTATTGGTCTAATCAGGTTGACATATTTGCCTTTACCAACATATAGGTCTAGGTTATGGACCGGTACAATATATCATGTTCCAGATTAGTACAACATGGTTTGGAAATGGTTTATTGATTGAATAATATGTATATGTATTGAGGTCGACATATTGTATCGAATCAAGACTTATTTTGTGATTTAACAATCCAACTATAGTCAGTGTGACTCCTATTTTGTGATTGAGTAGTAAGCTCTAGGTGGTTGGCCTTTCTCCATGTGCAGACCCCATTTGTATACACTTACTATCTATAGTAGTCTCATCTGATTATGGGTAAGGTTTATCATTGTGATATTTCCCTTTACAATATTTGTGTCATGTGTTGTGGATGTTGTTTCTCTTTCTGTTTCATGCATTAAGTTATATCGGTACTACTATAACAATTAATCTATTTTACCAACATTAAAGTTTGGTTTACCAGCACTAAGTCTTAAGTTGGAATAATTTGTTTTGTAACAATTTATTGACAACTGGTTGATAATTGATTCACCCCCCCTCTCAATTGTCCTTCCCGGTTCCTAAAACCCAGTGACCCTGCCAGATGTCAGACTTCTTCGTCGTCTATTTTTGACTACAAAAAGAAGTGGATGCCCTTATTTGGATCGAGTCCAAAGGTTAAGTTGGTTTCCCATGTTTCTTTTAGAACTTTTTCTATTTATGGTATTTTCTCCATCTTCATTCTGGATTGCATTGTGGATACAAATCTAGACACTATGGACTCTGTTTTAGTGACCAAATTTGTGGGGCCACAACACCAATATTGAATCTGTTAGATCATGGGTGGCTCATCTATGGAAAGGAAAAGGTCAGAATTAGGTTACTACAATGGCAAATGGTTTTTCTCCTTTTCCTTTACCTATGATGAATATTAAAAATCGATGTTGGCTGGAGGTCCATGGCTGCTAGGGAAATCCTTCCTAGCGCTGAACAAATGGGAAGCTAGTTTCAACCCAAAGGATTACCAATGCAATTAAGCTCCTATATGGTTCTATTTGTCAGGTCTTCCTTTGGAATATTGGGATGAGGAAATCTTTTGTGGGTTGGTTGCTTGTTTTGGCGAGCTTCTCTTTGTGGCCCCAATGATGACAGCTAAAAGAAGAGTGGTCTATGTTTGCATTTGTATGAATATTAAGCAGTCATCTAACCTCCCACAAGAAGTCACTTTCAACTCAAAACTTTGGAAATGGATTCAAAAAGTGGAATAAGAATTAGTCTAAGAAATTTTGGAGGAAAATATATGTTGGCTCTATTTTCTGGTGTGGATAAGCCTTCTGGGCCTTTTTTCCCCCTAGTTCTTTAAATAGTGGCTTCGGATCCTAACAGTCAAGATTGTTAATTGGTGTAGGAAGAAGTGATGGGGAGAGATCTGAAGGAGGTCCCTCTTGGACCTCTATTCATGGATTGTCTTGTTCAGGGAGAGATATCATGTCCTTTGGAGGCTATCAAAGTGAATCGCCAGGATACCCTTCTCGAAATTGTGGTAGAGTAAAATGTGAATTTGTTTGTGGATATGGGTCCTTTTAATGAAAAACTAGGTCATTCTTCTTCCTCTGATGATTATCATCCTAAATTCTCATTGGATTCTAGCCTGGAGTAAGAGGATCCCAATCCCTTCATTGAAGTTAAATCTAAGAATAAAAAATGGAGTTATCTACCCTTAAATTCTAAGCCAGCACAGAGTTCTGTGGGTATCAAAACTAGGAACAGGTATAGAGCAGATTTTGGTTCAAAACTATTTGGGGTTGGAAGACTCCCAAACCTTTTTAGTAGAGATAAGAAAAGTAAGTCTGATATTGTTGATGGGTCTCAGTGAACGCTTAAGGATATGGGGATTGGTTCCCCTGTAGACAATTTAATGGAACATAAGGGTGCTCAATCAACCCCACAAATATTATCTCTTGTTTAACATGATTTGAGATCATAAACCAAGAATTTATCTTGTTCAAGAGATGAAAATACATTCAGGTAAGCCTTTAAAAGATGAAGCTAGCTATTTTTAAGGACTGTGGTGTTCATTGTGTTGATGCAAATGACACCTCTAGAGGTATTGCTAATTTTTGGAATCCTTGGCTTGTGCAAGGTGCAGCTATTGTTTCTAGTCCGAATCACATTGCCACTAGAGTCACTAATCTCCTAGATGGATATTCTTTTATCATATCCAACATATATGCTCTGAATAGTAGGAGTGCCAAGACAATTTTGTGGAATTATTAGGTTAGTTCTAGACTTCTTAGTAATAATGAGAAGTGGATCGTGATGGGGGATTTCCATTTCCCTATATCAAACTTGGAGAAAAGTGGAGGAGCTCATATTTTTGAAGATAGTAAGAAGGATCTTTTGGATCTCATTAATGCCCTGGGTCTGCTTGACCTGGAATTGATTGGGTCTAAGTTCACGTGGTCTAATAGGAGGAATGGAAAAAATCTTATACAAGTCAAACTTCACAAGGGTCTTACTTCACCTGACAGGCTACAAGATTTTTCTTGTACTTTATCTTCTTTATCTAGGATTGGTTCTGATCATTTCCCAATTGTTTTGAGCATCTCTTCTCTTAGTAGGAATAAGTATTTCCCATTCAAATTTGAAAATATGTGGACTCATAATCTTGACTGAGTGGACAAGGTTGCGAAATGGTAGATCTAGCATTGGGGTCTAGGGTACAATTATGTTTAAAATGGCCAAGAAATTGGTTAATGTTAAATCTGATGTCCAGAAATAGAATAAATCCTCCTTTGGCAATATTTTCCAAATAAAAAATTCTATGAAAAGTGAGTTGGATGATTTATAATCTCTAATTCAATCCCAAGCGTATTTCCTTGATGTTATGGAAAAAGAAGTTGAACTTTTGTCCAAATTACATGATATAATATCTAAAGAAGAGGTTTTTTGGAAACAGAGATCCAGAGCCATTTTGCTGAAAATGGGGACAAGAATACTAAATTTTTCAATATGAGGACTCTCAAGATAGAGCTTATAATAAAATTAAGAAGATCTTTGCCAACAATCATTGGTTTGAGAAGCAAGAGGAGATGAGCTTTGAATTTGTTCGCTATTTTTCTGATTTATTGTTTGTTGATGTCCTGATCGACATGGCTACACAGGAGGAAATTATCAATGAAGTCAAGGAGTGTATTTCTCCAGATATGAATGATGAGCTATTTAGAATTCCTTTTGCTGACATGATTAGGCAAGAGGTTTTTTCTTTTGAAGGTAACAAATTTTTGAGGACTGATGGGTTTCCTATTTTCTGCTTCTAGCTATTTTGGTCTATTGTGGGAGAGGATGTTGTGTGTGCTGTGCAGGAGTTCTTTGGGTCCAGATCTCTTCTTAAAGAGCTTAATGCAACTTTTATTATTTTGAGTCTGAATAAAGCTGAAGTCAGTTCCTTTAAGGATTTTATGATTATCAGTATATGTAATTCTATCTATAAAATCTTTTGTAAATTCTATTCTTCAGGCTGAAGAAGTTTCTTCCGTGTTTGGTCTCTAAGCATCAAACGGGTTTGTTCTAGGATGTCAAATTTTGGATTTCGTTATGTTGGTTCCTGAAAATATCCTCCTTGTCGATGAATAGGAATTCTAGATTTTTTCTTAAACTTGACTTGTTAAAGGCCTATGATTGATTGGACTATATATTTCTAATCAAGATGTTGTGTGCTTTTGGTTTTGGTGACCATTTTATTAAATTAATCACAGTGCATTTCTATTCCCAAGTTTTTGATGTTCATTAATGGATCTCCCTCTTGTTTTTTAACTTCCTCCAGGGGTCTCAGATGACGGGATCTATTAGAACATAATATTATAAGGGGTCAAAATCTTATAATATATAATATTTTACCATAATTCTTGAAAATCATTAAACATTTCTTGCGAATAATGAATAAATTACAAAACTATTAAAAGTTATTTATTTATTAATCGTAAACAAGATTGGTATTCAAAAGGTATGGTAACTACCCTTTCGGGTATTTTACCAACCTTTCTCCCTATATTTAAGGGAGGATTCCTCACCATTTTGGGTGGTGTGAAATATTATTGAATTTATGTAAATTATTGGAGAGGCCTGTGAAAGTTTGAAGAGAAGTCTCCCCAGGTTGTGTTCTTATAATATAGATGTTATATTTGTGGGCTTTTTTTACCAATAATGGTTTTCCCCATGTAAATCCATGTGTTCTATGTAAATTAATTGTTTTTCTAATATTTCTATAGTTTACATTCTTAAAATCATTTAATTTAATTATTTCATTATCATAGTTTAATATTTTACATGTTCAAACATGGTATCAGAGCCAGTTTAAACAGTGATAATTTTTTTAAAAGAATAATCTAATATTTGATCATTGTGCAGGAAAAGAGATATATGATAATTTAACATTGATGATTATTACAAGAAAAAGATATAAAGGAGAATTTAACATTTGATAATTGTTGGACAAAAATATATAATGATTACTATTAAAATTTAATGAACTATTTATATCTAACCGACATGTTAGAATTATTTCTATTTATTTATTTTAGAATCCTTTCTATTTGACTTTAAAATTAAATTAAAAATAAGTATATAACCAAAAAATTAGATTCAAACTATTTTGTAAGGTTATTGAAACTATAGAAGTTAATAGTTTGGAGATTATAAATAAGACAAACATAGAATATGATTTACTCACTATAAAATTCAATATCCTTTTTCATCTCTCTTACTCAATATTTTCACTATAAAGTTCAAGATTTATTTTATTCACTACAAAATTAAAAAAAAATATTTTAAATATAATCTTTATTCACCATGAAGTTAAAAAATTTCCTTTTACTTAGAGAAATTTATTTCTTCTCTTATTAAAAAGGTTAAAATTTACATATATAATATTTAAATTGTTATGTTTTATTTTATTTTATTTTTTTAAATTTTCGTATACGATTTATTCATTTATCTCATAAACATTTCTAATATCAGACAATTATCACAAAAAAGAAAGAAGGGGTAATTTTTTTTTTTAAATAAGGCACTAATATATTTTTTTATCGAAACTTCTCTAGGTTATTTTATTACAAATTTTTCAAATGGGCTCACATATCTTCACAATTGATAAAGCTCACATGTTGTGTGGAGATAATTACTCTGTATGGAAGATTCGAATAAAAGCAGAATTCATTGCCAGGAAGTTATGGGACATTGTGGATGGCAAGGAAAAAAACCTACAGGTAGAAATATTAACCCTGACCTTGTAAGTTCTTTTAATAATAGATCACAAGAAGTGTTGTCAATTTTATTAAGAAGTGTAGGACATGATTTTTTATTACACATTGGGAACATAGAATCACCTTCTGAAGCTTGGAAATTATTAGAATCTAGATGCATGAAGGATTGAGAATTATGTACAACTCCCATGAAAAGGGATGAAAAAGTAATAAACTATCTTGCCAAGATAAAAAGTATTAAATCTCGATTGGATGGATGAAAATGTGATCTAATAAAAGGTAAAATTTTATACTTTATAATACAAATCAACAACCATGAAAGATTTAGAAATTTTATTTCCATTTTAAAATCTAAGTATCAAAATGAAGATGGTCTTCCTGATTTATCACCACTCTCTTCTCTTCTTATTCAAGAAGAATAGGTAATGTTAAACTTTGATTCTAAAGAGAAAGCCTCAAAAGCTCTTTTATGTCAATAAAAAATAAATAACAAATCATATACACATCATAATAAAAATAAAGATAATATCTCCAAATAATTGTACCATTCTAAAAATTCTCAGATAATTAGCAAAACCAACTAATTAAAGTGTTTTCATTGTGGTAAACTAGGGCACTTTGAAATTTTTTATTTTTAAAATAAAAATGGTTTTCATAGCAATCAAAATAAAAGTAGATTTCATAACAAAAATAGATCTCATAAAAATCAAAATTATAAACCTAACACAAATCAAAATCAAATTGAGAATATTGCACTTTATATTGCCTTATCTGCATAAACTAATGATGAGTGGATTCTTGATAGTGGAGCATCTAGACATATGACATACATGTATGATGTTTTATTCGATGTAGAACCTTGTAATGAAAATACATATTTAGGAGATAATTCAGTAATTAAAGCTGAAGGAATAGGTAAATTTAAATTTTTTAATGATACAATTGGACATGCATTATTTGTTCCAAATTTAAGGAAAACTTTTCTATCTTGTTCTCAACTTACCCAAGATAATTTTAAAATTTCTCCTGCAAAAGATAAATGGTACATTAAAGATCAAAATAAAACCATTGTTGTAGGAGGTATTCGAAAAGATGGACTTTTTTTTTTAATAATATTTCAAAAGAAAATTGCTTATCTACATAAATAAAAAATGAAACACAATTATGGTATGAAAGATTAGCACATCTTAATATTAGGAGCTTAAATGAAATGTCTCGTCATAATCTTGTAATTGGATTACCAAAAATTGAAAATAATTTAGAAGCTTGTAAAGGTTCACTAATACATTTAGCCTAAAATTCTGACGGAGGTTTCTGACGGAGAAGGTATATTGTGATCAAACTTGATTTTTTTTTGAAAGAATGCCCGATTTCATCGGAATTTCGACGATAATGCAACATTTGGTTTCGATGGAGAAGGAATTGGCAATGACATTAGGGTTTTTTTAGAAAAAGTTCCCGCGTTCATCGAAATTCCGACGACCGCGTGCATTACTTTAAAAAAAAAAGAAAAGACCAAGTCATTTCATAAATCCCGCCTCTCATTCGATGTCCTACCTCTGTAGCGAACCTGTGGAGATCATTGGTGTGACAAACACGGCCACAGCGGGGAACGGGGGAACAAAGTGCCAAGGGCTGGCACATAACCAGTGAGGATGACTGCAAGGGAGCCCAAAATGGGTTGTGTAAACGGTGACGCCTGGGCCTCCGTCAACAGCAATAAGAGCTATAGACAGAGGAAGATGACTGATCATTGGTGTGACAAACATGGCTGCAGTAGGGAACGGGGGAATGAAGTGCGCTTGCATGGCAAAAACTCGCGTCTGGTAAGTAGAAATTCATTCTATCTTATCTTCCATATAATGAACGCCTATTTCCATTGGTAAGAGAAGATTTCATTTACTATGTGTTTGAATGTTTGTGTAGAAAATAGTAGAGTCATTTGTAATAATTCTGTCTATCACGCAAATGGTGTATGTAGTGGTGCTCATTCTCTCGCATCATTGAATAGAAGAACGTACAAGGGTTGCCCTTTCTTGCAACCATTGTGTTTTACATTCTTTAAAACATTTTGAAGTTCACGGGCACAAAGTGCCAAGGGCTGGCACATAACTAGCGAGGACGACCGCAAGGGAGCCCAAAATGGGCTGTGTAAATGGCGAGGCCCGGGCCTCCGTGAACCTATGCTCGGAGCATGAAAATGATGATGATTAAAGGATCACTTACAAAAAAATGAGTTTGTATTTTTTGTGAGAGTAATGCTTGTGAGTAAAGGGTTAGCAACCAAAGGGGCCAATTTAAAGAAAGTAAGGATCACGAGACTTGTTTTATTGCTTAGTAAAATTTTGAATATATTTGTTCTGATTGATGAAATGAATTATTTCAATTTGAGCCATATCAATGAGATGAATCAAAGAACAATTAGCAATAATTGTTGGTGTAATAGGGATATTACCTAGCTACTTCCACTATTAGGTCATTTTTATGCCTTATCATTTAAGTTTACTTAAGGTATACATAGGATACTTATCACTTTATGTCTCATATCATAAGATTAAGATACTTTCATAATCTTATGATATCCTACATGTCTCATCTTGACCTATATAATCAAGGGGTTCTATTTATAATCTCATTCATTCATATTGTAAACTTGCATTCATTGATAGGAATATAGTTTATTCGTGTCATATTGATCTTCTCATTTTGTTGTGCTTTCCATTAGACCTCTAGATCTTGGGTGGCTATCTCCATGGTCAAATCTTAAAATATTTACCTTTCTAGATTCTATAAAAGAAATGGTTTTATCAAGAATATCATATGGAATAACTTCTAAATATTTGCATTTGATAACAATATTGTTAGAGCATTTTGCTTTATAGGAAAATAATCTAAACTAGACTTTTTTTTTCAAGCTAAGACAAAACAAAGTAAGGTAGTAAAATAATCACTTTCTCTAAATTGAGATTTTTTGGCAAAATTTTCCAAAAAAATCTCTAAATTAGTCACATAAACATACTTTCTCACTATCTTCTCCTCCATATAACCCCTTGGATCAAATAAGGGTATAGTTCTGAATTCTCTCAAGTTATACATAGTAATATCTTTGTCACATTGTTTTAAGTTTCATATTTTATGGCAGTGGTTACTCTTGTCATATGATTGCTATTGTGTAGATGGGTCCTTGAGCCCTGGTTTAATCCCATTTTTTTTTATCTATATCAAAGATATTCTTGGCATCCTCAATCAATGGCGATCAATCTCTTCCTACCCAGATTAACCTATCTCTAAATTTGGAAAATGGGTGCAGAAGTTTGAGTATGAGTACTCTTTGGTTATTTGTCATGCTTGTAAGGAGAAAAATAAGGATGAAACTTTCCCTATTTCCCAGGAGATTAAAAATATTGATTCTAATCAAGGGAGTTCCCTTTGGATTGTTGAAGGATATATAATGCTTTGGGTTCTAATGATGGATGTGCCAATGATATTATGTCCCTTCATTGTCTCAAGAAAATAGGATTTGGAGAGAAGGGTCCTTCCTTTGTGCTCAATCAAAGAGCTTTGGATCAGTTTTTTAAACCACCCTGATTTTAGGATGGTTCATTTTTGCTTTAGTTATTCTGCCTCTTGTTGTTTTGTTGTTTTGGAGCTATTTTGTTTTGTTGTTTTGTTGGGATTAATGCTTCATCTTTCTCTTTGCACAAGGGATTAGGGCCCTTTCAAAATCCCTTCTTATCTAATTAAAAACACTCAATGATGATGGATCATTATAGTCCCCCCTCTATGCTTGGATTTAAAAATAGAATGAACTCTAACTACTTGTTTAATTCTAATAGAATATGACATTAGGGTACCTAGGTAGCATAAGAGGTTGTTCACTAAATTCTTCCACCTTAATGATAGTTAATGTTAAGGATTGAATGAAACAAACTCTTGTTCATGGATCACCTTCTTAGCCTCCTATGGAAGTCATTCTTTGTGTGGTCTACCATGACCATAATCAAGGTCTTAATAAATGTATTAGATACTCTCTATTATCAATAAGAGAGTTATCATAATATAGTCATGGCGAGTGGTTACAAATAAGATTAGTGGGTCCATAGTTCCCACTTGGTTTGTACTTAGAAACATTATCATCTCTTAGTTGTATGGAAACTACAAATTCATGCATCTAGGCAACAATACACACTAGCTATTATATGATTCCACTAATGAGAAAAGCCTAGTCAATCTTATAGTTTGTGGAATTAGTCATATCGTTCATATAGAATATCTATATATGGAATATTCTTGCCTATAGATTACCTATTATTTTGCTTAATAATGTGATTATTTCACATACATCATAAAAGTGCCCTTCTAATATGTTTGTGCATCAATCTTGAAACCATATTTTTATTAACCAACCAATGATAAGAATTATCTTAAACACACCTCTATATTTGAATCCCACTAGCTTTGATAATCAACCATAATAACCTTAACAATGCATCGACGTCAACAATGCCTAATAAATCATCAATTGTCTTGGGTGAATCTAGCCAAAGCCAACCCATCAAATCCACTAATCTCCCTTGCATCCCAATCATAAAATTTTATGGTTGTTGGAACAAGGTTGGGAGATTGAAGAGATATAAGGAACATTTCAACTTCCAAAATACCAAAGGAACAAAAATAATTAGCTAACACATCTTCTTTTGGGAATTTTTGTATTTAGTTCTTCCTTTGCAACTCAACATACCCTATTTTGGTTTCCCAAAAATTTACTAAATAACTTTGAAGATAAATTGGGAAGAGAATCCATCATATAGATATTTCTTTTCAATGGCCTTAGAGGACATTGTTTTGTCTATCATTTATTATAATAGCTAATACCCAATTTTTTTATAAGATAACAAGCAAAACCTCCTCTTCACAAACTATGTTTTCCTTAATAATCCAAGAATGAAAAAAGGAACCCACATAAAAATTACTTACTCCCTACCATGAAGGAAAAAGAACATCCAATTTAAAGATTGATGTACCAAAAGGAAAGAAATATCACCTCAATATCTGTCTTGAACTTATACATTGAATCTATACACACAAGAATCCCCTTAATAACTCTCTCACAACTTTCAATGCTAGAAGAATGAGTGTTTTCACAAGACTTTCATACTATGATATTTATATCAAAATTGACTTGCATAGTTTTAGAGTCAAGCTGACCCATTCTCATGAGTAGTTTACATGAACCCCTCATAAGAATGGATCACTTAGTACTCATTTCATCAAAGTGATGCTCATAGCGGTGAAGCATTAGGGATTCCTAGGAGGTCACCCATACTAATACTACTCTAAATCAAGCACGTTTAACCATGTAGATTGTCCCAAGATCAAACCCATTCAACTTGCCACCCCATTTGCAAAACCTTCATCAAGTGGTGTGCCTTATAAACTATTCATTATAGAGCAACTTTAGCTTATCCATTGACAAGTGGGAGGTGTTGATGTGTTTTTTATGCACATGCGAACGTAGAATAAAATACCCAAAAGTATCTTATCCTCTCTTGAACAAAGTTACTCAAATGCTGGAGATTTGCTTAAGGATCACTTGAGACAACTCGAAGGTTCTGGTATGTCGGGTCACGACATGTGGATAAACATAGTTGGTCGATGTGATTGTTGGTATCACAAGGGGACTTACGTTGAATTGTCGAATTCTTGAATAGCTATAACTTGATCATCTAATATTTCAATCTCACGATGCTTTTTGTCATAACTAACTTGAATTGAAAAAGGGCAAAAGGTGAAGTGTTAATAAAATCTATTCTAAGGCCTAGACTGTAAGAAGATGGATCCTAGTTTATCCCTTTAACCATGATTAATTTGTTTAGAGTGTTTAGTTCCATTTTAATCCTTTCTTTTACAATTAAATATTATTGAAAAATTGTATTATTGTTCCAAATTCTGTGGATATTTAGGACACAAATAAAATATAAATGTAATCATTCCATATTTTTATAGGAGATATTGGAATGAGAATAATAGGAAGAGTAGTAAACATGAGTCACAATGAGCACTTTAGAATAAATCTAAACATTATAAGGAAGAGTACCTTGGAAAAATAGAAGCGTAATTTAATTTCCAATATGCAAGATTATTACTTGGGAAAGATTCTTGAAAGAGGATTGAAAAGATTCCTTGAGCTAACATTGTCTCACTTATCCAAAATTATGAGGAAGGATTCATTAATGAAATGGTCATTAACAAGATGGAGAGAATAATAATTAGGAAGAGATAGATTTCACATGCTACTAGGTGACTAGATTGGAGAGAAACTAGAGGCAAATAATTTAGCTTGGCCATGACACAAAGTCTTAGAATAGATGCCAACCTTGGTGAATGGATTGAAAATCCCAAACAATTAATGAGTGGTGAGACAAGTAGAGGCATGTATCTATAAATTTTGTTTCGAATATATATAAAATAAAGAAAAAATGGGACTAAAACCAAGGGAAATTCACATGGAAAGGATATGATGAAAATCAAAATAAATAGTTTGAAGATAATATTAGTTACCTAAAGGATATTCCACTTGATTATTTGGTATATCATAACTATTTTGACAAATTTTGAAACCATTAGAGGTACCTTTTACTTCTTTAGATGAGGCATTCATTCATGTTGAAGTTGTGATAGCTTATTTGCCTCTTTATAGACAACAAATTATCCATACGAATTATCATATATACTTGTAACCTCCATCCCAAACCAACTATTTCACTCTTCTTCCTTTGTGTACCTCTTTTATTCTTCCATTACCTCTTCACTTACCTAAATTCAATCCAAAACATAGTGTATATAGCATCAAAAAAATTCCATATTTGATTAATATTATCCACAACATATCGAAAAGACAAATACCGCACTTACTGTGTCATCAACCAAAAATAATTTACTTACATATTCAAAGAGTTCCATAATGGAGAAACATCCATGCGGTGCTCTACACATGTCCTTGAAGGTTCAAGAAATACTTATCCTCTATTGGTCCAAACTTTAAATCACTTTCCATGCATGAAAATAATTGCAACCATACACAATTTCCCACCCAACGGATTCTCTCAAACTAGTTTACTATCTTAACATAGGGTCAAGGAAAAGCGGGCCAAAATAGGAATCCAAGTGTCTTAAAAGCCTTCAAGACCATAGTGGTGAGGATTGAATTTCTTTCTTTAGTGGTATCTTTCTTTAAATTAATTAGTTGGATATTGTATTAGGACATTTTCCTAATTAAAAAAAATATATAAAGATTACATCCCTAAATATTGCATTCATAATAGAATAAATTTCTGCAATATTGAGACTATATTCATAATAGATTTATAGTGATGAATAAAGAAATATTTAAGATTATGAAAAAATTGATGTTTTCTTTCTCCCAACCGTCATTGGATATTGGGTGATCTTTGAGCATTATGTCAAATAGTTCATGTGCCTTATCTAAGCTTACATATTTTGCATGCATGTGTACCTGGGCAGTAGAACTACAACATCTATACTCACTAATCACATTTGGTTGGAAGTTTCTAAATACATTTCAAACACATCTTGTGCATATCCTGCAATCTATGCTAACGGTGATTGTCTTTAATGGCTTCATTGTGTGCATAATTGGTTGGCTCTTCACTCCTAAGACCGTCAAAAGTCTTTACTGGCTTAATTGAGTCCTTTTGTCTTCCAAATTCACCTGCACCAACTTGAATTCTCCTTCAATGCTTGATTGCCTGCTCACTTGGAATTGAATTGATTTTATAACTAAGAGATCACTTGATTTTATATGTCTTGAAAGCATTTTATCCCGATGGCTTTAAATTAAAGTACTTTCTCTTCTATCTAGTATTGGTGAGCAGATCCTTTTATGATATGTAAGTTGAGAATATTTTATGAAAGGTCCCTAAATGAATACACTTTAAAGTGATTTTAATATACCTTGAAGTGTGCAATATGGAAGGTTTGTATTCTTAATCTCTTCCCCATTTCTTAATTTAAAAGATGATATCTTTATTAAATATCTTTATTAACTTGATTTCTCCTTCAATTCTTGATGAATGCTTGATTGCACATTCACTTGGAATTGAATTGATTTTATAATTAAGAGATCACTTGAATTGTAGGTAAACCCCTTCAAATGAGAGGGTAGGCTTCCTTTTATACCCAATATATGTCTTGAAAGCATTTTATTGTGATGGCTTTAAATTAAAGTACTTTCTCTTCTATCTGGTATTGGTGGAGCAGAGGTTGCATTGCATCATCCTAGGATACATACTTCCGCAGATACAACACAAGTTAAATGTATCCCAGGTCGATGCAAAGCAACCTCTACTCTAGAGATCACGAAAAAATAGAGAAAGAACTTTAATTTAATGCCATTAGGATAAAAGTCTTTAATCAAGACAGATAAAATTTGAGTTTGATTGTCATCATTTACTTTGCCAAATTCTTCACACGTAACTCCTGAATCAATTTCCTACTCACAAGAATTTTATTATGTCTCAAATATAGGGAAACAGAAGGCTTCAAATAGTAAACTTGAACATGCAACTAAATCTATTGACTAACCAGAAGAACAAAATTAAGAAACGGTTTGATCATCTGAGAGATGTTGTAGACTTGCAACTCACCAGCTAAGTTTTTGCGGGTAAGAATTTTTTTTGTTTTGGTTATGGTTGTGGTGTTTATAGGGAGACATTTACAAATTTATATCTATTTTCACTATTTAATGGTTTATGGGTTTGTAATGGTAATTTAATTTTCTTTCATATTTTTGTATATATTCTTTATAATAGCCTATTATATTGATTTGTTCTATTATGCATAATGGTGTGGGTCAGACGGCTTTGCCGTCGGTGCATGAAAGCATTGAACGAGTTCTACTTTTAAAAATTACATGAAACATTTTTAATTTATTTGATTAAGTGTTATTTGCAAAAAATGATTATCAATGATGTTTCCTTTCTCCAAGAATTGTCTATGACCTTTCTATCAAATAATATGTAACATCGAATGACTAAATATTTTCATTACAAATGCTTATTTTATTTAATTATTATCTCAGCTTGAATTAAAATTTATATCTGTACGGAAGCAGAACATACAAGTTGAAGAGTCTCTTGCATGCAAATTTCCTAAAAGAAAGCAAGCAAACATTATCTTGAATGACATGGAAACAAGCTCATCTGTTGCCTAGAAGAGAGCAATTGGAGAATGGCAGAGGAAAGTGTTTAAGGGTGATAAATAGATAGATAGTATGCAATACAAACAAACAATGTCTGGAGTGTCTAATGTGACATCTCTAATTTATGTCCGGAGGGTCTAACTAGTTTTAGAGTTCCTACAAAACCTATTGGGCCACGCTTGGAGGATATCAATGTGTTCATGCAAGGAGCACCTTTTTTCTATTATGAGAATGATACTTTTGCACCTAGGGATATTTGGAAGTCAATATCCAAAAATTTCTATACTATGGAACAAGAGTTGGCGGACTCGAAGTATAATTGTTAGCTTTCAAAAGACCAAGAGGTTATGTACACAATCTCCCAATAGAAGAGCAATTTCAAGAATTACCTCTCTCCCCCATGACTATTCAGGAAGCACTTCCTCAAACAGAGGACTATTGGCGTCCATGGGATCAAAGAAAAAAATTAAAGCATAGACTCTAGACGATGTGGTGTTGTCCTTCGTGAAGAACTCTACACTATAATTGAAAATTCATGAGGGAAACTGCAAGATAGTGAAGAGAAATACAATCTTGAAAAGTGGGAAGAATGGATCTTGGTTTGGGTGGGGCCAACTCAGGTGGCTCCTCTAGAGGTTGACGAGATAGAAATCATATTAGGATTTGAAAAAGATCACACTCGTGGAACTTCGTGTGCGAGTGATCGATTGTGGTGTTTGGGTAATGCATTCCAAATAGATATAGTTGCATTCCAAATAGATACGAGTGTGATCTTTTTCAAATCCTAATATGATTTCTATCTTGTCAACCTCTAGAGGAGCCACCTGAGTTGGCCCCACCCAAACCAAGATCCATTCTTCCCACTTTTCAAGATTGTATTTCTCTTCATTATCTTGTAGTTTCCCTCGTGAATTTTCAATTATAGTGTAGAGTTCTTCACAGAGGACACCACCACATCGTCTAGAGTCTATGCTTTAATTTTTTTCTTTGATCCCATGGACGCCAATAGTCCTCTGTTTGAGGAAGTGCTTCCTGAATAGTCATGGGGGGGAGAGGTAATTCTTGAAATCGCTCTTCTATTGGGAGATTGTGTACATAACCTCTTGGTCTTCTGAAAGCTAACAATTATACTTCGAGTCTGCCAACTCTTGTTCCACACTATAGAAATTTTTGGATATTGACTTCCAAATATCCCTAGGTGCAAAAGTATCATTCTCATAATAGAAAAAAGGTGCTCCTTGCACGAACACATTGATTTCCTCCAAGCGTGGCCCAATAGGTTTTGCAAGAACTCTAAAACCAGTTAGACCCTCCGGACATAAATTAGAGAAGTCACATCAGACACTCCAGACATTGTTTGTTTGTATTGCATACTATCTATCTATTTATCACCCTTAGACACTTTCCTCTGCCATTCTCCAATTGCTCTCTTCTAGGCAGCAGATGAGCTTGTTTCCATGTCATTCAAGATAATGTCTGCTTGCTTTCTTTTAGGAAATTTGCATGCAAGAGACTCTTCAACTTGTATGTTCTGCTTCCGTACAGATATAAATTTTAATTCACGCTGAGATAATACTTAAATTAAATAAGCAATTGTAAAGAAAAAATTTAGTCATTCGATGTTACATGTTATCTGATAGAAAGGTCCTAGACAATTCTTGGAGAAAGGAAACATCATTGATAATCATTTTTTGCAAATAACACTGAATCAAATAAATTAAAAATGTTTCATGTAATTTTTAAAAGTAGAACTCGTTCAATGCTTTCATGCATCGACGACAAAGCCGTTCGACCCACATCATCTCTCGTCATTGGAATTCCGACGACCACTAATGAAACACCCGACAAGGATGCTTTGCATCCCACAGCTCTCCTCTATCAGAATTTTATACTTTGGTGTCGGAATTCCGACAACAGCACGAGATGGTGACGGTACTTGTTCATGGAATGAGCATGCATGGTGGCCGTCACAAAGGTTGTGGTAATGTCAAAATTGTGATGACCACGAGGATAGTCAAAACTTCCGACACAAAGTTTTCGATGGTCGTTTTTGTCGATAGTGCGATGAAATGTGTTCAAAAATCCAACGATTGGCTGTTGAAATCTTGACCCAAATGTACTAGTGGTTGCCTCTTAGTTAAACAACATATATAACCCCTTAACAAGAATCATAATCAAATGTAATATAAAACCCTAGAATTACTTCATAGTGTTCTAATGGGCCCATTTCAAGTTTCTTCTATTAAAGGATCCTTCTATACCCTTACATTTATCGATGATTATTCTAGAATGATTTGGGGATAGAACCTTAAAAATAAAGATGAAGTTCTCTCCAAATTTAAAGAATTTAAAACTCTAGTTGAAAATCAATCTAATTACAAAATTAAAATTCTTAGAATAGAAAATGGAACATAATACATTAATAGAGACTTTAACAATTTTATGTAATATGTGGGATACAAAGACAACTAACATGTCCTTATTCTCCCCAACAAAATGCAGTTACTAAAAGACAAAATCGAACTATCTTAGAAATGCTTAGATCTATGAAGCACTCTTCTAATACACCAAAATTTCTTTGGGCTGAAGATATGAATACATCTATATATATTTTTTTAATAGAGTTCCTACAAAATCTTTACATCTTCCAACTACCTTAGAAAAATGGTCAAATAAAAAACATAATATCTCTCATCTTAGAATATTTGGGAGTCCTGCATATGTTCACATCCATAAACAAAAGAGACAAAAACTTGACTCTACATCTAATTAATGTATATTTTTGGGGTATGGGATATGTATACACCTAAAAATGGTCTGAAGATAATTAATTTAATAAGAAATTATTTAATTAATCTCACTCCCCAATTTAATTAAACTCATCAACAATTTTATTAACTACCCCCTTTCATCTATTTATTAATAAATCTAAGGATTTATTAAATAGGTTCATCTCAATAATCACCTTTGATTAATTAATTCAAATTAATTAATTCTTCCCCATCAAAACAATTTCTTCCAATATTATAATTAATTAAAACAAATCAATTATGAGATGTTGAAATTAATTAGCCTTTTCCTATTAATTGAATTTCTAAATTCAAATTCTCCTAACTTTTAACCACCTAACCTAACCATTCCTAAACCTAACCCATTATACCTACCCACATGTTCCCTTTCATCCAACCTCCTCTAGAATCTTTTGTGACACTTGTCACTAAGTGGTCCCTTTCATTTAACCCCTTCTAGAAGCCTCTTGACACTTGTCACCATAGAGATGATAGATGTTCCCTTTAATCCAACCCCCTTTGCCAATCTCCTCCAATTTAAGCCTTGATATCTTCAGATCAATCTTGACTGCTGATTCCTGCCACCTCACCCCTAGCCTTGGAAATCCTATAAATAGACCCCATTTTGGAGCACAAAGGGTCCCAATTCATATCATTTGATGCATCCAATCTCATTTGCATTTATGCATTGTTATTATAGGCATCTTGCTTATAGTTTATCGTTTTAGCAATGTTATCATGCTCAATTTTAGCTTAATCATGCTAGATAAATCATGAACTCGTATAGATTAATCATGCTATTCTTCCTATGCATCGTAATCATTCAAATCCTCCATCTAAGTGTAGTCAAGTCACTGGTATGTGTTAAGATTCCCACGGATACTAAGAGGGGGGAGTGAATCAGTATCTAACCAATTAATTGAATTTCTTAACTTAAAGCATGTAGAACATATTATAACAATGTACTAGTATGCAAGAAATAATGCAATAAATAGAATTAAAAGTATCCACATGAAAAGAACACCATGACACAAGGATTTAATGAGGAAATCCGGTGTGGGAAAAACCTCAGTGGGATTTGTGACCCACAATATTCACTTACTGGCCAATAAGAGAATAATACTGCTACAAGAGGGGCCTGCACATGCAAGAAGGCCAACTGCCTCGAGCTCACTACTCAAACACAAAATGGGAATTCTCACTGACTTACAATGTGGATTATACAAATCCAATATCTTGTACTGCTTTACAATAGCATCTATAATGCCAGATCCTGTACCGGTTTCTGCTATGTTCTTTACATAAAACCTTTAACCTATATTTTGCATAATAGGTCTACCTAATATCCTTCTCTTAGGTCTGTCTAATATCTTTCTCTTATCTCTTACACTTACCAAATGTCTACAATGATCTCTCTTATATATAAGAGTCATTTTAGAACTTGCCAAGTCGGCTTACAAATTTTTTACAATAATAAACAAAATATAATAAATCAAAAATCATGTCGGCCTCTGTGCCGATATGATTCCTTTCTCTGTGCCAGTGCCAGTGGTCTGAGTGCTAGTGTAGAGTCTGATCTTTCTAGTGTCGGTGAACTATCTTGCCGGTGTAATGCCTTGTCGGTGCCATAGGATTGTAAGGTTTCCATCAATGACAAAACCTTCAATCACCTACAATGTCAGTGTGCATATGCCAACAATCTCCTCCTTTGGCATTGATGGCAACACTCATGAGAAAATTCAAAAGTGTATCCAAAACTATAATCCAAAATGTTTCCAAAAATATGTTACCAAAAATATAAGAACTCCCCCTGAGTAGATAAGTCTTTTGCCAATTATTTTCTCATACTACTACTCCCCCTTGGGCATCAATGACAAAGGTTGTCAAGATGTCAGTAGAGTTGTAGTCTCAACCTTGTAACTAGGTGGTTACAATTTGAAAAAGATCTCCCAAAATAAAGTTTATACTTTCCATAAACTTCTTGCTATCCTTTATTGTTGTCTCTGTTCTTTTAACTGTACCGGTGAGGTGCTGCATATGCTCTGCCAGTGTTTTCTATCCCTGTACCAGTACCTCAGATATTTCCTTCCGTAATGATGCTAGATAGTCCAATCTTGGACTCAATTTTAGTCTCAAATTCTTTGCCTTATTTACTATTCTCTCCTTTTCTCTTTCTAACTTAAGTAACTCTTCCTCAAAACTTGTTATCCTTTGCTCAAAAATTGATAATGCATCAGGTGAGTTAACAAAATTATCAGCAAGTTTATTTATTTCATCATGTACCTTGCTCATTTTCTTATCTATGTCTACTGTCAAAAAGTTTGTCTTGCAAGTGTCTTTGTACAGAGTTTTGTATTCTTTCAATAAGTTACATAGTTCTGGTAGAAGTGTGTCAAATTCCCTAGTACACTTCTTTATCTGATTTTCAAAGAATTTTTTCTTTTTAATTTCTACCTTATTCTTCAATGTCTCTTCCCTTATTTGCTCAATAGTCACTGTGTTCTCAGTGATGTATTCACACAAATTATCAAGTTGTTTTAAAGAATCCTTATTGTCTATGTTACAGTTAGGAGCTATTACCTTCAAAATTGGGATTGTATCATCTATAGCTTTATAAGCCTGTGAACTACAATCGGTTATCCTTTTGATGGAGTCCAATAGTACTTCAGTTACATTTGTTGATTTGTGGCCTGCAGAGGAGGAACCAATATTCTGAATTCCACCGATGGAGGAAGCAACCAAGCTTGTAGTGACCTTTGGTAGGTTAGTTTGTGTTTGCATTTCCTTAAGCAATGGTTTGTGTACTTCTCCCGTTGCTAGTTGTACTATTTCCTCTTGACTTTGTTCCTGTACCTATTCTTGTTCTGGAGCCTTTTTCTCTTCTTGTTTCTTTGTTTGTTGCTCTGTGTTATCAACTGTCAATTTCTCTTGTGTTTGATTAGTTTTCTTAGTTACTGGTGGCTCACTAGCCATATCTATTTTGCTGGTTGTATCTTTGTCTATCACAATGTTGACCTTTTATGTATAACATCTACTGTGTATAGTACCTCAACATTAGGATTAGTATCCTTTATGTCCATACTCTCATTTGCCAATTGATCTTTAGTAGTTTTTACCAGTGATGCAATTTGAGGCGGTGGGGATAAGTTATCTTTAACTTTGATGCTTGGAGGTCCACCAACCTTTCCTTTTCCCTTGTCTCTTTCCTTCTAGTATACCTTTATTGGTTTGGGGTTCCTGTATTCTTCCTGTGTTTCTTTCTCGACAAGAAATATGTCCCATGCATTTTTTGTTTCTTCAATTACCTCATTAACTCTTCCAACCATTAAAGCAATATGGCAGTGTGTAGTCGAGAATACTGACTGGTTGGCTTCAACAATTAAGTCATTTATCTCCTTAGGTGAGTTTACTGGGTAAACAACTAGTAACTTTTCAATTTTAATTTTCTTATCAAGCTCTATAACAACTTGTCTTCTTTCTTCCAGTCTTTTGAACAGTTCATTTGGTACTTCATCTATCACTGCCATCAAAAATTTCTTATACATGTCCATGTGCAAAATAACACTGTTTTCCACTTGTTCTTTTTCATCTATTGTCAAAGTGTCATAGACCTTTCCTATGTTTTTGAGATTCCCTTCCTCTGTAACTTCATTTAACAATATGTCAAGAGGGGTCAAGTTTTGTTTTGTTCTCTTCTTCTTCTTTGGTGTCAACTTTTTCTTTGGTGTTGTCTTTCTAACTAGAGACCTTACTGCTTGGTGTTTCTGTCTAGTTCTCCTAGGTGAGGGTGTGGTTGCTGGTGAAGGATATCTTTTTCTTACAACTCTCTTGAAAGTTGCAGGCATGTCACTCTCTGAAGAAGTGCCTACTGGTGATAGGTGAGTTTCAGGCTGTAGAGTTCTTAACTCATCCTCAGTGATACCGGTTTATTTCAGTATATCTTCTTTAATAGCCTTTACCTATCTAGAACCTCTTCTCACAACTGCCTCAACCTTTTTCACTCTCTTTTTAGATTGTATTTGACTTTCTATGGTCTCAGCACTACCAAATACTTCTTCCTTTGGTTCATTTGGTGCTTCAAGAAATTCTTTAGCATAAGTCTCAATTATATGATCATCAGTCTCATAACCCATCTCTATTACCTAGATTGTTCTAGGGATGACTGCTTCCATCCAGATCTCATCCTTTTTTATTACAAAACATATATCATCATTGTATTTGTCAACAATCTTCTATGATAATATGATTCTCTTCTTCATTTTGGCCTTAAGTGCTTGAAAGTATTCATGGATATTCTTTTCCTTGTCTTCACCCATGTTATTCAATAGTTCGGTTAACTGTTTTCCTACCGGTATATCAAATCCAAGTACTTTATGGCCTATACCAGGAACCTATTTGGTTATGTGTAGCATCAAGCATACAAGCAGATTACCAAACCTAAAAGTTCCTTTCTTATCTTTCTTTATCTTGCCTAAGTTGTCAATTAACTCATCTTTTAACCATTCACATATGTCAATTTTCACATTGTATGTAACCATATCATAAGCACTCTTAATGCACAAAATGGAAACTGAGTTGAGTCTATTTGCATGAGTAGCTTTATACCCTAAAATCATGCTAAGAAATCTCACATTTATATCTGTTACATCATTTACCCTCAAGGACCTTCTGTCGGATGTTGCACTAGTTAAATTCATTACTAGGTCATTGGAGACCTTTTTAGTTTTGTCTAGTCTTTTATCGGTGGAAGGTAACCCTATGACAACTTTCACAACTTCCTTGGTAATTTTGTGAATTGCATCTAACCAGAAAAATTCACCATGTACCCTACTTAAGACTATCCTAATCACATCCTTGGGAAATTCAAGAATGTAGAGGATTTCAGTAAATCCTAGGGTTTCAATGATTTTATGTTCCGGTTTTAAATTTCCAAAATTATCACATATGATAGATTTATACATTGTTTTGATCTCTTCATCTCCCAATTCCTCTATGTTACAGTGAATGTAAATTCTGGGGTCTTCAACATAAACAACTCCTTTTGGTATTTGAGGGAAAGCACCTATATTTTCATCTTTCTTTGCTACCTCGGGAACTAGTTGAAATATAGACGTAGGGCATTTTATAACCTCGACTACAGTAGGGTTTGCTATATATTCAAGTGCAGAGGTGGATGCCATGATGATAAATGCCTTTTTCTGCCTTTGGATGGATTGATTGCTTGAAGTGCTTCACCTCTTTGCTCAAAATCCCTTAGCTCTGCAAATGTCGCACTCTTCAAATGTTTGAAATCTTGGTGAAGTGAAATGGAGCGAAAACCACAAATTTATAATGTTTATTTGCCATCTACCACATTTATTGCATGCTGGTTAAGTAGTCACTTAACATTGTCTGTCGGTAATGAAGTAGTTTCCAACTTTTCACCATTAACCGAGGGAATAATAGCACATGTGTCATTAGATTTCCAAACCCTCAAGGAAACTTTCTTTAATTTGACGAAGAACTTCCTACCGGTGGAGCACTACTCTGTCCTACCGGTTGAGTGTTGATTGGTTCTGCTAGTGGAGGAGTATTCCCAACATTTAGATCAGCTTTTCTAGTCCATTGTTTTGAGAATTCTTGTTTTACCTCTTCAACTTTTTCTTTCCCTTTCAAGATAGGACCTTTGTTGTCTATCGGTTATCCTTTATTTCTACACAATTTTGCAATATGCCCAATCTTGTTACATGCATAACAAGTCACATTATTCTTCTGAATAGCTTTTCTATAACCTATGTTGGTTTGTGTTCTACATTGATTAGATAAATGTCCAAATCTTCCAAAAACATAACATCTCACATTCATTCTACAATTTTCAGAGTTGTGACCAACTTTGTTGCATTTTGAACATTGACTGGTGGGTGTGTTCATATTCTGATAATTTCTAGATCTACATTCATTTTCTCTATGACCATACTTATTACAGTTAAAGCATTTTCCATTGAATTTATAAGCATTAGGTTGCCTTACCGATTTGCTATGATCCTGTGTGTTTGCAGTACTGGAGCTTTCACCAACTTCAAAGCCAATTCCAGAAGTGTCACCCTTAGGTTTTTGATTCTTTAGCAAGGTGCCATGTTCCTCTGAGCTTTTCTTGAATTTTTCTTTATGTTGATTTGCAGTTTCTAGTTCTCTTTCTAAGACTTCTTTCTACCTCATCAATTCATTGGAGTCATTCTGAGTGTGCATCAAATCTGTCTTCAATAAATCATTTTCATAGCTAAGTCTTGTGTTCTCATTTGCTGCATCACTTAGTCTCCTAGTCAATTCTTCTTCATTCTTCTTCCTATCTTCAATTTCTTACAAAATCTCATAGTCATATCCTACACCTCATTCTTTGTTGTCATGTTCTCTTGTTTCAACTTTTTTATCATATCATTAAGTGACTCCTTTTCATCATTCTCATTTTGCATCTTTTCACAAAGTTCTCTTCTCTTGTTTCTTGCAATAGTAAGACTCTCTTGAAGTGCTTGAATGATATCCTGAGCTGCTTTTAGATCATCTTCTAGTTTGATATTTTTCAATTTCTCTGCATCATAGTCTGAAAGAGCTGCTTCAAGTTGCTTCATCAGATTTTCCATATCTACCAGTGTCAAGATCTTCCTCAAGCTGTTAGGCTTCTAAAAATAGAGGACCAGGCTCTAATACCAATTGTTAGGATTCCCAAAGATACTGAGAGGGGGGGTGACTCAGTATCTAACCAGTTAATTGAATTTCTTAACTTAAAGCATGTAGAACATATTATAGCAATGTACCAGTATGCAAGAAATAATGCAATAAACAGAATTAAAAGCATCCACATGAAAAACACACCATGACACAAGGATTTAACGAAGAAACCCAGTGTGGGAAAAACCTCGGTGGGATTTGTGACCCACAATATTCACTTACTGGCCAATAAGAGAATATTACTTCTACAAGAGGGGCCTACACATGTAGGAAGGCCAACTGCCTAGAGATCACTGCTCAAACACAAAATGGGAAGTCTCACTGACTTACAATGTGGATTATACAAATCCAATATCTTGTACTGCTTTACAATAGCATTTATAATGCCAGATCCAGTATCGGTTTCTGATTTGTTCTTTACATAAAACCTTTAACCTATATTTCACATAATAGGTCTGCCTAATATATTTCTCTTATCTCTTACGCTTACCAAATGTCTACAATGATCTCTCTTATACATAAGAGTTATTTTACAACTTGCCAAGTCGGCTTACAAAGTTTTTACAATAATAAACAAAATATAATATATCAAAAATCTTGTTGGCCTCTATGCCGATATGCTTCCTTTCTTTGTGTCGGTGCCGATAGTCTAAGTGTCGGTGTAGAGTCTGATCTTGCTAGTGCCGGTGCCGATAGTCTGAGTGTCGGTGTAGAGTTTGATCTTGCTAGTGCCGGTGAACTATCTTGCCAGTGTAATGCCTTGTCAGTGCCATAGGATTGTAAGGTTGCCATCAATGACAAAACCTTCAATCACCTACAATGTCTCATTGGAGTGTGCATATGCCAACAGTATGTGCATAACCAGATCTGAGAGAAAAATTCATACTCACATTTACTAGGAGGCGATAGATCGATTAGTTATGGTTTTACATTTATTCGATTCAAATCCGTTAACCATGCTTGTAATGATCTATGTAGTGTTTTGTGTTTGCAGGTGCAGATACGCTTCACAATAGCAAGACATTTTGGTGCCCACGTGGGGCTGAAATCATCAATTTTGGCCTCTCAATCTTCAACAAAACTTCATCTCTACTGGATGTGATTCAGAATGTTGTATGAGGTGATTTTACAACTCGTACAAACTACCTTTTAGTCTGGTATGAAACCAGATCCTATGTTGTATGAACTGATTTGCATTATCGTACAAGAGCTAAATGTGTGTCGTACGAATTTATGGCTGCTAAATCTTATGTCGTATGAGTTCATTTTGGTCTCTGTATGAAATCTAAATTTTTGTCGTACTAACTAGAAAATTGTGTTGTATGAGTCTCTGGTTCTATGAATTTTAACAGACTGCATGTTAGAGTTTTTTAATTTTAATCCAAGCTTTACTAATGCTAACCCTAATTTGTTTGTGAGATTTCTGGCAACCTAACAAGTTTTGCAGGATGTTGTCGAAGATACATTTATCAAAGACATAATGCAAAGACCAATCATGACTACTAACAGATCTATTTTGCAAGTTTCCTATGAATTCAACTAAACTTTGTGTATTCAATTAAGTTTTCTAGGCACACTTTGATTTTGCTAAAGGAAATTAACCATCATGTCTTATGTGATTGTGATGATAGGCGAGTATGCTCTCACCTTTCTTATGTGATCAGAAAGCTAGACTCATCTTTTTCTTTCATTAGTGCATTTATTTAGCAGACCTGTCCTCCGGAGGAGCTTAAAAACACTTAAAGCCATTATGGCCAGTGTGAGGGGAATGACCTAAGTGGGAATGGTTAACGCCAAGTAATCCAACCCACTATAAAATTAAACATGATTTGAAGAAAATCAAGTCAATGACAGTACTCGGTAATAGCTCTCCTCCGTACCTTCAGGTATATCAAACCTTGGTTTTCAAGGCTGGGAGACCTCTTAATTGAGTATTATACCCCGATGCACCGAACGGATCCCTTACCAGTTCTAGTTAAAATAGAAGCTACTTGATTCACCTCTGAAAGGGTGATAATCTTTGCGCAAGAGAGATAGTAACTCTCCCAAGACACTTTCCATATCGTGCCCCCATTAGCATTTGAAGTCGGATAATATGACGTAGAGAACCCATTTTGTGAGACTCATCGGCCATATTTTGATTAGCTTTTGGGTGTGTAGCTAAGTCAGCAAGCAAAGGTTTTCATTCTCAACCAATTTCCTTAGGGTTTAGCATGCCTGGAGTCACTTATCACATCATGTGTTTGCTGTGTATTCATCCCCAAATTGAAAAATCAGATATCTAAAACTGGTAAACATAAGCAAAACACCAAAATTTACTAATCAAATCTAGCAAAACCAACACTTTTTTTTATTTTTTCTCTATTCTCTATCATACGAATCAGGTTCTTTGTCATATGAGGAAACTGTTTTGTCATGTGTTTCATAAAGTTTTGTCGTATGAGATTCTTCTCTTTCATGGGAAATTTTTTATTTGTCGTCTGTTATTGTATCTTTTGTCGTATGGTTCATAAAGAAGTGTCGTACGAGTCTATATTTTTATCAGTCCAGAGTTGTCTCTTTGCATGACTTTTTCAGATCTATCATTCTGCTTGATCAATTTGTAGTATTCATGAACACCTGTTATCTATTGTTTTGTGCTTAAATTTCCTCCTTGGTTTGCTCGGTCGAGTTATCATTCGTCAAAATCAGACTCTAGAAGATAAACACATCAAGACTTTCAAGTGCTCACCCTCAACAAGTTCAAGATCTAAACACCTCAAAGTGCATTATCACCCTCTTTAATAAACTGATCACTCAAACATAGTTTCTCGTGAGGATCAATCATCCTTTATCATGAAACTAAAACGTTTGGTCAGGATAATCTTGTCCCACCTCGTAGGATATATCATTCCTATTGGACTTGGTTCTTATCAAAACATCATCATCACACTCCTAAACCGAAGATCAAAAATGTTGCAAACCTTTAAACACTTGAATCATATTTTTGATTCATATCATTCTAGCATATCTACTTTGACAATTGATCACTTACCCAAAACAACTTTTGGACAATCAAACTCTAGCACAATATCTAACACAGAAACTGAAATTGAAACATTGGAAACAAACATAATCATGGAACATGAAGATGAAATACAAGTTGATGGAGAAATAACAAAACAAAATATCAGAGACATTAGAAAGGATCCTCAATTTGATAAATTTATGCATAAATTGTTAGAGGAAGAAAAAGAAAAATATTTCCTAATGTTAGCCAAATCTAGTGCGACACTCCCTCAAGACTTTGACGTAAACAAATTAATGCGAAAGAAAAGTTATCCTCATCCTAATAATGAACAATATGAGGATATATTTGGTCTCAAAATGAATGACACGTCAATTCCTAATAACACCAAAACCAATGAAGAGACTTACATTCCTAAAAGAGATGAAGTAGAAATTTTGAATAACATTCAGTCTAATGAGGATACAAGAAGGACTAGGGATGAACCAAGAAGAGATCGAGATCCTCCTAGAATAAAAAATTAGGCGTATGCGAGAACAAATCATGTTGATAATCCTATCACAACTTTCACACAACAACTACAAAAAATGAAAACACAAATTCAAGATATGCAAAGAGGAAATATTAGATGATACCCGCTTCAAGAAATATGTCCTTATCCATTCGACATAAATTTTAACATGATACCATTTCATATAGGTTTTGAAACTCCTAGATATGAAAAATATGATGGAAGCACTAACCCTCAAGATCATATCTGAGAATTTTGCACAATGAGTATGGAGTTTGCACATGAGGATACCTACTTAATGAGACTATTTCCGAAAAGATTAACTAGACTAGATATGGAATGGTTTTCCAAACTTCCGCCTAGAATTAGATCATTTTTCAGAGTTGGTGGATAAGTTTGTTTCACAATACTCTTACAACATACAACATGAAGTAACAATGCTAGACCTATGTAACGCCAAACAAAAGAGTGGAGAACCTTTCATGACATTTTTACAATGATGGAGATGGTTAGCTTCACGCTATCATAGCATAGTGCCAGAGTATGAAAAAATGGACATAATTATTGACAACTTAAATGATCAAATGAGTTATTACTTAAAAATGCAAGGAAATCAAAATTTCAGAAAAATGGTTGATAATGGAATCAGAATGGAAGAAGACATGATAAAGAAAGGTGAATTGAAAATATACAAAGGATTCCATCCTTCTAACACCAACAATAACAACAATCACAATGATAAGCCAAAGTTTTGGAGCAGAAATTGAAATGTAGTTAATGATGGAATAGTAGATAACAACAATGTGAAAGCAAAACAACTGGTTTTTAATTTATCTACTCACTCAGCAATGGTGAAACAAAACAATAATCACCAAAGAGAAATGATCAAAACGTTCTTTCGAAGACAATTTGCAGACATTGATGAACCCCTGGGGTCAGCATTAAAAACACTTATTGCAAACAAATTGATTTCTTTGCCAGAAGAAAGTAACTACGAACCTCAAATAAAACCCCCATGGTGGAATGGTAATCAATATTGTGATTTCCACCGAAACAAGGGACATCTCATAGATAATTGTCAAAAGTTGAAACATGTCATACAAGACCTAACTGATAATGGAGTAATAATTGTGGATGGACATACAACAAATGAATCTCATTAAACTTTTAAGACTCCGCTTCCAAACTATGAGAAAGGTAAACTACATTCATACATACGAAAATGTGGTGAATGTAATTGTACTTAAAGAAAAACAAAATCAAGAACATGATCATGCTATAACAAGAAGCAAAGCCAAAGTTGTTTTGTCAGGTCCTACAACAAACACATCATCTGCTACAACAAAACAATACAATCTAGTGGAACAATTAAAGAAAACACCTGCACAAATATCAATCTTAGAGCTTTTAAATTTTTACCCACACACAAGGAAATTCTTGAATGGGCATTAGTAGATACAACCATATCTAAGGACCTTGATATCGACCAATTCTAGACCATGGTGGTGATAGTTCTGATACTTAATGTAAGTACAGATCCAATAGCCAACAAGATGAGAGGGGGGGGTGAATCATACAAACTTAATCTTCTATAAAAACATCAGATTCAACCTCGGTAACATATACTTCAGTAATATACCCAAAACTATTAAACATGCAAACTCAAAAGAATAGAAACATCATAAACCTCATAACACAAGATTTAACGTGGAAACCCAAATAGGGAAAAACCACTATGGGATTTCGGACCCACTAAGAAATATACTCTTCTAGAGTATGCTTGGTTAAAAGAAAATCATGTTAAAGATTACAAACACATTGCTAGATGTGACACGGTTAAGGGATTTCCCTCAGATCTATTAGGATCTTCACCTTGTTAGAATTGACCTTGTTAAAGGATTTCAAACACTCAATCAGAATGTCATATTGCTAGAGGGTTTTACAAATAAAACTGTTAAGTCCACTCGGTTAAGAGATTTTTTGTCAGTTTCACAAAAAAACAGTAATAAAAATCTATCTGCAACTTCACATCTAAAATGCTAAAGCAGATTCTTATTTGTTCAATACAATCTAGACATAGAACTAATCTTGTCCATCTACTGGGCTTCTATACTCTGTTATTCAAACAGGTCTTCAAGCTTCTGTGCACGGTAATCACTATGTAGCATCTCTATGCATACACTTGCCCGCATACATTGTTTATCAATAGTTTCCTATTTATAAACAATTAGGTAACCGCTTAATCTCCTTGATCACATTTCCCATGATCAATCATAGCCATCAGATCTTTGATCTTATCCAGGTTCAATGCATCTTTCGATCTGAAACATTTTACCCTGCCTTGGAACTTACATGCATTTCTTGGAACTTGTGCCAGGGTATTGCGGTTCAATCCATGCTGTAGATCTTCATGCCAACTTTCCTTTGCCATAGATTCATTAACAAACTTCATGCACGACATATCAATCATTTAATCAGTTCCAGCTCATTAGATTCCTTCATTAAATAACGCATGTAAACATTTAATGCATTCTGTTATAGCTCAGTTACAACTTGGTAAATACTAAACTTCACTCGGTAGACATTCTGCCTTCACTAACCAATAGCGATAACCTTAGGGTTTACCGACTAGGTTCCTTAGGGTTTACCGACTAGGTTCTTTGCTTGATAACATAGTATAGTATTAACCTTACAATTTACAACATATGTATGATGTTTAAAACAATCTAAACATCATGATCTCATCATTGTCTGACTCAGTAATAGTTGCCCATTGAATACCTTATTCATCCCCTTATTCATCATATTCTTTCCTGTGTCTTTTACCGACATCTTTATATTCTTCAAATCATACTTCTCAAGATATGGCAACATCATACTAAATTAGAAAATCAATTTCTTGACATCAATGACAAAATAATAATATCAAGATAGTAAACATCTTTAATTAGTTATATCCATAATCATCAACAACCTTCTCAATATCCTTATTGAAATGCCAACAATCTTTCATTATCTGCTATAATGCAATATTGCCAACAAGTGGGACACCTCACAACCCCGCATTGCTTGTCATTCACTGAAGAAGATGACATGTCCTTGCAACATCCCCACAATGCTCCCTTGCACATCGAAATCCTTATTCACAAAACATGAGTTAAGCGTGTTCTAATAGATGGGGGAGCTGGTCTAAATATTTGTTCATTAAGTCTTGTTCGTGCCTTGGGATATTCAGAAGATGTTGTTGATGTCTGGAAATGAATCACTATAAAATCCTATGATGAAGAAGAACATTCCTCCAATGAAATTGTGATACTACCCATCAGAGTGGGACCTCTACAAAAAGTCACAGCATGCCAAGTTCTAGACTTGGATTTATCATATAATGTACTCCTGGGGAAACCATGGATACATGACTTGCAAGTTGTACCATCAACATATCATCAGTGTGTCAAATTTCCCTACGAGGGACAAGAAATCACAATCTCTACATATGCAAATCCATTCTAATGCTGTAGCAAACTAAAAATGGCTCAAGAAGTAATTGTTCCTCATAATGGGGAGGCAACATCTTCGAACACATAATCCAAGGAACAATCATTTGTATCTATCCTATCAAGCATGGAAAAAAAAATGCAGCTAAGAGGCCGAGGGAATGGAGAATACTCAATATTAATGGTTTTCCCCTATAATGGTTTTCCCCATGTAAATTCATGTGTTCTATGTAAATTCATTGGTTTTCTAATATTTAGATAGTTTACATTCTTAAAATAATTTAATTTAATTGTTTTATTATCATAGTTTAAATATTTTACATGTTCAAATAGGATCCCATCTTGCCATTCCTGTTTATTATTATGGGAGAATCTCTCAGCAAGATTATTATAAGGGAAATTAGAAGTGGCATACCAAAGTATCTTAGGTTGTCTTCACACCCCCAAATATGTTCCCATCAACAATTTGTGGATGATACATTGTTGATGGGAGAAATTTTGGTCCGAGAGACTAAATCAGTGAAACAACTTCTTTCTCTTTATGAAAGGGGTTCAGAGCAAAGGATTAGTCTCCCTAAGAGCTCTATCTTCTTTATTAAACCCCTTCTTATAGACAAACTAAAATTGCTTAAATTTTGGGGTGTAAGATGGCATCTTTCCCTGATATCTATTTAGGGCTTCCTCTATGTCAGGGTTCGACTTTGGACTCTTTTTTATCCAATTTGATTGATAGGTTCCAAAACAAACTTGATGGCTGGAAGGGGGTTTTATTCAGCCAAGCCAGAAATCTCCAATTGATTAAAGATTCCTTGCAAAATATCCCAGTCTATGCCTTGAGTCTTTTTAATATTCTGGGAAAATTTGTGGATCGTATGGAAAAGACAGAAGAAATTCTTGTGGATAGGTATTGAATGTAAGAATCGTTTGTATCTAGTTTCTTGGAACTAAGTATGTATGCCAAAGAAACTTGGTGGGATGTACATTAGACATATCTATAATTTCTATATGACATTATTGGCCAAACAGTTGTAGAGATTGATCAAGGAATCTAATGAATGAACTGATATCATTTACAGTAAGTATCTATGCTCATAACAATCTCCTTAGCATATCCTTCAAGGCTCTTGTTTGGCCAAAAAATCTTCTAGCCTTTGGTCAATCTTTCTAACTACTAGAGGCCTCATCTCAAAGGGGTCAAAGTGGGGCCTTGGTAATGGTAGGACCATCCATTTCTGCAAAGATTGGTGGGATATCCTTTAATTAAATGCAGTTGGGTTGTCCCTTTCATGGAGTAGTGTAAAGATCGGATTGGCTTTTGGGTTGCTGACTATATCAGGATGGTAGTTGGATTGACTTGTATGTTCTTAGCCCACTTCTCTCTACTCTCCAACTATGGCTTTCCTTTATTTTCATTCCCTCTCTCTGTGTTGAAGACTCGCTAGTTTAGGTGGGATCATCTTCTGGTGGTTTCTTGGTCTCTCGGGCCTTTTGTTTGCTCACTAGATCCTTTTCTCTAGTACCTTTTTGGTATTTTCTCTAGAACAAGTTTCCAATTCCTAAAATTAATATTTTCTTCTAGTTGTTTATGCAGAATAAAGTGCTTTCTCTTGATAAGTTGTGCAGAAGGGGGATGTTGTTTCCCAATTGTTGCTTCCTCTGCAAGGAAGAGGTTGACGACATGACTCATCTTTTTATTACATTGCTCTTATAGTCGGGAGACTTGGGCCCATTTTTTTTATATTTGGGGTATTAGTCGGTATTTCCTTGTTAATCTGCTAGAGTGCTGACTGCAATGGTCCTACTCTTCAGATAATTCATCTCTCAAATTTCTCTAGAATCTTATGCTCCCTCATGTGGCCTGGGGTATTTGGAAGGAAATAAATAAACACATTTTTAGAGACAAATATTCTCTGGCTATTGTGGTTGTTCATCATATACAATCCTTTATCAAGGAAAATTTCATTATGTCTTGACCATCTTGAAAACATGATCCAACTATCAAGCGTCCTAAAATGGATTGGGACATAATCAATAGATAGCACATTGACTGGGATATCTCTAGATCCACTGTTAAAATGAAATAAACTAGACCTAACATTATTTGGATCACTCCTCCAAGGGGATCGATCAAGATTAATGTTGACAGGGCGGCCAAAATTAATCTTGGGGAGACAAGCTATGGGGGAGTTGTGCATGATCAGAATGGTAGGCTTGTCTCAGCAATGGCACTCCCACTGGGAACCCAGACAAACCATTTTGCCAAGGCAAATGAAACTTGCATTGGGCTTAGATTTGTAATTCATGGGGGATTTAAGAAGGTATGGTTGGAAAGTGACTCTCTTAATATAATAAATTGTTTGAACAAAAAAATTCCTCCTAGCTGGACGATTAACCATTTAATGCATGAATTCTTTGAAATGATTAAAATGTTTTAGTATATTAAAATAACTAATGTTATGAGGGAGGGTAATAGGCCAGCTAACCACGTGGCTAATTTAGGGGTGATTAGAACTAATGAAAAGTGGTAGTAGGAAGGGGATTCCTTTCCATTCTAGTTATGTGAGTTGGCAAGGAAGAACACCAAAAATATTTCATCGCTTGATAATTAATGATGTCAGATCACATGTGTTATGATTTTCATAGAAAAGAGGGAAGGTGAGTTTCCAGATTGTTCCTATGGCTCTGCTTGTTTAACGTTAGTTTGAAGTCTGGATTTTGTGTTAGCCAAAACAATTACAAAAATAGTACCATAATGGGTGGAGACAAAAAAAAATTGGAGCCATCCCCATGCGAGCTCTGGGAGAAGAATGAGGAGGCCTGGAGGGAGTTGAAGCATGGGGTTATGGAGCCCTATGTTCAGAATCTTCATGTCCAGGACCACCATCTCACAAATATTTTTGTGTCTTGCTCGGATAATAGGGTGTTTTGTGTGTACGAGGCAGAATTTAGAATTGATGAAACATTTATTGCCAAGATTACTAAGCTTAGCATGGAGAGAAAAAAAAAGTTTCGGAAAAGGAAGAATTCAAATGAAGCCCTCTCTTTTTTCTATGACAAATAGAGTGAAAGGAGTAGGGATAAGAAGAACTTGGATGGTACCTACAACTAGTTGGACCTTCAGAATCTCTGGGCAGACATGGAAAAGTTCATCATGAATTACATTACCCTTGACGGGCACTTTGCTAGTATTTTTTATTACCATTTCACTATTTTGAACCATTTTAGACATTGCAAGAGAATTTCTATTATGTTTTACTTTTTATCATCCCAAGAGTTATCTATTAGAAAGTATGCTAGGAATGAGGACAACCTAATTCTTCATAAGGGTTTAATACTCTTTATCATGGAGTTTTTGAATGCCCATGAGGTCAAACCTTCCCCTCTTTGAAAAACCCTAAGCTTCTAACCAGTCAGGATGTGCATGATGTGTCACATATAGAGTTTGATGATGCAAAGGGTGGGAAAGATATGGATTAGAATAATATATAGGTGTCAGATGATTCAAAATATAAACCCTCGAAGGGTCCCCTGAATAAGACCACCCCTGGTACTAGCAGCAATAGAAAAAACCCTCTAAGATGGGTTGCTAAAAAGAAAGCCTTAGCTCCGCAAACCCACATTGTGGGACCACAAAACCTGAAAAAATTGAAGACTGGTAAGGCAGTGATTCGTAACAAGGAGGATAATGACATAATTTTTGACATCTGTCTCTTTGTGGACCCCAACAAGAACTAAGATAATGAAAAGGATGCTGATTTTCTTTTGGGGAAATCCCTGATGTATCAAGAAAAATGATTCTGATGGTTCTTTGGGGAAATCAATGTTCTAAAATAGGGGATCAAAGATCCCATAGCCACCTTCACTAAGACTCCATCACTAGATAAGACAAAGGAACTCTTGAAGCTCGCCCAACAAATGGTGAGACATCAAGATTATGGAGAAAGAGATTCAAAAATTAAAGAGAAAACTTAAGGATTTGGTGGAGGTCAGAAAGGAGTCCATGTATAGTAGCACCGAGGGCCTTAAGAGAGTCAATGAGGAAATTGCCTTGTAGGAGTAGATGGCTAGAGCTGAAACATCCCCAAATACCAATTTCACTAGGATGAGCCAAGAAGTATAGGCATCCATGGGACTATGTACCAAGACCAAAAGAAAACATTAGGTGACTGGTAGCTCAAGGTTTATTATGGAATAACTTTATAAATTTTATGACAAACCTATCCATAAAAAATGTTGGGCTTATGAGAGATATTTCTTAATCTTTTGTTCTTGTATCATGTTTTAGGTCTATTTTTTGGTGGTTTTTTTTTGGGGGGTATTCCCCTATTTCTGTAGCTAGTTAGCGGTTGGTTAGACTCTATTTTCTATGCTTTATTTTGTACTGGATTTGGATTTTGGGTCCCTATAAAAACCATTTATCTTAATCAAAAACTATAATTTGAACATATTAATGCATAAAATCAAGTCTATACATTGATTTTGGGGCCAATTGAACAAAGGTCTTTGGGGAACCCTATTGTAAAAATATTACTAAATTATTACTAATGTTGTGAAAATAAAAAATTCTCATAAAGGTCTCCTAATTTGAGGGTGGCTTGCAAGTGAGTGAACAATCAATAGTTGAGCTTATTACTGACTTAGAATAAGTGTATGTTCTTAAGTAGGTTCAAAAATAATGGAACCTTACATGTCAATGGAAAGATTTCATCCAACCCTTGTGTGAATGTGTTTTGTTATTAAAGAAAAGTTTATATATGTTATAAGAAAAATATACCTTTACAAGACTATATTGTTATTTATACATCTATTTGTTAACAAACAAGTAAAAGGAAATTACTGTTCTCCTAGCTCAAGGTCTCAAATCTTACAAAGATAGAAAATACTTTGAATTGGCAAAGAAGAAATTCCCCAAGTCTAACAAAGAAAGGAAGTTGTTGGTGAAGAAAAATAAGAGCTATTATGATGCAAATACGATCAAACCTATTAAGAGGGAGGTGTTGAAGGTGATCATGGAGCATGTCATGATAGATGGTCATTTTTTAAGGGTTTTTGGACACCATTTTATCCTACTAAACCACTTTAGACACTAGTATAGGGTTTTCTTTCCTTGCTATCTGTTGTCATGCCTCAATGCAATTATTTTTTAGCATAAAGATAATCCCTCAATTAACCCAATTCTTCACGAGAGTTTTCTTGTTTTAATTCATTATTATTTTAAGGTTGGAGATTCTAATCTCAACTCCCTTCTCATGTCCATCTCATAGGGTGTGGAGTTGGATACCCATAGCTCCAAAGATGTTGATTGGTATACTAACATGGAGGATTGTTCTTTTGTCCCTTTAACAGATAAGAAATCTGAATTTAAGTCTTCTAATCCCTCTCATGCTAGGAAGAGGAAAGGTAAAGAGTTGGGAATTGTCCTTCCCTCTCACCCTGGGACTAAAGATGCTAGTAAGAAACCATAGGGTCACCCTCTGTCTAACGGTAAAATTATTAGGTATGAGGACCCCTCGCTAGACCATGCTAACCAAATTTCCTCATCTCCCCTGCATTCTATCAATTCCTACCCCTCCACAGATAGGGAGAATATGTCTCTATTTCCCCTTCATCTAAACCCTGATTCCCCCTATTTGAACCTAAATGAGGAATTCCCTTAATAAGTTCATGCTATTATGAGAAATAGGGTAGTGGATACTTTTCACATAATGAAATGGGCTTTTCAGGAGATAAAGAATCTCAACATTAAACAAAGAGCCATAAGTAGTAAGGTGTAAATGTTGGAGAATGGCGGGTCTAATTTTACAGGGCAAACATTGAACTAAAGTAAATTATCTCTTGATGGAGTAAGAAAAAATTTATGTTATTGAGTGCATTAGAAAAATGTCAAAGCACCAGATTCACTGAGAAAATACTATGAGAACAAGGTGGCAGCCTTTGATAGGAAAATCAAAATTATCATAGACTCTCTTCAATCTATTATGTCTCATATTCATAGTGTCATCAAGGCCACTACCAAGAGCATGAACACCATGGTCATGAATATGGAAAAAAGTTATTAGGGTAGTTTGGTGGTGGACTTCGATCTTGAGAAGGAAAAAGACAATGAAGAATCTTTGGGCCCTAGCAAGAGAACTTGCGCATATTTGAAGAGGAAGGTGGAAAGACCCTTGCAGGATCTTCAGAACTTCAAAAAGGTTTCTCAAAACATGAACCATATAGAGGAAAAGGTCATTGAGTGTAGTACCCCTTCCCTAATCAAATTTTAAAACCCGGTTCGACCTTGGTTGACTTTTAAGTGGCTTTCTTGGATGGTTGATTTACCATGTTGTAATGTTATAGTCAGGTATTATGCTTAATGTGTGTACCTGTAAATGTTGATTTTGCATCAATTATTATGTGAGATGAATTGTTCTTCTGATTCATGTTACTAATCTCGAGCTAGCACTTTCATTGAATATATATATGTATGCATGTGTGGTTCATTGTTGCAGGAGATTGCAGATACAATATCACATAGGTAGAACATTTCATCTCCACCTGGCTTCGCAGGTTTGAGCGTACCTTATTGTTCCAAAGGAATTGGATTAGGTAGTCATAATACCCTACATTTTACGCTAGTCATGCTCAAGTGAGCATCGTCAGTCGCCCATCAGTTTCCCCTTTGGTTAGGTATGCAGGTCGTATATTTGTTTGGTTTTCTTGAATTGCATGTTCTGCGTGTGGTAAAAAAATTGATTATTAAATCATAAGTATTTAATTAGATTAATTTTGTTTTTATGCATTCATAAATTAAAGGGACTAAATTAAATAGGACCCCTTTGTGTGATTAATCAATAATCAGATTGCTAAATTCATGTTTGTAGCAAGTTTAGTTATATGGTTTTTTTTTTTAATGATGAATTAATTAAGTATATGCATTTTGAAAGGGAAGGTTAACTAGTATTGGAAAATTAATATTTTACCCTCTTTGGCATTTTGGAAAGGGAAATGGTAGTTTTATTTTAATTGAGAAAATCAATTTTGGCAAGAAAAGCAATTTTTGCATATTGAATTGTGGGGGAAATAATTTTTATTTGGGTGGAAAATAATTTCAACCTAAACATGGACTTTTGGTCAAAAAATTCCCTTTTAATTTAGGTTTTGAAAAATATTTTAGAGAATTGTTTTTGGAATGGAAAATGGTTGAGCATTCTTGGTTGGAAGAAATTCTGGAGCTCCATGTTGGGCTCTTCATCAAATTACTTCCAGGATTGCATATGGAGGTAAGATTCTGGTTAATTTCCCTTATTTTAAAGAAATTACTTATTTGTTTTGAAAGAAATTTGTTTAGTTTGTTGAAAAATATTTCAGATTTGTGAATAGAGAAGAATAGCAATGAGATTTGGAATTTATCCCTCTTTGAATGCATTTCCCATTTCCAAATCAATTTCTTGTTTGTTCAAATTGATTTTTATACTGAAAATGGGTGTGGTTGTTCTTAGTGGGTTTTGTTAAGAAATTTCATTTTGAACCTCTTATTTTAGTTCATAAATTGTGAAATTAGTTTGTGTTTGGCAAAATTGGTTGGATGAATGTGCGTAATTTGTTCCTTTTTGCCTAAATATGAAATTTTGTTGGTGAAATTTTCCCAGTTTTAGCTTTCTGGGACTGGTTATTTTCAATTTTTTTAAAAAATAGTATATGAAAATCATTGGTATTTAGGAAATTTAATTTTCTGAAATTTATCTCAATCTGAGACTGAGCAGTTTTTTTTGGGGTTTTCTTTTTAATAAAAATAAATGAATTATGTTAACCCCCCATGTGACAGGGTATACCCCACCACGGGGCAGCATATACCCCACCATGTGGGATGGTATCTTCTGCTGCCATAGGGTAGTAGTGCTACCGCTTGGTAGCAGCTGCTACCATATGGTAGCAGCACTACTAAAGGTTAGCGACTGCTACCATGTTGTAGCAACGCTACCAAAGGTAGCAACCGGTGCCAAAACCCTTCCTTTTTCAGTGCATAATTTGGTTCATTGAGTAAATTGGTTCGTTGTTCTATAATAGCGTAATTATTAATTTATGCTTTCATTTCATTTTATTTATTATAGCTTGTTAAAAGTAAAATAACATGTTTTTGGTAAATTCTAGAAATTAAAATTAATATATGTTATTTACTAAATTTTAGAGAAATGAAATAATATATATATTATTTGGAAAATCTTAGGAAATGTAATAATATATGTTATCTGGGAATTTTTAGAAAGCAAATATTATAGTATTTGAAAATTGGAAAAAAAAATATTATATTATTTGTTAATTCTTGGAAATTAAAACAATCTATTAGTTGGAAATTTCTGAAATTAAATAATATGTTAATTGGGGAATTGGAAGATGGATAGTTATAGTTAGAAATTTGATGATAGTTTCTCTTAATGAAATATGGATATTAGATGAGAAAATACATTTATTAATGTTTTGTTTTTATGTATTGGAATAGAGGCACGACCATATAATTACAATTTTGGTATTGAAATTATTATGTAATGGTGATTTTGTTTAAATATTGTATTTGGAAATTTATATCAATTAGAAATCTTGATCGATTTGTAATTTTTAAGCGATATGGAAAAATGATTGCCTTTATAGATTTATGTCAGTGCCTGTTTAATTTTTTGTATTTGCATTTGATTAAGAAATAGAAAGTCCTTGATTGTGATTGTTGGATATTGTCATATAGTTATTTTGGTATCTGCTTATATCCTTGATCTTGAGTATTGACTATTTTCATGTGATGGTTTTGTATCTGGTCACATCCTTTATGTGAGTGTTGGATGTTGTTATGTGGTTGACTATAACTAGTCATGTCTCTAGTCAGAGAATTGTCAGTCAGTACACATCATGTGAGGACTAGTTTGGCCAAGTGGGTATTCCTACCGTATTGAACTCTATATGCTCATCCTTGTGTATACCTTGGTCATAGTAGTTCGTTTGATTGTGGTTTAGTGTTGTTGGTATTTTGGTATGGTTTTGTCATTGATGTCAACACCTACTGAAAACTCTAGCACTTTGGAGATCCAACAACATTCACCAGCAAGCAAGTAACTATTGCATAGTTACTGGTATATGGTTCACCAGCAAGATATAATGTTCACTGGTACCTGGAATGATATGAAAGACACTTGGTAATGTCAAATAAATTGTGTGGACACTTTGTTTTGGAGAATTGATCATTGGTAGATTCATATTTGCATATTTGCTTTTACCGGTAAATAGGTCCAGAGTTATCTAGGGTTACATAGGCAGGTTTATCTTTTCCAGATCAGCATGGTACGCTATGGAGATGATTTATTATTGATGTAAATGCATTAAGCCAATATGTTTAATCAGTTAATTGCATCAGATATTATATTGTATGTAAAATGTTTTTATTGTAATATCTTGTAGAGCCGACCTACTAAAAATTGGTCTTAGGGTATGGTATAAATATAAGATCTTATTTGTAAGATCAAGTGTGGAATTCGAAAAATAATTAAGTGAAGGTATATGCGAGATTAAGCAGAGGTATACATGAAGACATCATTTGAAGGTGAAGCTAGGTTTTTGTATAAGCATATCAGCATTACACCGGTACTGAATCCAACATATCAAGATGCTATTTTGTGCAGTACATTCTTATTGGATTTAACCATCCAACTATAGTCAGTTTGACTCCCATTTTGTGATTGAGCAGTGAGCTCTAGGTTGTTGGCCTTTCTACATGTGCAGACCCCATTTATGTACACTTACTATCTGCAGTAGTCTCATCTGATTGTGGGTAAGGTTTCCCATCGTGCTTTTTCCCATTAGAGGGTTTCCACATACAAATATTGGTGTTATGTGTTGTGGATGACTTTATGTTTATGTTTCATGCATTAATCTTTACCGGTATAGCAATTTACTGTTAACACTATCTATCGACATACTTAACTGGTTTACCAGTATTAAGCATCAAGTTGGTTAACTGGTTTTTGGTTTGAATTTATTAAACAACTGATTCACCCCCCCTCTCAGTTGTCTCTGGGACCTAACAATTGGTATCACAGCCTAGTCCTCTTTTGTAGGAGTTTAACAACTTGAGGAGATCCAATGTCTACTAATTACTTCAGGAAGGACAGTCCTAAACTTGATGGAACCAACTATGGGATATGGAAGATTAGGATGGAGACACATCTAAATTGCATTGGTAAAGACATCTGGGAAGTTACAAAGAATGGTTATATTGCTCCTATAGCTGGTCAGACGCTCCAACTACCTTAGCAAAAGATGATGAGAATGATTGCAAAGCAAGAGAAGCACTTTTGAGCACATTATCAGATCAACAAATCATGGGATTATAAGATAGGTCTACTGCTAAAGCTATTTGGGATCATTTGGAAACACTAAATGAAGGAGATACCACAATCAAGATTGCAAAACTTGAAAGCTTCCGAGTCAGGTATGAACATCTAAAAATGGAAGAAGATGAATGGATTTCTGCTTTTATGGAAAGAGTAAATGAAATTATTTTGGGTATTAAATGTTGTGGAGGAACTCTGAGTGAGGATGAAATTGTTCCAAAAATCTTAAGAGGATTACCACCAGCATACAAAATGAAGGTTACTAATATAAATGAGTTAAGAACAATGCCTAATACATCAGTAACTAGGGATACATTGATTGGAAAACTTTCAGCCTTTGAAATTGAGGAATTTGGTCATCTTGCTACTATAAAAACTGATTTGGCCTTTAAAGCATCAACATCATCTGCTCCATCATTTGACAAATCAGACTGGAGAGCCTTTTATGCAAGATAACTTGAAGAAACCAGGAAGGAGAATGAAGAGCTTGAAGAACTTGAAGCACTATTTGCAAGAAAAATGCCAAAAGGTCCAGTTGGAAGTAAGTATGAAGGTAAAGCACCCTATAAATGTTTTAAATGCAATAAGATTGGTCATATGGCTTCGAGATGCCCTGATAGACACGCTAGACTAAGAGAAGAAGCTAGAAGAACATACAAGCCTAATCCTGAATATCAGAGATACAGATTTAAGAAAAACAAAGATAAATCTTGTTACATTGCTAATGAAGGTGTGACTGATGATTCTGATGAGGATCCAGCAGACAATGGATGGGTTTTTGTTGCTATAACAGAGGATCAACTGGCACCTACCGCTCAACCGGTAGAACAAGCCCTAGCAGCTAAAGTTGAAACAAAGGATTAATGGATCATTGACTCAGGGTGCTCACATCACATGACTAGAGACAAAGGTAAATTCTTGAACTTTCAAGAATACAATGGAGGTTTAGTAAGATTTGGAGATGACAAAGCCTGTTCAATCAAAGGTAAGGGTTCTCAATATCTCTTGATGGTAAGCATAACACTGACAATGTCTATTATGTTGAAGGATTAAAGCATAATCTTTAAGTGTTGGTCAATTAGTTGAGAAAGGATTTCAGTTACAATTTAAAAATGGAAAATGCAAAATCATGAATAGAACTGGTTTGGAAATTGCAACCAGTAATCAGACTAGAGGTAATATCTTTCATTTGAATAACAATGAAACGGCATGCTTAATTGCACATATAGATGAAATTTGGTTATGGCATAAGAGACTATGTCATGTAAACTTTGATTGCATGGTAAAGATCAGTACTTCTAAGGCAGTTAGAGATCTACCTAAAATTGTGAAACCTCAGAATACAATTTGTAAGGAATGTTAATTTGGAAAACAAGTTAGAGCTAGTTTCAAAAGTATTCTAGAAAAATCCAATAATGCTCTTGATTTGATTCAGACTGATTTATGTGGTCTAGCTAGAACTAAAAGCTTACAAGGTGATAGATATTTCATGCTAATTATTGATGATTATTCTAGAATGTGTTGGGTCACTTTTCTCAGAGAAAAATTAGAATCACTTGGGAAGGTCAAACTGTTCAAAGCAATGGTTGAGAATGAAACCGGTAAAAAAATCAAATGTTTAAGATCAGATCAAGGAGGAGAATTCACATCTAAGGACTTTAATGCATTTTGTGAAGTTAATGGAATCGGAAGTCAGCTAACAGCACCTCGGACACCATAGCAGAATAGAGTTGTTGAAAGGAAAAACAAAACTATCTTAGATGCAGCAAGAAGTATGTTATCTAAAGAAAATTTACCACATGTGTTATGGTGAGAAGCAGTCAGCACAGTGGTCTATACATTCAAAAAAGTTCACATCAAAGGTGAAACCAGTACGACCCCTCATGAACTATGGTTTGGTAATACTCCTACTCTTAAGTATTTCAGAATTTTTGGAAGTAAATGTTATATTAGAAGACATGAGTATATTGGCAAATTTGATCCCAGAAGTGATGAAGGAATATTTCTTGGTTATTCATCTAAGAGCAAGGCATATAGATGTTTTAATAAGAGATTACAGAAAATTGTTGAGAGTACAAATGTAAAGATTGATGAACAATTCAGAGGAACTTCAAGGTATATAGACACTGAACTAGCAATAGAAATAATAACAAATGAACCTACACTGAATCCACCAGTACAAAATGAAGATCCAGTTACCCCGGTATCATCAGAGGATTCCACAGTAATTGAAGAACAATAGCAAACTGAGACACCCCGGTATGTAAGATTGAATCATTCTGAAGATCAGATAATTGGAAACAAATTTAAAGGAGTTATGACAGGAGGAATATTGGCAAATGAAGAGGTATGTCTTATTTCTCAAATTGAACCATCATCTATCAATGAGGCATGTGAAGATAAATCTTGAATTAAAGCTATGGAAGAAGAATTAGGACAAATTGAGAAAAATAATACTTGGACATTAGTTCCCTGGCCTAAAGATAAAAATGTAATTGGAACCAAATGGGTATTTAGAAACAAACTTAATGAAGATGGTAAAGTTGTCAGAAATAAAGCAAGACTAGTGTGTAAGGGATATTCTTAGAAAGAAAGAGTTGATTACAATGAAACCTTTGCACCGGTAGCCAGAATTGAGGCAGTCAGATTATTCTTGGCTTTTCTAGCTCACAAGGACTACAAAGTTTATCAAATGGATATTAAATGTGCATTTTTGAATGGAGATCTTGAAGAGGAAGTATATATTGAACAACCTGATGGATTTTCCTTAACAGATGACAATGATATGGTTTGCAGGTTAAGAAAAGCTCTGTATGGATTAAAACAAGCCCCAAGAGCTTGGTATGCAAGGTTGGATAAGTATCTTTTAAAGATTGGTTTTACTAAAGGAAATGCAAATAGTAATTTATATTACAAAATAACTAATGATGACATCTTGATTATTGAAGTATTTGTTGATGATATAATCTTTGGAGGAGAAGATGGATTATGTAAGGAATTTTCTATTAAAATGCAGCAAGAATTTGAAATGACTATGATTGGAGAAATAAAATTCTTTTTAGGATTGAAGATTTCACAGACTGATAAAGGTATATTTTTGAGTCAATACAAGTACTTGAATGAATTACTAAAGAAATTTGGGATGGAGAACTCTAAACCGGTAAGCACACCTATGACTACAAATGACAAATTATCTCAAAGGGATGAATCTACACCTATTAATCCAACTAGATACAAATCTATGATAGGAGGTTTACTGTATTTGACACAAACCAGACCTGATATTATGAATGCATTATGTATTGTTTCTAGATTTCAGAGTAATCCTTGGGAAAATCATGAATCAATAGTAAAAAGGATTTTCCAGTACTTATAAGGCATAGCAAATCTTGGATTATGGTATCCTAGAGATGAAAATTTTGACCTATGTGCATACATAGATGGAAATTGGGCAGGAGATGTGGATGATAGAAAAATAACCACTAGAGGAGCATTCTTTCTTGGAAAGAGATTAGTTTCTTAGTTAAGTAAGAAATAGAGTTGTACATCTTTATCACCAACAGAATCAGAATATGTTGCAGTAGTAACCAATTGTACATAGGTACTATGGCTTAAACAAATGTTGAAAGACATAAAGGTAAAATGCAAGGAACCTATTACTATATATTGTGATAACAATGCAGCAATTGATATTTCCAAGAATCTGGTATTACATTCTAAAACAAAACATGTTTCTATCAAACTGAATTTTCCAAGGGAAAAAGTTGAAGAAAAAGAGATAAAACTGGTTTATGTGAATACTAAAGAACAACTTGCAGATATTTTCACAAAACCTTTGCCTAAGGAGACTTTTGAATATCTCAAAGATCAGCTTGGAGTCATACCACCACCAGTAGAGACTTAGATAGTTGATGATTGTCATCAACTGGCAGAATTAAAAGACAAATCTTTTATTCCGGTCTTTGATGAGGAAGCTACTTCTCAGGGGGAGTAGTTGGTATTTTGTATGAACTTGATTTTTGTAACTTTGGCATTTGATGTAAAAGGGGGAGAGATATCTATGGAAAAACACATTATCTTTTTGAGGAGAGATTGGTATTGAAAATAAATCTTTGCATAAACACATGTTGCTCCCAGGGGGAGAAATTGAGATTGTTGGTTTTTGGTATTTGGCATTTCTGTTTTGGCACCTTGATGGTTTTTCCATCTTGTGTTGCCATCAATGCCAAAGGGGGAGATTGTTGGTATTTTGGTATGGTTTTTTCATTGATGTCAACACCTACTGAAAACTCTAGCACTTTGGAGATCCAACAACATTCACTGGCAAGCAAGTAACTATTGCACAGTTACTGGTATATGGTTCACCGGCAAGATATAATGTTCACCGGTACCTGGAATGATATGAAAGATACTTGGTAATGTTGAAGATATGTGGACACTTTGTTTTGGAGAATTGATCATTGGTATATTCATATTTGCATATTTGCTTTTACTGGCAAATAGGTCCAGAGTTATCTAGGATTACACCGGCAGGTTTATCTTTTCCAGATCAGCATGGCACACCATGGAGATGATTTATTATTGATGTAAATGCATTAAGTCGACATGTTTAATCGGTTAATTGCATCAAATATTATATTGTATGTAAAATGTTTTTATTGTAATATCTTGTTGAGCCGACCTACTAAAAATTGGTCTTAGAGTATGGTATAAATGTAAGATCTTTTTTGTAAGATCAAGTGTGGAATGCGAAAAAGAATTAAGTGAAGGTATATGCGAGATTAAGTAGAGGTATACACGAAGACATCATTTGAAGGTGAAGCTAGGTATTTGTATAAGCATATCAGCATTACACCAGTACTGAATCCAACATATGAAGATGCTATTTTGTGCAGTACATTCTTATTGGATTTAACCATCCAACTGTAGTCAGTGTGACTCCCATTTTGTGATTGAGCAGTGAGCTCTAGGCTGTTGGCCTTTCTGCATGTGTAGACCCCATTTATGTACACTTACTATCTGCAGTAGTATCATCTGATTGTGGGTAAGGTTTCCCACCGTGGTTTTTTTCCTTAGAGGGTTTCCACGTACAAATATTGGTGTTATGTGTTGTGGATGACTTTATGTTTATGTTTCATGCATTAATCTTTACCGGTATAGAAATTTACTGTTAACACTGTCTACTGGCATACTTAACTTGTTTACCGGTATTAAGCATCAAGTTGTTTAATTGGTTTTTGGTTTGAATTTATTAGACAACTGATTCACCCCCCCCCTCTCAGTTGTCTTCGGGACCTAACAAGTGCCATATGGGAGAGTAGCTTTTGAGTGGGGGTCGCGCCCAAAGTGGTAGTAGGTTAACCCATCGAAAGTGTGTCTAAATAAGTGATAACCTAATAGCATATTAGAGAGTTAGTAGATAAAAACACTAAGTAAGATAATTGTGCCTCACACATGGGATGAGTGCTAGTACAAACACGGAATGCAGTGAGAAGGCCTGAAATGGCAAACAATCAACCTTGTCTTCACAAAAGGATTTTTTGTGTCCACATGAGACTTGGATGGGCCGGAGGTTTGGGAAAGGTTGCTAGGGTAACCCAATGGATGGGGTCAAGACCTGTGGAGGCCTTCTAGGGTAACCATACCAAGTTATGTGATGATACTCGTCCCTTATGTTCACTAGTGTGTAGTTTGTGTTGTCTTTGCTAGGAGTGCTATTGTGGATTCATATTTGGTTGTTTATGCCTTCAAGAGTACCTATTATTCATTTTAGACCATGGTTTTCTTATGATGGGTTGCGAGGACTTAGTTTCACTGGTGCTCCTATTGTTCTTTTGTATTTGCTTCTTATCAGGTTTAAGATGGATCTTTTTCCTCCTTTTGGGATCATTCATGTATCTTTTGACCCGGTGTGGTCATATGTATTATTTGGTTATGTACGCCTTATTGGCTGGATGTAATGGATGTGAACCTTATGTATTCTTCACCCTATTATTTATTATAAGGGTCTTGTAGTTGAGCAAACCCAAAGATGTAGCCCATTAGGGGTGAACTCCGATATCAATTTGGTGTTATGTGGTGTTTGTGTTTATCTGGTTCCTTTTTATTTTACATGTATGGATGGAATTATGGTTAAAATGTATAATGTGGATTAGATTATATTAGTCTTAAATGTATGCATGAAGTTATTAAATGCAGTATTATGGATCTTGAAGCATGTAGATTAGCATAATTGAAAGTAATCATTAGTTTTTTTTATGCAATTAAAGTATGTATGGAAATTAGATGCATGGCATATGTTTTAATGTAAATTGGTTGTAATGTATGGTTATATTGTAATGGATGAACTTAATCATGTTATCTATATTTTAACCTACCAAACGAACATAACCATTGTTTAAGTATAATCATGTCATTAAAATAATCAAATTAATTGGATTTATTAGCATGAGTTGAGTTAGTTTTGAACTAAGTAATCATGTTGGGAAACCCTTTAGATGTTATTTAAGTCTTCCATTGTATAAATATGAACTTAATGTTAACTCAATGTATCATTATTCTATTTTAACTTTTAAAAAAATAAAATTTGCACTCTATTATTTTGTTTTATTTTCATCCCTTTGGGGTTCCTTGGCAGGGCATTACATTGAGACTTTAAATACTGGGTTATGCTAGCAATCCCTGATTGCTTTTTTCTGGGTTTTTTGTTGGTGCGGGGCTGCCTTATTCTTAGCTCTTCTCCTATGGCAACTGTTAGTTTTTTTGTTTTGTTTTTTATTTTCATCTTCTATTTTTGTCTTCACCAGTTGTAAAAGGTTTCGGGTCCCTTCAAAACCTATTTTTACCATAATTAAAAACAAGAAAAGAGAAACTTATTTCGATTCAAGCTAATTAAAATAAGGAAAAATAAAAGATAACTTTTTTTGGAACCGTAGTCTATTATGGTTATTTCTTAATCTATACATATTAGAAGAGTATTCTACCATGACTAATGGACAAAGATCTTTGGCCTTGTAAAATACAAAAAGGAGATCTAATATTTATGAAACAGAGGAAACTTTAGTTTGAAGAGAGTATATGTTGTCTTCATCTCTAATCTTTATATATGCATGTGACCTTTGTGCCTAATTGGAGTATACACTCTATAAATATTGTACAAAAAAAATAATATCAATGAAATATAGATATGTTCAATTAGGAAATTAGATAAAAAAACCCAACATAAATAAAAATAAATAAATAAACAAAGTAAAAAGAGGATTGCAAGGCAATGTGTTATGCCTAGTTTCTTTATCATCTTTCCTATGTGTGTGTGTGCATAGTGGGCCCAAATATTGTGGCTAGATCTATGGATTTGTTGATGTCATGACCCCACAAAGGGAATATATCCTCCTCTATGGGGTGTGACTTATGGGTTTGACCACAATCATCACTCTCTTCTTCACCTACCATAACATAAATCTTTGTTACAATGATACATTGTAGCCTACAATATATAACCTCCCCTAGGTCATTGTTTTCCACTTCCACTCCACAAATTTTCCTTACTTAGATATGGGGAGACTAAGAAACACTTAAACCACCCCTAGTTATCGTACAAAATAAGAGGAAAAAATAAAATATAAATAAGAGTGTAGTTGTTAGTGAAAGAGAAAGGGAGAAGGGGACGCATTAAGGTTTTGGGAATTTCCTTGACTATAATTTGGGATTACTTGGGGGTTTTTGATTTCTTGAGGAATTTGGGATTGCTCTTCTACAATTTGTCTTCCAGCAAAGCAATAACAGGTTGGTTGATTTGAATTTTGATTTGGTTTTGTTTTAATTTTGGAACTCTTTGAATACCTTGAATTTTGAGATTGAAATTAAATCTCTGGTTTGATAATTTTAGTTTGTTTGATTGGAAATGCAATCTTCATTTTCCTTCATATATTCATGTTTCAAAATTTGAGCAAATTGATTGTTCATTGTTATGCTTTGCAAAATTTGGTAGAAATTTCTATATGTTTGTTTTTTAGAAAGAAAATTTCTTAATTAAAGTTTTCAATTTGATTGTAGATGAAATTAGGTTTCTGATTGTATATTTGATTTGGGAAATGTTTAAATTTGTTAAAATTTTACCCCTGTGTGGGGTTATGCTGGAAAAAAATGTCCAAATTGTGTTCCTAGAAGTGGTATTGCTTTCAAAAATTTATTCATTCTTATTTTCTATTTAACACTGAAATTCTTCTGATTGTATTGGGAGTTTGTTTTAAAAAAAATATTAAAAATGAAAGGAAATTTTTTACTTCACTGTCATTTGGTTAAACCCATAAAAAAATTTTGAGTTTGTTATGTTTCTAGGTTTGCATTTTAGGAAATGCAATTTAAAAAAATTATGTTTACAAAAGATATATATTAAATATGGTAAGTGGGTTGCACAAGGCTCAGCCCACTCTACCACAATGGGGAGTGTGCTCCCCATTGTATGGGGAGTGTTGCACATAAAGCAATGTTGTCCCCCATACATAGGGAACACTCATCCCACGTGGTGGGCCAGCCCATGTGGGCTTAAAACAACTTTTAATTAAGTCTTTTTTATTTTATTTTTATTAATATTTAATTTAATTTAATTTGTTATAATTAATATTTAATTTAATAATTATTATTTAATATAATATATACATATATATGTATATATTTTTATTTTGGTGGTTTAAATAAATTTTTAAATAAATTTGAGAATTTGGGAAGTGGGAAATGAAAATACATTTAATTTGTTAATTAAATAATTTATTTTCATTTCAATGTAATATATATTATTGTAATTTTTAATTGGTAATTTTGTAATTTCCAATTTATATTTTTTTTATTGGATTATGGGGATTAGGGGAAATTTGGTTTCAAAATGAACTATAAAATTAGTA